>NC_067483.1:49378708-49698351 GCF_947179515.1 Apodemus sylvaticus
CTTTTGGGTTTGATGAGTTTATTTTCTATATTCTTTGTTTACATTCCAAATGATTTCCCCTTTCCCAGATCCCCCCTCCCCATATGTTCCATAAACCTTCTTCTCTCCATCCATTTTCCAATCACCTCCTTCCTTTTTCTCTGTCTTTATATTCCCCTCCAATGCTAGATCAATCCTTTCCAGGATCAGGACCCTCTCCATACTCAGGCTGGAGAGATGGCTCATCAGTTAAGATCACTGGCTGCTCTTCCAGAGGTCCTGAGTTCAAATCCCAGCAACCACATGGTGACTCCCAACCATCTGAAATGGGATCTGACGCCCTCTTCTGGTGTGTCATCAACACCTTACTCATACACAGATTTACTTTATTATGTTTTCAGTCCTATTGGATTGGGGCCAACACTAACTACTTCTTCTAATCACTTTATTGATTCAGAAGTCTCTCTCTCAATAGAGTGTCTTTCAGGTACTGAGCATTAGGACTGAAGTATGTAAATTTCATGAGAAAGAATTAAGCTCATAGTCCAGGAAAAACTTTAAAAATACAAAATAGTATGTGTTGTATGCAAATGATTGAAATAAATCCAGGTCATTCATCCCAGATGGCAGGTATAAAGTGAATATAGGAATTAAATGACCTAATCAAAAGCTATCGATTTAGATACTACATACAATTTTAAGAAGATTGTGCAAACTTAACTTTACAAACGGTATAATAATTTCTGTTTGGTTTTTGTGTGTGTGTAAATAATGTGTAAATATACTTACATATATCTTACACACATATTTTAGATGTATTTTATATGAGGTAAAAACTATTTGAACAAAATATAACTAAATTCTGAATTAATAAAAGTAGATAATAAAATATATGATGTATAGAAGTGATCAGAATGAGGAATGAAAATATGCTATCTTTTATGATATGCAACCATAGGTCTCCTAAGTTTGTGATTTAGACACTTCAACACAAATGCTTATATCTATAAAAATGCTTACATGTGACCATATATGTTCAGAGGATGCTTATTTGTAGTAAAAGATTTCAAACAACCAAAGTACACAAGAAAAAGTGAGTTGATAAATAAAACATGTTAAAGGTTAAGTAGAACCCTTCTCAGCAACAAATAATTAATGATCCAAACCATGATATAGATAAATCCCAAAGAAATTAAACTAGAAGAAATCATATATCCACATGCCATGGTTGTGTTCACATAAAGAAATGCAATCAATATCTATGCAGTAAACAATAGAATGATGATTGAATAATATCATAACTTGCTCAACTTGGTACAAATATAGACATAAATGAATATAAGAGAATGTCAATTCAGGAGCTGCCTCCACCAGATTGACCTGCAGGTCATTTTCTTTCTTTTCTTTTCTTTTTTTTTTTTTTAGAATTGAAGATTTTCATGGAAAATTTTATATAGATTTAATAATGGTAGGCATAAAAGTATTCCTAAGTTGATTCAAAGTGGAATGAACATTTTCTGATAAACTTGAAGATTTACATGGAAAATATTAGATAAATATTGGAAAAATCTGATACAATTGTAGAAATATATAAAAAAACATGTTAAGATTAAAGAATATCATGGAACTTATATAGATAAAATGATATGCATAAAGATAATTCTAAGTTGATTGAAGGTGGAATTATAAACATTTTCAGATAACATTGAGGATTTACATGGAAAATATTTCTGGTACAATTCAAGAAATAAATAGACAAACACATTAAAATTGACTATTTCATGGAAAATTTTACATAAAAAGTGGTTGATATAAAAACTCTAAATTAATTAAAGGTGGAAAAAGAAACATTTGTGATAAAATCAAATATTTACATTGAAAACATTTTTGATAAAATGGAGGAAGTATATAGAAAGACATATATAAATTGAAAATTATCATGAAAAACAATGCAGATAAAATGGTAGACATAAAAGAAATTACTAAATTAATTAACAGGGGAATTACATTTTCTGATAAAATTGAAGATTTACATGAGAAATATTTCATTAGTCTATGTCTTCCTATTGGGGAGTTGAGTCCATTGTTGTTAAGAGATATTCAGGAATAGTGATTGTTGCTTCCTGTTAATTTTGATGTTATTTTTATGTTTGTGTGGGTATCTTCTTTTGGGTTTGTTGGAAGAAGACTACTTTCTTGCTTTTTCTTTTTTTTTCTGATGTATTTTTATTTTATTCGATATTTTTTTATTTACATTTCAAATGATTTCCCCTTTTCTAGTCCCCCACTCCACGAAAGTCACATAAGCCCCCTTCCCTCCCCCTGTTCTCCCACCCACCCCTTCCCACTTCCCTGTTCTGGTTTTGCCTTATACTGCTACACTAAGTCTTTCCAGAACCAGGGGCCACTCCTCCATTCTTCTTGTACCTCATTTGATGTGTGGATTATGTTTTGGGTATTCCAGTTTTCCAGGCTAATATCAACTTATTAGTGAGTGCATACCATGCTTGATCTTTTGAGACTGGGTTACCTCACTTAGTATGACGTTCTCCAGCTCCATCCATTTGCCTAAGAATTTCATGAATTCATTTTTTCTAATGGCTCCATTGTGTATATATACCACAATTTTTGCATCCATTCTTCTGTTGAGGGATACCTGGGTTCCTTCCCTCCTTGTGTTGGCATTTTCCATCAATTATCCTTTGTAGGGCAGGATTTGTGGACAGATATTGTCCAAATTTGGTTTTATCATGGAATGTCTTGGATTCTCCATCTATGATGATTAAGAGTTTTGCGGGGTATAGTAGCCTGGGCTGGCATTTGTGTTCTCTTAGGGACTGTGTGAGGTCTACCCAGGATCTTCTAGCTTTCATAGTCTCTGGTGAGAAATCTGGTGTGATTCTGATAGGTCTGCCTTTATAAGTTACTTGCCCTTTTTCCCTTACTGCTTTTATTATTCTTTCTTTGTTTAGTGAATTTGGTGTTTTAATTATTATGTGCCGGGAGGATTTTCTGTTCTGGTCCAGTCTGTTTGTAGTTCTGAAGGCTTCCTGTATGTTCATGGGCATGTCTTTCTCCAGGTTAGGGAAGTTTTCTTCTACAATTTTGTTGAAGATATTTACTGGGCCTTTAAGATGTAAACCCATTATCCTTAGGTTTGTTCTTCTCAATGTGTCCTGCAGTCACTAGATGTTTTGAGTTACCAGCTTTATGCATTTTGCATTTTCTTTAACTGTTGAGTCAATGTTTTTTATGATATTTTGAGCACCTGATGTTCTTTCTTCTATCTCTTATATTCTGTTGTTGATTCTTACATCTATGACTCCTGGATTCTTTCCAAGGTTTTCTATCTCCAGAGATGTCTCACTTTGTGATTTCTTTATTGTTTCTACTTCCACTTTTAGATCCTGGATGGTTTTGTTCAGTTCCTTCACTTGATTTTTTGTGTTTTCCTGTAATTCTTTAAGGGATTTTTGTATTTCTTCTTTAAGGGCTTCTGCCTGTTGACCCATGATCTCCTGTATTTCTTTAAGGGAATTTTTTGTGTTTCCTCTTTAAGGGCTTTTATCTTTGACTGATGTTCTCCTGTATTTCTTTAAGGGAGTTATTTAAGTCTTTCATGAAGCCTTCTAACAGCATCATGAGTTATGATTTTAAATCCAACTCTTGCTTTTCCAGTGTGTTAGGGTATCCGGGACTTGCTGTGGTAGGAGAACTGGGTTCTGATGTTGCCATGTGGCCTTGGTTTCTGTTGGTAGGGTTCTTGTGCTTGCTTTTTGCCATCTGGTGCTAGTTGGTATTGTTGTCTCTGGCTGGAGTTTGTTCTTCCTGTGGGCCTGTAAGCCTGTGTCCTTACTCCTCTGAGATGAAAAGTGAAAGCACTCCTGGAAGATCTCTCTCTCCTGGTGTGCTATGCACAGAAGGCTGTGGAGTCTCATGGCTCCCTGGTGCAAATGGAACTGGGAAGACGTCCATCCCATCTGCTATACTGATGTTAGGGCCTGTGTGCTCCTAGCTGGATCCCCTCCAGAGAGAAGGTAGAGATCTGACCTCTGCACTAAAAAGTTGCAGGTAATTTTCTTACTTGCAGAATAACATAGGAAGACCCAGACACATTATGGATCGTGCCATATCTGGGCAGGAGATATGGGTATATAAAGAAGGGAGATATGCAAACCAAAGGTTACAAGCCAGTAAACAGCATTTTTTCCTAGTTACAACTTCAATATCATATCTTGAATTCCTCAGTTTCCCTAAATATTGGACTGGGATCCCCAAGTCAAATAATCTATTTCTTCATCCAAGTTCCTTTAGCTATGGCAATTATCACAGCCACTAAAAGCCACTTAGGACGCAAGGGTAAAAGTTTCTGATGGAGAAAGACTAGAAGAAGTGTTTAAATAGGTAAAACAAAAACCATCCTAGAAAAGTGCACATGTCTTATCAATTTTTAAATTGTTTAATATAGGCCATATTAATAAACTCTAATTTTTTCAAAGGTGTCTATTTTCACATTTTGTTTCACCTTCATAAAAACATGTGTCACTCTATTTGTAAACACATCTCACAAAATCTAGAAAGTTAAATATTCATAAAATAATCAACTTCTTTACATTAAAAAACTTTGCAAATTCTTATCACAAACATCTGCCTGTAAGAGTTTAAGTGGATACTAGAGCTGGGGCAATATGATTATTAGGTTCTGGAAGCAATGTTCACAACAATTATACTCCCTGTTAATAGAACATTTGTGTTTGATGTTTAAATAATTTCATTATCAAGATGAATAATAAGATTGACTTTGACAACTTTCTTAATTACTGATTTTGATAGGAAGCCAACACTAATCTGAATTTCATTTTTTAAAATGAATGCACTGTTTGTAATCAGCCAAACAGCCCTCAATTAAATCAGAGTTCTAATATTGCCCAAGTTGTCATTTTAATTACTGCTTGATATATGTAGAAAATGAGTATTTATGTTAATTTTAAAATATGACTTTCAAACAGATTAATTCAGATCTGAATCTGTGGTAGTCTGATGAAAATTTTTGTTTGTTAAAGAGACATAAATATATTTTCACACTTCAGTTATATTCAAGCTTTGAGATATTCCATTATTCTAATTAAGTATAAAACTGGTTTTGGCTCTTATAATAAAGTGGCAACTGAAGAACTACTGAATCATCCCTAAGTTTGACCAGGGCTGCTGAAGTTGGGAATGATTGTTTAATTTCTTCCAATGGCCAGTTCACATCCTAGATCTCCAAAAGAACTAATATATTATAGCCTGGGTTTCTGGAGGTGCTATCACCCTAACAATCTATGTTCATTTCAAAAGACAGGTGACCAGTATCTTACATGTATCATGGCTAAGAACGGAATCCACCCTTGGCAGGAGTTTGAAATAACCCTTTCTTCCCAGAAGTGGTGTGTAATGTGGAAACTGTCTTCTTTATATGGGCAAGGAATGGTGACTTGTACCTTTTGGATTTGTCTTAGACTCCTTGAAGAACTGAAGAAAGGGTAACAGATGTTAAGGATGCTTACCAGGTTAGGGTTCATAGACTAAGTTTTTCTACTTGTACTCTGGAGTAAAACCAGAACAATCTGTGATATTTGCCATTGTAGTTAAATTAAGGTATAAAAGTCAATGTATCAGGGTACGGACAATGTTTTCTGCCTTTCTGAGGCAGACATTACAGCTTCTCAGAGTTTCCTCAGTTGGAAATGTGGAACATGAGAATAAACTTGATTACAGCAGTGGTTATATGTGATAGATACACAACAAAGAGGTTTGCTCCCAGCTTCTGTCAATCAGGGTGCTCATTGTCCAGCTACCTGGTTGAAGTGTGTGTGTGTGTGTGTGTGTGTGTGTGTGTGTGTGTGTGTGTGTATGTATGTGGCAATTGATTAGTATTTAAATTGTACAGAAATGAAGAATGTGTAAATGAGATATATTTCTTCATATTTACTTCTTCGTATGTCACCTCAAATACATTTTCTAGGATATTAGTGTAGGAAATAATATTAGAAGATGTATGGTCTAACTTCAAGTTTGAGAACACATGTGGCTTGTTTGTTTGTTTGTTTGTTTGTATATGTTGGTGTTTTTCAAAGTAAAGGAGAGTGGAACTTAATCTTTATTTACAGAACATGGCAGGGTACAAAATTGCACATAAAAATTAACTAAGATGACAGCATCATAGAGAATATTCAGTTTAAAACTGTTCAAGCATAGCTTCTTTGTAATTTCTACAATAACAAATCACATTTAAAGAGTTCTTAGAAGAGAAGCAGTAAGACACATTTATGAGAATACAGTACACAGCTAACAAATTTCTGCCTTGACTGGGCATCAGATATGAATGGTCTCAGGAGTTCCATCCTGACCTTGGAAGGCAAAACATTCAGAAGTATTTTCCTATCACCATATTTTGATTTTCTTCTTCTTGCACTGAGAAGTACTTCTCAATTAAGCTTAATGAGGCCTTGCATACAGACACATATGTTTTGTTTTGTTTTTTGATTGTTTGTTTTGGTTTTTGAGAAGTATATTAAAGATACTGTGTCTATCCTGGGACAAGTTAGGTTGGTTTGAATGCATTCTGAGTCATAAAGGCATTTTTCTCTACCCAGGAGTCTTTCATTCTTAACAGTACCTTGAAAGATATTCTGTAGCTATTCTTCTGAAAATGGAGTAAAAATCTTTAATATTAATATATCTTGAAAACCTTTCAATGTTTAATAACAAATGAATTAACATTTGAAGGCTAGCACGGTAGTGTCTTCCCTTTGTAAGTAAAGGTAACTTAAAGAGACACAGGTATTTCTGTTTAAGTGATCTCTGTTATATTGTCCATGCATATCACCTTACAGAGCACACCACTTCAGAACACTACATAAAATATCATAAATTAGCATTTCCATCACTACAGGAAATAGCTATAAATCCAATTGGAGGAAAGACTATGAGATGTCTGGATATTTATTTTTGTGACTTGGTCGGTTCCCTTTTGCTGAAGATCTGGCAACCTTCTGGTCATTCGAATTAAGGTGCAAAATCAGTTTAGATCTGATTTGACATAAAGCTTGACTTTAAATTAATGTGGTTGCCAAGTCCATAACTTCTTTCTTTGTGTACAGACATTCCTTTTTAGCATCTTTTCTCCCTTGTCATTTTGGAAGTCATATTCAATGACCCATCCTCTTGACAGCTCTAAACTTTTGAACATCTACCTGTACCTCATATATTTTACTCTTTGAAATTATACACAACCTATAGTTGTAAAATCTATGAAGGCAAGTAATCTTTGTCTATCAATAGTAGGTGGAAAAGGGAAAGACGCTAGTTCTATCAATGGTGTCTGCTCCTATTTTCAGATGTAGAGTAATTTATTATAGAATTTTGGACTAAAATAAAGGAAAATAATGAAATAAAAATAGTCTATGGTGTAGTTTCCAAATTTTGAATTATCAAGAACAAAGCTTAAGCTTTGCTATCTATCTAGTGTCATCTATTTTTTTTAATTGTCTGGCATTATGCAAACTCCATGATATTTTTAATTGGATATTTTCTTTATTTACATTTCAAATGTTATCCCCTTTCAAAGTTTCCCATCCAACAAACCCCTATCTCCTCCCCCTCCCCCTGCATCTATGAGAGTGTTCCCATAACTACCTACCCACTCTTGTATCCCTGCCCTTACATTCCACTACACTGGACATGGAGATTTCACAGGACCAAGGACCTCCATACCCATTAATGCACGACAAGGCTATCCACTGCTACATATGTGGCTGGAGCCACTGAGTACTCTTTGGTTGATGGTTTGGTCCCTGAGAGCTCTGGATGGTAGGGTTGGTTGATTTTGTTCTTCCAATGAGGTTGCAAACCACTTCAGCTCCTTCAGTCCTTTCACATACCCTTCCACTGGAGACCCCATGCTCATTCCAATGGTTAGCTATGAGCATCTGCCTCTGTTCTTGTCAGGCTCTGTCAGAGATTCTCAGGAGACAGCTATATTATGCTCCTGTCAGCATGCAATTCTTGGCATCCACAATAATGTCTGGGTTTGATGACTGTAGATGGGATGGATTCCCTGGTGAGGCAGTCTCTGAATAGCCCTTCCTTCAGACTCTGTTCCACACTTTGACTCCATGTTTGTTTCCTTGAGTATTTTGTTCCCCCTTCTAAGAAGGACTGAAGCATCCACACTTTCCTTCTTCATACGTTTCATGTGGTCTGTGAATTGTATATTGGATATTCTGAGTTTTGGGGATAATAACCCACTTATCAGTGAGTGCATAAAATGTGTGTTCTTTTGTGACTGGGTTACCTCACTCGGGATGATATTTTCTAGTTCCACCTATATTCCTAAGAATTTCATGAACTCATTGTTTTTAATGGCTGAATAGTACTACATTGTGTAAATGTACAACATTTTCTGTATCCATTACTCTTTTGAAGGACATCTGGTTTCTTTCCAGCTTCTGGCTATCATAAATAAGGGTGCAATGAATGTAGACAAGCATGTGTCATTGTTATATGTAGGAGCATCATTTGGGTGCATACCCAGGAGTGATATAGCTGGGTCCACAGGTAATACTATGCTCAATTTTCTGAGGAACTGCCAGACTGATTTCCAAAGTGAGTGTAACAGCTTGCAATTTCACCAGCAATGGAGAGTATTCCTCTTTCTCCACATCCTTGCCAGCTTCTGCTGTCACCTGGGTTTTTTATCTTAGCCATTCTGACTAGCATGAGGTGGAATCTCAGGGCTGTTTTGATTTGCATTTCCCTGGTGACTAAGGATGTTGAATATTTCTTTAAGTGCTTCTCAGCTATTTGAGATTCTTCAGTTGAGAATTCTTTGTTTAGCTCTGTACCCCATTTTTAATTGTATTATTTGATTCTCTAGAGTCTAACTTCTTTAGTTCTGTGTATACATTGGATATTAGCCCTCTGTTGAATGTAAGATTCATAAAAATCTTTTCCAAATCTGTTGGTTGCCATTTTGTCCTATTGACAGTGTTTTTTGCCTTACAGAAGCAGTGCAATTTTATAAGATCTATTTGTCAAATGGGATCTCCTTGATTCTTTACTTCATTCCTCGTGTTGTGTGCTTTGGAAGATAAGACATTTAATTAGTATATAGAAATAAACAAAGACAATAATATCTCTATTACATAGATTCTGCCTAAACTGTACTGGGTGAGTAAAGCTTATAAACCACTGTCTATTATTCTAACCTTTCAGTTTGCAGAATCTCAGTCCAGATGAATCCTAGAAGTGAGGAGAGAAAGACAAATTAGGTGTCTGGTGATTAGAGAGGAGATGCACATTTAAAAAACTGAGATGGGAGCCGATATTTACTCAGATACTACTAGAAAATTATCAACCTTAGCATCAGGGAGAACAATAATGCTTAATATATTTATCTAATTATATTATCAATAGAAGAGCCACTGCATCTTGGAGAATAATCACATCAAATATGTTTATATAAGCTTATAATCAATAGAAGAGATTAAATATTTGTCATAGATGGTGCATACAATAGAAAATTGTAAAAACTTTCAAAAAAGTTTATTCATTTACTATTTTTGTTTAAAACAAATGAATGTATTCAATACCTTAAGAATAAATAATACATTATTGTATTTGGCATGTCTATTGGTGAAAATGCCACCTTATGTGCATCATTTCTGATGAACATATCTATTATACATACACATATCTATATATATTATAAGGAGACCCAATCTCATAGGAAAGACATCGACCTTCGGACTTTTAGATATTATCCACCCCTGCCTTCTCAGTGTTCTCTATATCTTCGCTTCATAGAGAGTGCTTAGGAGTAGATGTATCTATTGAGATTGGGCCCCACAACTATACATTTTTATTGGTTGTACTTTATTTGTAGTGGACTCATAGAACCCTAATGGGAGGAATTTGCTCTATGTAGATATTAGATAAATTATTTTATGTCCTATGTAGGTGTTATTTTCAGCATTTGGGCCTTGACATCAGTTTGTGGATAAGAAATCTATAGTTTTGGCAACAGCCTGGATTGTTTGGGGATTTCCATGGGACCTCTTTGACCAAAAATCCATTATATGTAGGTGAATCCCAGTATTGGAAGCTTCACTGAATGACAAGAGATGGCAAGTTGTAGTTTCATCTCCTACTTTATTTGATGATATATTTTTATTGCCTTCATATGTCTATTATTGTTTAGGAAGCTTCTACATTAGATTTTCATACTAACATTCAAATGACCCTTAATTTAAACTGTCACTGCTTACAATTCCTCCTTTATATCCTATTTTCTTCCCATTCCAAACTCGATCAGTTCTTTCCAGGCCTCCATCCATCCACTACTTCCTTGTCTATTTCACTTTCCAAGGAGATCTATCTGTTTTCTCTGGTCCCTTGTTATAATCCTAATCAATGATTAAGTTGTTAGGGTTGTAGTTTGCTTATCAGTGACTTAACAACTGGTATCCACGTAGAAGTGAGGATATTTAAACTAAAGCAGCCATAAAACGTGTATATCTATGTACAGTATATAGACTTAGACAATATATACTGTCAACCTAAACTGAAGCTAATCCAAAACAACATACAAAAGCATCTTAAATTTGTGAAAGGTAAATATATACACCATGTGTATATACCAGATTTTTCTCTCTGGTTCTTACATGCCTCACCAAGAAGGAATTTCTTATTTTCTCTCATTGATTTACTGCCATATTTTATGGTTTTAATTTTTACATAATATTATATTGATTGATTGGGAATTTCACATCATGAACACCAATTACATTCACTTCATAGTCCTTCAGTGTCTATTTCCCATCCTTGTTACCTCCCCCCTCAAAAAGAAGTAAATTTCACTTTGTGCTGCTCATATACTCACTAGAAAATGGGAAGACTCCTAGTGGCTGCCTCCTGAAACCTTGTTGATGTAAGTATAATAAGCAGTGACCTAATGCTGTGTTGATGTCCTGGTCCTGAGCTCACACCAAGGATATTATATTGTCCATGAGCAGTGCAGCAGCAGAGGGCCTTATTGAAGACCATGATATGTACTGACAAGGGGCTAAGCTGAAGTCCATGGCATGCGCTGGAGTTGGAGAGCAGTGAATGTTCATGGTCTGTGTACCTTTTGACTGTAAAGGGCAATTAAGACCCTTTTGTAATGGTACTGATGACTGCAGACTCACAACTAAAAAAAGAGGGCCATAGACAGATTCTATAACAAGCCCTACATCTACCCTCATGTACTGGCTGGTTTTATCTGTCAACTTGACACTGGCTGGAGTTATCACAAAGAAAGGAACTTCAGTTGGGAAAGTGCTTCCATGAGATCCACCTGTGGGGCATTTTCTCAATTAGTGATCAAGATTGGGAGGGCCCACACTGGGTGGTACCATCCCTGGGCTGGTGCTCTTGGGTTCTATAAGAGAGCAGGCTGAGCAATCCAGGGGAAGCAAGTCAGTAAGAAACATCTCTCCATGGTCTCTGCATCAGCTCCTGTATCCTGACCTGCTTGAGTTCCAGTCTTGACTTCCTTTGGTGATGATTAGTAGCATGGAAGTGTAAGTTCAATAAACCCTTTCATCCCCAACTTGCTTCTTGGTCATGATGTTTGTGCAGGAATAGAAACCCTGACTAAGAGAAATTGGTACCAGTGTAGTGGGGTATTCCTGTGACAACCTGACCATGTTTTGGGGAGAACTGTGGAGGACTTTGGAAATTTTGGCTAGATGGTCCATTCAGTGTTGATATGTCTGTGGGATGTTGTATAGGAGCTTGGAAGATAATGTTGAGAACAGTGTAGAAAATGGAGGCCTAGCTGGTAAAATTTCAGAGGGAAGATTAAAAACTCTTATCAGGGCCATGTTTCAATTATGATTCTGTGGTTTTGGTTAGCTTGGACTGAAGAATCATCTGTGATTAACAAGATACCAGAACCACTAAAGCAAACCTTTGTGTTACTGGGACTATTGATGCTGGTTAGCTGGAGTTATAAAATTAGCAGTGATTAAGAAGAAACCAGCATCACTGAGGTGAAATCTTCTGGAAAGTGCTTTCTGAGAGCACAGAGGCTGTGTTCCAGAGATAGCCAAGGTTGTATCTCGTGCTGCGGCTGGACTTGGTACTGTTTAAGAGTCAAACAGGTGGTACTGGTTTTGAAGGCATGAAGAGGGGCCATGAAGAGCAGCTGAGGCTTGGCACTGTGAGAGGCTATGGAAGGTCATTGGTGAAAGAGAAGCCTCAGTTGCAATTGATGGCCCAGGACTTGAAGGGGTCAAGCAAAGGAGCTGAGGCTTAGCACCATGAAGAGAGCCTATGAGAGGCTATCTGTGAAGCCTAGATATAGTGGCAAATAGCAGTGTTTTGGAGATGCCAGTACCATGAATGACCACCAAGAACAGTAGCAGCAGTGGAGTACAGGCAGTTGAAGCCTAGAAGACAAGCTGTGTGCTACAAAGGGAAGAGCTGGAGAAGTGACCCTAGCCCTTGGAGGAGCCTAGAGGATGGTGAGTTGGATCCAAGACATTGAACCATTAGTTTGAATTTTGGGTTTGATTGTGACTGTGCCATGATATTCTTCCCTCTTGAAGGAAGAAGTATTTTAGTGGAACCCATAGCTAAGAGATTTTGAATTTTTAAAAGACTGAATTTTAAAAGATACTGGACATTTTAACTTTTAACATGTAAAGTCTGTGGGACTTTTAAAGTTATTTAGATCTTGGGGATGAATAAGAAAGTAAGGGTTGATGCTTAATAGTGATGTGTTTGTGTGTCAAGTTGACAAAGGATCAATTGTACTGGCTGGTTTTATGTGTCAACACAGGCTGGAGTTATCGCAGAGAAAGGACATTCAGTTGGGGAAGTGCCTCCATGAGAGCCAGCTGTGGGGCATTTTCTCAATTAGTGATCAAAGGTGGGAGGGCCCCTTGTGGGTAGTACCATCTCTGGTTGCTATTCTTGGGTTCTATAAGAGAGCAGTCTGAGCAAGTCAGGGGAAACAAGCCAGTAAGAAACATTCCTCCATGGTCTCTGCATCAGCTCCTGCTTCCTGACCTGCTTGAGTTCCAGTTCTGACTTCCTTTGGTGATGTACAGCAGCATGGGTAAGCTTAATAAACCCTTTCCTCCCTAGCTTGCTTCTTTTTCATGATGTTTGTGCAGGAATAGAAACCCTATCTAAGATACCTCATGAAGAACATGTAACAGTACACATGATTGCATTCTTTTTTTTTAATGAGCACAATAATTTATTTTTTATTGAGTATCTTCTTCATTTACATTTCCAATGCTAAAACCTTTCCCAATTTCCCCCTCCCAAAAGCACCCCTCCCCAAAGATTCCCTACCCCTCCTCCCACCCCCTGCCTCCATGTATATGCCCCTCTACCCAACACACCCCCACCTCCCCCCACCCCACCCCTGTCTGTTTCCCTTTGTTGGGGCCTCTATTGAGCCTTTACCTGATCAAAGACCACTCCTCCCACTGATGCCCAACAAGGCATTCCTCTGCCACATTTTTGGTTGGAACCATGTGTACCCCTTGGTTGATGGTTCAGTCCCTGGGAGTCTTGGGGTGTCTGGGTGTTTGAAGTCATTGTTCTTCCCATGGGGCTGTATGTAAACCCCTTCAGCTCCTCTGGACCACCCTCCAGATCCTCCTTTGGGGACTCCAAGCCCAGCTCAATAGTTGGTTGCTAGTTTCTGCCTCTGCATTTGTAGGGCTCTGGCAGGGCCTCTCTGGGGACAGCCATGGCATGCTCTTTTGGTACACGCTTCTTATCGTAGTGTCAGGGTTTAGTGACTGTTTATAGGATGAATCCCCAGGTAGGGCAGTCTTTGGGTAGCCTTTACATCAGACTCTTAATGGATTAAATATTATCCATTGTGAAAATGTACCTATTTCCTTCATCCATTCTTCTGTTGAGAAACATGTAGGTTGTTTCCTATTAATGGTAGTTATGAATAGAGTATCAATGGGCATAGTTGAAGAAGAATCTCCACACTAGGACAAATATACCTTGTTTATGTGCCCAGGAATGGTATAGTTGGGTCTTGAGGTATGTGAGTCTCCTTTTTTTTCACTAAATATTATTACATGAATTTGTGTACACAGATCAGTTTTATAATAATCTATAACAATTGCCACAAGATTATCACCCATCATTACAATATAATATTTTAATTATAACATTTTCAGAAGATAATATATGAAGGAATTTTGAGAGTCAGTAGAATATATATAGTCTTGTGCTCTCTTTTAAGTGTGTGAAGATCTTTCATGTTGAGGATTGTCTTAATGTTCTGGTTTCTTTACACATTGTGTACATATTTACCTTTGACAAATTAAGATGCTTTTGTATGTCATTGTTTATTGGCTTTAATTTAGGTTGACAGTATATATTATTTATGATATATACTGTATATAATATACATATATTGTGGCTGCTTTAATTCAACTGAAGTAAAAATATTAAAACAATTATTTGTGAATGGTTAATGCATAGGAATGAATTGTTTATTTTAAGACATTTTATTTATTTTAGAGGAAACAAAACTTTTTCCAAAATCCACTGTAATCCCTACTGAAGCAGGCCTGATTTGAAAACATGTTACCTCATCATTTGGAGGCTCAGGTTTATAACTCTCAGTTCAAAAGAAGCTGGGTTTACACAGTAACTGTCCAATACTTGGCAGAGGGAATTAAGAAAAACATTGTAATATGGATTATTTTAAACTACTGTCATAATAATTACTAGTACTCTTTTCTGTTATCTGTATTAATGTTATCTGAAAGTTTAATGAATGAATTATATTTGGAACATCTAAAGTTTTATTTGATAATTTAATCAAAGAACAAATGCTATAGTTATCCTTTGATTATTATAGTTCTTTATTCATTATTTATTACTCCATGTTAATGTTATACTGTTCATACTTATATCCTTAAGGACCTGCTATTTCTCTAGAAGTTTTGTCTCATGTTAATAGACATAGCTTTAGGTGAGCAATGGCATGTAGAGAATAAGATCTGAGTATTATTATTTTCTTTTTTTGTTTTTTATTTTATTTTATTTTTTATTGATATATTTTTATTTACATTTCAAATGATTTCCCATTTTCTGGGTCCCCACTCCCCGCAAGTCCCATAAGCCCTCTTCCCTCCCCCTATTCCTCCATCTACCCCTTCCCGCTTCCCTGTTCTGGAATTCCCCTATATTGACGCACTGAGAATTTCCAGAACCAGGAGCCACTCCTCCATTCATTTTGGACATCATTTAATATGTGGATTATGTCTTGGGTATTCAAAGTTTCTAGGCTAATATCCACTTATCAGTGAGTGCATACCATGATTGATCTTTTGAGACTGGGTTACCTGACTTAGTATGATGTTCCCCAGCTCCATCCATTTGTCTAAGAATTTCATGAATTCATTGTTTCTAATGGCTGAATAGTACTCCATTGTGTAAATATACCACATTTTTTTATCCATTCCTCCGTTGAAGGACACCTAGGTTCTTTCCAGCTTCTGGCTATTACAAATAGGGCTGCTATGAACATAGTGGAGCATGTGTCCTTGTTGCATGCTGAAGAATCATCTTGGTATATGCCCAGGAGTGGTATAACAGGGTTCTCAGGAAGTGTCATGCCCAGTTTTCTGAGGAACCGCCAGACTGATTTCCAAAGTGGTTGCATCATCTTGCAATCCCACCAGCAGTGGAGGAGTGTTCCTCTTTCTCCACATCCTCACCAACACCTGTTGTCTCCTGAGTTTTTGACCTTAGCCATTCTGACTGTTGTGAGGTGAAATCTCAGGGTTGTTTTGATTTGCATTTCCCTAATGATTAATGATGTTGAACATGTCTTAAGGTGTTTCTCAGCCCACCAAAGTTTTTCATGTGAAAATTTTTTGTTTAGTTCCCTACCCCACTTTTTAATGGGGTTATTTGGTTCTCTGGGTTCTACCTTCTTGAGTTCTTTGTATATATTACATATTAGCCCTCTGTCGGATTTAGGGTTGGTGAAGATCCTTTCCCAATCTGTTGGTTGATGTTTTGTCCTTTTGACAGTGTCCTTTGCCTTAGAGAAACTTTGTAGTTTTATGAGGTCCCATTTGTCAATTCTTGATTTTAGAGCATAAGCTATTGGTGTTCTATTCAGGAACTTTTCCCCTGTGCCCATGTCCTCAAGGGTTTTCTCCAGTTTCTTTTCTATTAGTTTCAGTGTGTCAGGTGTTATGTGGAGGTACTTGATCCATTTGGAGTTGAGCTTAGTACAAGGAGATAAGAATGGATTGATTCGCATTCTTCTGCATGCTGATCTCCAATTGAACCAACACCATTTTTTGAAAAGACTATCTTTTTTCCACTGGATGCTTTCAGTTCCTTTGTCAAAGATCAAGTGACCATAGGTGTGTTGGTTCATTTCTGGGTCTTCAATCCTAGTCCATTGATCTGCTTGCCAGACATTTTACCAATACCATGCAGTTTTTATCACTATTGCTCTGTAGTAAATTTTAAAGTCTGGGATACTGAATCCCCCTGAAGTTCTTTTCTGTTGAGAATAGCTTTACCTATCCTGGGTGTTTTGTTAATCCAGATGAATTTGAGAATTGCTCTTTCTAGCTCTATGAGGAACTGGGTTGGGATTTTTATCGGGATAGCATTGAATCTGTAGATTGCCTTTGGCAAGATGGCCATTTTAACTATATTAATCCTGCCAATCCACGAGCATGGAAGATTTTTCCATTTTCTGAGATCTTCTTCGATTTCCTTCTTCAGAGATCTGAAGTTCTTGTCATATAGGTCTTTCACTTGTTTGGTTACAGCCACCCCAAGATACTTTATGCTGTTTATAGCTATTGTGAAGGGAGTCATTTCCCTAATTTCTTTCTCAGTCTGCTTATCCTTTGAATATATAAAGGCTACTGATTTGCTTGTGCTGATTTTGTAGCCAGCAACTTTGCGGAAGTTGTTTATCAGCTGTAGGAGTTCTCTAGTAGAGTTTTTAGGGTCACTTAAATATACTATCATATCATCTGCAAATAGTGATAGTTTGACTTCTTCCTTTCCAATTTGCATCCCTTTGACTTCCGTATGTTGTCTAATTACTAGCTAGGACTTCAAGAACATATTGAAAAGATATGGAGAGAGGGGGTAGCCTTGTCTAGTCCCTGATTTTAGTGGGATTGCTTCAAGTTTCTCTCCATTTGGTTTGATGTTGGCTACCGGTTTGCTGTATATTGCTTTTACTATGTTTAGATATGGGCCTTGAATTCCTGTCCTTTCCAAGACTTTTAGCATGAAAGGATGCTGAATTTTGTCAAATGCTTTTTCAGCATCTAATGAGATGATCATGTGTTTTTTTTTTCTTTGAGTTTGTTTATGTAGTGGATGGATTTCCTTATATTGAACCATCCCTGCATCCCTGGGATGAAGCCTACTTGATCATGGTGGATGATCGTTTTGATGTGTTCTTGGATTCAGTGGGCAAGAATTTTATTTATTATTTTTGCATCAATATTCATAAGGGAAATTGGCCTGAAATTCTCTTTCTTAGTTGGATCTTTGTGTGGTTTTGGTATCAGCATAATAGTGGCTTCGAAGAAGGAGTTGGGTAGTGTTCCTTCCGTTTCTATTTGGTGGAAAAGTTTAAAGAGTATTGGTGTTAAGTCTTCTTTGAAGGTCTGATAGAATTCTGCACTGAAACCATCTGGTCCTGTGCTTTTTTTGGTAGGAAGCCTATCTATGACCCGTTCTATTTCTTTAGGGGTTATGGGTCTGTTTAGATGGTCTATTTGATCCTGGTTTAATTTTTGTAATTGGTATCTGTCTAAGAAAATGTCCATTTCCTCTAGATTCTCCAGTTGTGTTGAGTACAGGTTTTTGTAGTAGGATCTGATGGTTTTTTGAATTTCCTCAGTTTCTGTTGTAATATCTCCGTTTTCATTTCTAATTTTGCTAATTTGGATACTTTCTCTGTGCCCTTTGGTTAGTCTGGCTAAGGGTTTATCAATCTTGTTGATTTTTTTCAAAGAACCACCTTTTGGTTTTGTTGATTCTTTGTATGGTTCTCTTGGTTTCTACTTGAATGATTTCAGCCCTGATTTTGATTATTTCCTGTCTTCTTCTTCTCCTGGGTGAATTAGCTTATTTTTGTTCCAGGGCTTTCAGTTATTCCATTAATCTTCTAGTGTATGCTCTCTCTAATTTCTTTTTGGAGGCACTCAAAGCTATGAGTTTTCCTCTTAGCACTGCTTTCACTGTGTCCCATAGATTTGTGTATGTTGTGCCTTCATTTTCATTAAATTCTAAGAAATCTTTGATTTCTTTCTTTATTTCTTCCTTGACCAAGGTATCATTGAGTAGAGTATTACTCAGTTTCCATGTGTATGTGAACTTTCTGTTGTTTTTATTGTTATTAAAGACCACTTTTACTCCATAGTGAACTGATAGTCATGGGATTATTTCAATCTTCTTATATTTGTTGAGGTCTGTCTTGTGACCAACTATATTTTATTATATTTTATTATATTTATATTATTATTATATTTTGGAGAAGGTACCATGAGGTGCTGAGAAAAAGGCATATTCTTTTGCTTTGGGATGAAAAGTTCTATATATATATCTGTTAACTCCAATTGCTCCAAAACCTCAATTAGTTTCACTGTCTCCCTGTTTAGTTTATGTTTTCCTGATCGGTGTGTTGAAGTTACCCACAATTATTGTGTTAGGTGCAATGTGTGCTTTGAGCTTTAGTAAAGTTTCTTTTATGAATGAAGGCACCCTTGTATTTGGGGCATAGATGTTCAGGATTGAGAGTTCTTCTTGTTGGATTTTTCCTTTGACTAGGAAGAAGTGACCTTCCATGTCTCTTTTGATGATATTAGGCTGAAAGTCAATTTTATCTGATATTAGAATGGCGACTCCGGCTTGTTTCCTGGGACCGTTTGCTTGTAGAATTGTATGCCAGCCTTTTACTCTAAGGTAGTTTTTGTCTTTGACACTGAGGTGTGTTTTCTGTATGCAGCAAAATGTAGGGTCCTGTTTATGTAACCAGTCTGTTAGTTTATGTCTTTTTATTGGGAAATTGAGTCCATTGATGTTAAGAGACATTAAGGAGTAGTGGTTATTGTTTCCTATCATTTTTTATTTTAATTTTATATGTGTGTGGTTATTTTCTTTGGATTTGATGAAAGAAGCTTAATATCCTGCTTTTTCCAGGGTATAGTTTCCCTGGTTGTAATGGTGTTTTCCCCCTATTATCCTTTGTAGGGCTGGGTTTGTGGAAAGATACTGTGTAAATTTGGTTTTGTCATGGAATATCTTGGTTTCTCCATCTATAGTAATTCAGAGTTTCGCTGGGTATAGTAGTCTTGGCTGGCATTTGTGTTCTCTTAGCGTCTGCCTGAACTTCGCCCAGGATCTTCTAGCTTTCATGGTCTCTGGTGAGAAATCTGATGTAATTCTGATAGGTCTTCCTTTATATGTTACTTGCCCTTTTTCTCTTACTGCCCTAAGTATTCTTTCTTTGTTTAGTACATTTGGGGTTTTGATTATTATGTGATGGGAGGTATTCCTGTTCTGGTGCAGTCTGTTTGGGGTTCTGTAGGCTTCTTGTATATTCATGGGCATCTCTCTCTTTAGTTTAAGGAAGTTTTCTTCCATAATTTTGTTGAAGATATTTGCTGGCCCTTTAAGTTGTAAATCTTCACTCTCATCAATGCCTATAATCCTTAGATTTGGCTTTCTCATTGTGTCCTGGATTTCCTGGATGTTTTGGGTTACAAGCTTTTTGCATTTTGCATTTTCTTTAACTGTTGAGTCCATAGTTTCTATGGTATCTTCGGCATCTGAGATTCTTTTTCTATCTATTGTATTCTGTTGTTGATATCTGTGTCTATGGTCCCTGATTTCTTCCCAAGGTTTTCTATCTCCAAAGTTGTCTCCCTTTGTGCTTTCTTAGTTGTTTCTACTTCTGTTTTTAGATCCTGGAGGTTTTTGCTCCGTTTTGTCATTTGCTTGTTTGTGTTTTCCTCTAATTCTTTAAGAGATTTTTGTGCTTCCTCTTTCATGACTTCAGCCTGTTGATCAAAGTTCTCCTGTATTCCTTTAAGTGATTTTTGCATTTCCTCCTTATTGGTTTTTGTATTCTCCTGAATTTCTTTCAGTGATTTTTGTGTTTCCGTTGTAAGGACTTCTAATTTTTGATCCATTTTCTCCTGAATTTAAGTATGTCCCTCATGTGTTCCTGTACTAGCATCATGACCAGTGATTTTAAATCCAAATCTTGTTTTTCTGGTGTGTTGGGGTATCCAGGACTTACTATTGTTGGAGAAATGGGTTCAGATGTTGCCATAATGCCTTGGTTTCTGTTATTAATGTTCCTATGTTTGCCTTTAGCCATCTAGTTCTCCTAGGTGTTAGATGGTCTTATTGTCACTGGCTGGTGCTTCAACCTACCGTGGATCTTTAAGGATATTTCTGCAACACTGGATGACTGGGTTTCCTCTGGTACAGGTTACTGATATGCTGTCCTCTTTTGTGCCTTTGTAGCCCTTCTCAGTCTTGCCTCAAGCAATGTTATACTTACATTGTCAAGGTCAACCAGGTGTTCTCTGTCTGCTCTATTATGGATCGAAGATGGTATGGTGGGGGTCACTCCCTCTTTTGATTCTCACATAGGACACAGGTCCTGCAATGGACTGGCTTGCAGATGAACTGCCTATGTGCTCAGTTCCTGAGTGCAGGCAGACCCCTGGAGATTTACACC
Source organism: Apodemus sylvaticus (assembly GCF_947179515.1). NCBI lineage: Eukaryota > Metazoa > Chordata > Mammalia > Rodentia > Muridae > Apodemus > Apodemus sylvaticus. Next base: position 49,399,500 of record NC_067483.1, read on the forward strand.
CCCAGAGATATAAAGCTCAGGGTGATCCAGTACCTAGTAAAGCTTTTCTGTCCAGGCAGGGAGCGAATATGGCCACAGGGAATCTCTTCCTCTGCTGCTCTCTGGGCAGGACACAGGTCCCACGCCTGGCTATGAGCTCAGTTCTTTGGCGCAGGCAGACCCCTGGTGGTTTGCACCATCAGAGATCTAAAGCTCAGGGTGATACAGTACCTAGTGACTCTTTTCTGTCCCGGCAGGCAGCGAATATGACTGCGGAGCTTCTTTCCTTCTGCAGCTCTCTGGGCAGGACACAGGCCCCACTCCTGGCGGGCTGGCAGACAAACCACCTATGTGCTCAGTTCCTTGGCGCAGGCAGAACCCTGGCAGTTTGCACCACCAGAGATCTAAAGCTCAGGGTGATACAGTACCTAGTGACCCTTTTCTGTCCCTGCAGGCAGCGAATATGGCTGCGGGGCTTCTCTCCTTCTGCAGCTCCCTGGGCATGACACAGGCACCACTCCCAGTGGGCTGGCAGACAAACTGTCTATGTGCTCAGTTCCTGAGTGCAGGCAGACTCCTGGCAGTTTGCACCACCAGAGATCTAAAGCACAGGGTGATACAGTACCTAGTGACCTATTATTTTCATTATTGTTGAAAGGACATTATATCTAGACCCTGAACAGATGAGTCTATCTGTAATTATATGTGTCTATAATTATATGTACTAAAATATAGCTGTGAATTAAGCATTTCCACTTCTAATCCAACAATACAAGGCTAATTATAGAAACAAAATGTTAAGAATTTAGTTTTATTTGTGTGTATTTTGGGTGTAATTATATTCCCAAATTATGTGAGTAGATACCCACAGAAATGAGAAAATGGAATAAAATTCTATAGATCTTGAATTATAATTGTTCACCCAAGGTTCATATTAGGAATGGTATTCCAGTCCTTTGTGGAGCACGAGGTACTTCCAATGACTGAACTATCTTGCCAGCCCCTCAAATACTAGTTAGCATTTTTAATTCTCTTTTCAATATTAAAATATGTATCTCCCATTGTGATATTTTTATTTTATTATTTGTCGAATACACATTAATAATTTTATTGAAAACTATTTTCAAGCTAAGCATCTTTAATTTTTTGATGTTTAGTCTAATAGTCAGCTCTCCATGTGATATTTTCTGGAGATAGTTGTTCAATTTAGGTAGGCACATCATATAGAGGAAACCTTTTTACATGTGTGATATTTAATGTGAAAATACTCTTGCTGTAATCTATTACAGTTCAACTTGAAACAGTGGTATTTAATTAGTCACAAGTTTTATATAGTTATTCTCTTACTCACTTATAGATCACTAACATCTATATAACCATAGCATTAAGCTCAAGAAATGTATGATTTTTATTATATCATTTTCAATTTAGTTGGGGCTGATTTAATTCTAATAAATATGCTCATCAATGAATATACTAGGGTTAATGTTCAAGAACAAGATCAACCCTAATATGCCAATGAAATGGACTTATTCTATGGTAGGCAGAACTCTAACATGTCATTTGCAAATAGTCTGCATACCTTAAATAGTGCCTTCAACTAAGACAGAACTGATGAGGTTTGAAAGCTATAAAATTTATGGCTAATTTCATAGTCAGCTCAACTTTACTTAAGGTAAAGAGTGATACTCTCATCAGTCTGACCTAACTTGTTCCAATTTTAATACAGGAAGAACATTTCTGAGATCAAAAGGAAGCAAACTCCCAATTTGTAAAGAAGGTTCAGGTGCCAGGAAGGATGTGTTCCCCCCAGGAGTGACATGGGTCTTCATCCTGTAAGTAGATGGAATTGAATTCTGACAACAAACAGTGATCTAAGAAGCAATGCCCCAATCCACAAGAAATCATATAGCCAAGCAAGATTTTAATTTAATCTGGTAAAACTCTGGGAAGAGGACTTAGACCATTGGTATTGAGGATCCTAAAACATAGGATATGATAAATCTGTGTTATGAGGGGGTGATAACATAGGAAAAATCTAATAGAGTAATCTAAAATTGATCTGTGAACACATGTGTATGTAATAAGATTTACTGGAAAAAGACATGAATTTTAAGAGAACAGGGAGGCCTGTAAGGGAGAGTTTAAAGAGAGTAAAGGGGCTGATGTAATTATAATATCTAAAAATAAATTGAAATAATGGGATGGAGAATAAAGAAGAGTGATAGCATCATCAGAAGCTGTGTTTGTGGAATTCAAACAAGGTCTCAGTATTCTGCACTATACTCAGAAAAGCATTTATGGTCGAGCCTCAGATTAACTACATAGGAGTGTTTCTTGAATCAACTTTTTTTTTACTTTGAATTTTTTTCCTGGATATGCCTTTTTAAACTTTCACTTCATTTTCATGAGTCTTGGTTAGAGTTGAGGGCAAAGCAAACTTGCTCATCTCTAATGTAGTTTTTCAACAGTGAGACCAAAATTCTATTTTGACTTTCTCTATCAGAGATTTATTTATTTATTTATTTATTTATTTATTTATTTATTTACTTACTTACTTACTTACTTTTAATTTACTTACATTACAAGTGTTATCCCCTTACCTGTTTCTCCTTCTTTCTGGAAACCCCATATCCCATCCTCCCTCCACCTGCTTCTATGAGGGTTTTCTTCCACCCTTCCACCCACTCCCTCCTGCCTGACCTCAATTCCCCTACACTGGGGCATCTATCCAACCTTCATAGGACCAAGGACTTCTCCTCCTATTGATGCCTGACAAGGCCGTACTCAGCTACAAACGGAGCCAGAACCATGTATACTCCATGGTTGGTGGCTTAGTCCCTGGGAGCTCTGGAGGGTCTGGTTGGTTGATATTGTTGTTCTTCCTATGGGGTTGCAAATCCCTTCAGCTCCTGCAGTCCATTCACTAACTCCTTCATTGGGACCCCACACTCAGTGCAATGGTTGGCTGCTAGCATCCAAATTTGTATTTATAAGGCTCTTGCAGGACCTCTCAGGAGACAACTATATCAGGTTCCTTTCAACAAGCCTTTCTTAGCATCCACAATAGTGTTGGAGTTTGGTAACTGTGTCTGGGATGAATTCCCAGAAAGAACAGTCCCTGCATGGCCTTTCCTTTCTTCTCTGCTCTGTACTTTGTCTTCCTATTTGCTTCTGTGAGTATTTCATTTCCCTTTCTAAGAAGAACCAAAGTACCCACACTTTAGTCTTCCTTCTTCTAGAGATTCATGTGGTCTGTGAATTGTATCTTGTGTATTCAGAGCACAGTGGAAAAGTTCGTGAACAGAATACCAATAGCTTATGCTCTAAGATCTAGGATTTACAAATGATACCTCATAAAATTACAAAGGACACTTATCCATTAGGACAAAACAGTAACCAACAGATTGAGAAAAGATCTTTACCAATCCTTGTTCTGATACAGGGTTAGTATCCAATATATACAAAGAACTCAAGAAGTTAGACTCCATAGAACCAAATAACCCCATTAAAAAAGGGGAACAGAGCTAAACAGAATTCTCAACTGAGGAAACTTAAAGGGTTGAGAAGCATTTAAAGAAATGTTCAACATCCTTAGTCATCAGGGAAATACACATCAAAACAACCCTGAAATGCCATCTCACACCAGTCAGAATGGCTAAAATAATTCAGGTGACAGCAGATACTGGTAAGGATGTAGAGAAAGAAGAATACTCTTCTATTGTTGGTATGATTGCAAACAGGTAAAACCACTCTGGAAATCAGTGTGGCATTTCCTCAGAAAATTGGACAAAGTATTACCTGAGTAGCCAGCTGTACCACTCCTGGACATAAAAGATTCTCTAATGTATAACAATGAAAAATGCTCCACTATGTTCATAGCAGCCTTATTTATAATGGCCAGAAGCTAGAACGAGCCCAGATCTCTTTCAATAGAGGAATGGATACAGAAAATGTGATACATTTATATAATGGAGTACTACTCAACTATTAAAAACAATTAATACATGAAATTCTTAGGCAAGGATGGACCTACAAAATTTCATCCTGAGTAATATAACACAATCACAAAACAACACACATGGTATGAACTCACTGATAAGTGGATATTAGCCCAGAAGTTTTATCATAGATTGTAATAGTTATTATATAATATTTGTATAACACTTTTATGACTTTCTAATGCTCACTCCATATTTCCCAAATTGCATTTCTGGGGTTGGATTGAAACTCAGTGCTGCCTGGTATTCACAAGGCCTTGGGTTTAAATTCTAGTACTGAAAAACAAATCTCAAAATTTATAGTCTGTTTCCATAAAGGAATTTTTCTCTAGTGATGGTGTACATTGCTTGGTTTATGATTTCTAGGATCAATTTGCCAAGCTTAGATCTATTACATAGATCTAACACTTTCCAGAAGCTCAGAATACTGAAGATACTATTAGCATATCTAATGATTCCCATGAGAAAGGAAGAAGAGGGCCCTGATCCTGGAAAGACTTGATCCAGTATTGTAGGGGAGTACCATGACAGAGAAAAAAGGGAAGGGGAATGATTGGAGAATGGATCAAGAAAAGAGGACTTATGGGGCATATAGGGAGGGGGAACTGGGAAAGGGGAAAGCATTTGGAATGTAAACAAAGAATATAGAAAAAAAATATATGTATACACACAATAAACCACTTTCCTAAGACTTTCAAGAAAGATATTACTACTGTTTCCTTGCTTCAATGTTTATCTGATGCCATTTGAGGGTTCTGGTTACATAGAGTAATGTTCAGTGCCTATTGTTAATGTGATATTGAAAATTCTCACAGCTCTTAGGATGGTAAACTTCATTTTAAAATTTTTTAATTCAATTGTACAGGAATCTTTTCAATATGATGATGTTACACATTACTTTGACTGCAGTGATGATATGAAGGGTACATAAACATGACAAAATTCACCAGATTGTATACTTGAAATACTTACAGTCTATGTGTATAATATAAATCACAAGAATGTTGCAAAGAAAGAAAGGTCTTTGCCAGATTGAAATAGCAAATCTTAATTTTCCAAATCACTGAGTCATCACAGCTCCATTTGTTTTCAATACCATTCCTTTACAAAAATCTTTTTTATTTAATTTATTTGTTATTATATTTTGTTTCTACACTGCCATTGAAGTTATATACTACATTGAATACTTCATCAAAACACTTTCTTAGCTGTATTACCTATTTGATAAGTATAGTCACTGTCACTAAAAATACTACCATAAGCATTCCTCGTACAGTTTTGTGTTTCTGTTCATGCAGGTCTTCTTGAATGCTCAACCTTCTCATATAAGATTTTTTTTCATAGCATCTACATATACAATAAGGCTTTGTGAATCCTTCAGCCATGACATTGGGGATGCCACTGCTTTTTCCACTAGCATTAATATACTCCTTTGACTTCTATTATTTAATATGTGACTTTGTACTTAATGATAATTTTTCTGTTATAAGTGTCTTTCTAATTAGACACAAACACAGGACACAGTTATACTTCAAAATTTGTAACTTTAATCATGCTATAGTCTGTGACATGGTTATATATAATCACATGTGAAGTTACAGTTGGATGGCAACTCAAGTAGTAAGTATTCCATAGTATGTCATCAAGTTTGTCTATCATCTGATTAAATTGTTTATATTTTATTAGCTTAGGTCACTCTTTGCATTATTATAATATATGCCTATATATTCAGGATAACTTAAATGTCTCCTTTTATATTACATTTATATACCCTACTGATAAAAACAAATCAAATCCCTGTGAGAATCTATGTAAATGTGAACATTATATATATATATATATATATATATATATATATATATATATATATTTATCAGTTGTAGTAGTTGTAAAATATTCATTTGACCTCACTGCTTAGACAAACTATGTAATCTGTTAATAAGTAAGAATACCCAATAATGATAAGATTATAAGTAGATAATATAGGATGTAACTCCCCTTTTCAAAATTATTCTATGGTTGGGTTCTATGGTTGGGTATATGATGGATTTTTTCAATGAATTACAAATCTGAATACCAGATTATGCTTATAAAGAATCTTTGTACTACACTTTTGTTTTATTTATAATGTTTCAGGGTTGTCCTAAAATTGTTCCTATATTCTCATAGGACTACAATACTGCTTTCTAACAAATATAGAATTTATTTCAAATGAATTTTTGGAAACAAGAATTCTTCTCTTCCACACTTTTCCAGAAAAGTGGGTGGAGTGTTCTTCACAATAGAGAGATGAACTAGGAAACTTGATGTTCCAGTTATGACTGAGAATAACTTCTAGAAGTAATGCAAATTATAATTAACTTGAAAGTAGTTTAGCATTACATTAATTTTAGTTTTCTTGAAAAAAATCATTTCCTCTTTGTTTCTAATTTCCATAATGAACAAATTCTGGGGTATTGACCTATTTATAAAAATAGGAATTTTTTTCATTTAAAATAGGTCAATTAGCTCATATTTCCAATGTTTTAAACCAAGAACAAGAAGTCACATATGCATAGATATTACAGCATGATCTTCTCAATTCTACTAAACACATTCCCTCCAGAGAGTGAAAATACTAACTTTTAATAGTAGAGAAAAAGCAAAGTTAATTTATATGAAGGTAGCAAAGACTTATATGATCAATTTTACAGAACACTATTTACTCTATACATATTTACCAATTGTTCTTTTCTCTTAATATGTAGGAATATACATATATAATATACATATATACTACACATACACACAAAAATATATGTATGCACATGTATATATATATATGTAGATGGAGCATCATATATCACATATTGTATATAAAATGTCATATATCATATAATAGATTATATATGTTCCATACATGCACACAAACACACAAACACACACACATATATATATGGTCCTTCAAATAATTATATATTTGCTTGTCACTTGAAACAAATAATGCTCTTTACTAGCATAAAATCAAACTTAAGTTACTGTTTAGATGTTTTAAGAAATTCTATTACAATAGTACAGCATCAATTATGATAATTTGACATATCATAGTTTGCTATTTCCTATTTAAATACTTCAAAAATAGTTCCTAGCTTATTTGTCTTCCATATCACCTATCCATATTTGGTCTCAATAGTCAGTCATTCTTGTCATCAATATTTCTTACCATAATTTAGACATTATGGTTTGTGGTAGGGAACAATCACTGATGAAATATATCTCATTTATTTAATGGGATTTTTTTCTGACCTGGTATTCCCTTATATGGGTGCATCTAGCCTTCATAGAAACAATGGCCTCTCCTCTCGATGATTTCTGAAAGGGCCATCCTCTGCTACATATGTAACTGGAGCCATTGGTCCCTCCATGTGTATTCTTTGAATGGTGGTTTTGTCCCTGGAATTTCTTGGGTTACTGGTTGGTACATATTATTGTTCCTCCTGTGGGGCTACAAAACTCTTCAGCTCCTTGGGTCCTTTCTGTAGCTGCTCCATTGGAGACTCTATGCTGAGTCTATTAGTTGGCTATGAGCCATGGGTATTTTGATCCACTTTACAAGGAAGATCAAAGAATCTACACTGTAGTCTTTCTTCTCCCTTAGCTTCAGGTGGCCTGTGAGTTGTACCTTGGGTATTCTGAGCTTTGGGGCTAATATCAACTTAACAGCGAGTACATACCATGTGTGTTCTTTAGTGATTGGGTAACCTCACTCAGAATGATTTTTTTCTAGGCTCCATCCATTTGCCTAAGAATTTCATGAATTAACTGTTTTTAATAGCTAAATAGTACTCCATTGTGGAAATGTACCACATTTTCTGTATCCATTCCTCTGTTGAAGGACATCTGGGTCCTTTCCAGCTTCTGGCCATTATAAGTAATGCTGCTAATAACATAGTGGAACATATGTCCTTATTACATGTTGGAGCATCTTCTGGGTATATGCCCAGTAGTGGCATAGCTGTGTCCTCAGGTAGTACTATGTCCAATTTTGTGAGGAACCACCAGACTGATTTCCAGAGTGGATTTTCCAGCTTGCAATCCCACCTGCAATGGAGGAATGTTTATCTTTCTCCATATCCATGGCAGCATCTGCTGTCACCTGAGTTTTTTTATCTTAACCATTCTAACTGATGTTAGGTGGAATCTCAGGGATGTTTGGATTTGCATTTCCATGATACTTAAAGGTTGAACACTTCTTTAGGTGTTTCTCAGCCATCCGGTATTCCTCAGTTGAGAATGTTTGTTTAGCTTTGTAGCCCTTTTTAAATAGGGTTATTTGGTTATCTGTAGCCTAACTTTTTGAGTTCTTTGTATATATTGGATATTAGCCCTCTATCATATGTAGGATTGGTAAATGTCAATCTGTTGGTTGCCATTTTGTCCTATTGACAGTGTCTTTTGCCTTACAGAAGCTTTGTAATTTTATGACATCCCATTTATCAATTCTTGATCTTAGAGCATAAGCTATTGGTATTCTGTTTAGGAAATTTTCCCCTGTGCCCATGTACTCTAGATTCTTCGCCACTTCCTCTTGTACTAGATTCAGTGTGCCTGGCTTTATGTGGAGGTCCTTGATCCACTTGGACTTGAGCTTTGTTCTGGGAGATAAGAGTGGATCTATTTGCATCCTTCTACATGTTGACTGCCAGTTGACCCAGCACTATTTGTTGAAAATGCTCTCTCTTTTTCACTGAATGGTTTATCTCCCTTGTTAAAGATCAAGTGGCCATAGGTGGGTGGGTTCGTTTCAGGGTCTTCAATTCTATTCCATTGATTTACCTGCCTGTCATTGTACCAGTACCATGCATTTTTATCACTATTGCTCTATAGTATAGCTTGAGGTCAGGGATAATGATTCCACCAGAGGTTCTCTTATTGTTGAGAATAGTTTCATATTAAGAGATAGTAAGGAAAAGTGATTGTTACTTCCTGTTATTTTTTGTTATTAGAAGTTGAATTATGTTTGTGTGGCTTTCTACTTTTTGTTTTTTGTATTTTTTATTTATTTTCTATATTCTTTGTTTACATTCTAAAAGCTTTCCCCTTTCCCAGTCCCCCCACCATATGTCCCATAAGTCCTCTTCTCTCCATCCATTCTCCTATCTTTCCCCCTCTCTTTTCTCTATCCTGGTAATCCCCTACAATGCTGGATCAAGCCTTTCAGATTAGTGCTCTCTTCTTCCTTCTTCAAGGGAATCATTTGATATGCTAATTGTATCTTCAGTATTCAGAGCTTCAGGGCTAATTAATATCCACTTATCAATGATTGCATTTCATGTGTATTATTTTGTGATTGCATTACCTCACTTAGGATGATATTTTCCAGTTCCATACATTTGCCTAAAAAATTCATGAATTCATTGTTTTTAATTGCTGAATAGTATTCCATTGTGTTTATTTTTTTTTAATTTTTTTTCTTTTCTATATTTTTGTTTACATTCCAAATGATTTCCCCTTTCCCAAATCTCCCCTCCCCATATGTCCCATAAACCTTCTTCTCTCCATCCATTCTCCAATCACCTCCCTCCTTTTTTCTCTGTCCTTATATTCCCCTCCAATGCTAGATCAATCTTTTCCAGGATCAGGACACTTTCCATACTTCTTCATGGGAGTCCTTTGTTATGCGATTTGTGCCTTGGGTATACAGGGCTTCTGGGTTAATTAATATCCACTTATCAGAGATTGCATTCCATGTGTATTCTTTTGTGATTGGGATACCTCACTTAGGATGATATTTTCCAGATCAAACCATTTGCCTAAAAATTTTGTGAATTCATTGTTTCTAATTGCTGAGTGGTATTCCATTGTGTAAATATACCACATTTTCTGTATCCATTCCTCCTTTGAGGGGCATCTGGGTTCTTTCCAGCTTCTGGCTATTATAAATAAGACTGCTATGAACATAACGGAGCATGTGTCCTTATTGCATGCTGGCAATCCTTTGGGTATATGCCCAGGAGAGGTATAGCAGGGTCCTCCAGAAGTGTCATGTCTAGTTTTTTAAAGAACCACCAGACTGATTTCCAAAGTGGTTGTGCCATCTTACAGCCCCACCAGCAGTGTAGGAGTGTTCCTCTTTCTCCACATCCTCACCAACACCTGTTCTCTCCTGAGTTTTTGACCTTAGCCATTCTGACTGGTGTAAGATGTAATCTCAGGGTTGTTTTGATTTGCATTTCCCTAATGACTATTGATGTTGAGTACTTCTTAAGGTGCCTCTCGACCATCCGGATTTCTTCAGGTGAAAATTCTTTGTTTAGATCTGTACCCCATTTTTAATAGGGTTATTTGGTTCCTTGGGGTCTAGCTTCTTGAGTTCTTTGTATATATTGGATATTAGGCCTCTATCAGATGTAGGGTTGGTGAATATCCTTTCCCAATTTGATGGTTGCTGTTTTGTCCTTTTAACAGTGTCCTTTGCCTTACAGAAACTTTGTAATTTTATGAGGTCCCATTTGTCAATTCTTGATCTTAGAGCATAAGCTATTGGTGACCTGTTTAGGAGATTTTCCCCTGTGCCCATGTCCTCAAGAGTCTTCCCCAGTTTCTTTTCTATGAGTTTCAGTGTGTGTGGTTTTACATGGAAGTCCTTGATCCACTTGGAGTGAAGTTTAGTACATGGAAATAAGAATGGATCAATTCGCATTCTTCTGCATGCTGATCTCCAATTGAACCAGCACCATCTGTTGAAAAGGCTATCTTTTTTCCACTGGATGTTTTTGGCTCCTTTGTCGAAGATAAAGTGACCATAGGTGTGTGGGTTCATTTCTAGATCTTCAATTATATTCCATTGGTCTACTTGTCTGTCACTGTGCCAATACCATGCAGTTTTTAATACTATTGCTTTGTAGTATTGCTTGAAGTCAGGGATACTGATTCCCCCAGATTTTCTTTGGTTGTTGAGAATAGTTTTAGCTATCCTGGGTTTTTTGTTATTCCAGATGAATTTGAGAATTGCTTTTTCTAACTCTGTGAAGAACTGAGTTGGGATTTTGATGGGATTGCTTTGAATCTGTAGTTTGCTTTTGGCAAGATGTCCATTTTAACTATATTAACCCTGCCGATCCACGAGCATGGCAGATTTTTCCATTTTCTGAGATCTTCTTTGATTTCCTTCTTCAGAGACCTGAAGTTCTTGTTGTATAGATCTTTCACCTGTTTGGTTAGAGTCGCACCAAGATACTTTATATTGTTTGTGGCTATTGTGAAGGGTGTCATTTCCCAAACTTATTTCTCAGCTTGCTTATCCTTTGAGTATAGGAAGGCAACTGATTTGCTTGAGTTGATTTTATAACCAGCCACTTTGCTGAAGTTGTTCATCAACTGTAGGAGTTCTCAGGTCACTTAAATAGACTATGATGTCATCTGCAAATAGTGATAATTTGACTTCTTCCTTTCCAATTTGTATCCCCTTGACCTCCTTATGTTGTCTAATTGCTCTAGCTAGAACTTCAAGTACTATATTCAAAAGATAGAGAGAGAGAGGACAGCCTTGTCTAGTCCTGATTTTAGTGAGATTGCTTCGAGTTTCTTTCCCTTTAATTTGATGTTGACTACCGGTTTGCTGTATATTGCTTTAACAATGTTTAGGTATGGGCCTTGAATTCCTGTTCTTTCCAAGACTTTTAGCATGAAAGGATGCTGAATTTTGTCAAATGCATCTAATGAGATGATCATATGGTTTTTGTTTTTGAGTTTGTTTATGTAGTGGATAGCATTGATGGATTTCCTTATATTGAACCATCCCTGCATCTCTGGGATGAAGCTTACTTGATCATGGTGGATGATCGTTTTTATGTGTTCTTGGATTCGGTTGGCAAGAATTTTATTAAGTAATTTTGCATCAATATTCATAAGAGAAATTGGCCTGAATTTCTCTTTCTTTGTTGAATCTGTGTGGTTTTGGTATCAGCATAATTATCGCTTCATAGAACGAGTTGGGTAGAGTTCCTTCTGTTTCTATTTTGTAGAATAGTTTGAAGAGTATTGGTGTTAGGTCTTCTATGAAGGTCTGATAGAATTCTGAACTAAAGCCATCTGGTCCCGTGCTTTTTTTGGTTGGGAGACTTTCTATGTCCCTTTATATTTCTTCAGGTGTTATGGGACTGTTTAGATCATCTATTTGATCCTGATTTAGTTTTGGTGTCAGATATCTGTCTAGGAAACTATCCATTTCCTCCAGATTCTCTAGTTGTGTTGAGTATAGGCTTTTGTAGTAGGATCTAATGATTTTTTGAATTTCCTCAGTTTCTCTTGTTATATCTCCCTTTTCATTTCTAGGTTTGTTAATCTGGATATGGTCTTTGTGCTCTTTGGTTAGTCTGGCTAAGGGTTTATCTATCTTGATGATTTTCTCAAAGAACCAGATCCTGGTTGTCTTGATTCTTTGTATGGTTCTCTTTGTTTCTACTTGATTGATTTCGGCCCTGAGTTTGATGATTTCCTACCTTCTGCTCCTCCTGGGTGAAATAGTTTCTTTTTGTTCCAGGGCTTTCAGGTGTGTCATTAAGCTGTTAGTGTATGCTTTCTCCATTTTCTTTTTGGAGGCACTCAGGGCTATGAGTTTTCCTCTTAGCACTGCTTTCATTGTGTCCCATAGATTTGGGTATGTTGTGTCTTCATTTTCATTAAGTTCTAAAAAGTCTTTAATTTATTTCTTTATTTCTTCCTTGACCAAGGTATCATTGAGTAGAATATTGTTCAGTTTCCACGTGTATGTGGGTTTTCTGTTGTTTTTGTTGCTATTGAAGACCACTTTTACTCCATAGTGATCTGATAGGAGGCATGGGATTAGTTTGATCTTCTTATATTTGTTGAGGTCTGTCTTATATGGTTGATTTTGGAGAAGGTACCATGAGGTGCTGAGAAAAAAGTATGTTTTTTTGCTTTAGGATAGAATGTTCTCTATATATCTGTTAACTCTAATTCGTTCAAAGCTTCAATTAGTTTCACTGTATCCCTGTTCAGTTTCTGTTTTCCTGTTTTGAGGAAAGTGCAATGCTGAAGTCACCCACAGTTATTGTGTTAAGTGCAATGTGTGCTTTGAGCTTTAATAAAGTTTCCTTTATGAATGAGGGTGCCCTTGCATTTGGAGCATAGATGTTCAGGATTGAGAGTTCTTCTTGTTGTACTTTTCATTTAACAAGCAAGAAGTGTCCCTCAGAGTCTCTTTTGATGACTTTGGGTTGAAAGTCAATTTTATATGATATTAGAATGGCTACTCAAGCTTGTTTCCTGAGACCATTTGCTTGTAAAATTGTCTTCCAGCCTTTTACTCTAAGGTAGTGTTTGTCTTTGACCCTGAGATGTGTTTCCTCTATGCAGCAAAATGTAGGGTCCTGTTCATGTATCCAGTTGGTTAGTCTGTGTCTTTTTATTGGGGTATTGAGTCCATTGATGTTAAGAGATATTAAGGAATAGTGATTATTACTTCCTGTCATTTTTGGTGTTATTTTTTAAATTTGATTGGTTAAGTTCTTTTGGGTTTGATGAAAGAAGGTTACTATCTTGCTTTTTCCAGGGTGAAATATCCCTCTTTGTATTGGTGTTTTCCTCCTATTATCCTTTGTAGGGCTGGGTTTGTGAATAGATATTGTGTAAACTTGGTTTTGTCATGGAATATCTTAGTTTCTCCATCTATGGTGATTGAGAGTTTTGCTGGGTATAGTAGTTTTGGCTGGCATTTGTGTTCTCTTAGAGTCTGCATGAGATCTGCCCAGGATCTAGCTTTCATAGTCTCTGGTGAGAAGTCTTTGTGATTCTGATAGTTCTTCCTTTATATGTTACTTGGCCTTTTTCTCTTTCTGCATTTAAAATTCTTTCTTTGTTTAATATATTTGGTGTTTTGATTATTATGTGACGGGAGGTATTTCTGTTCTGGTCCAGTCTGTTTGGAGTTCTGTTGGCTTCTTGTATATTCAGGCAAGATGGTTATTTTTACTATATTACCACTGCCAGTCCATGAGCATAGGAAATCTTTCCATCTTCTGAGATCTTCAATTTCTTTCTTATTTTCTTTATTTTTATTTGATATATTTTTTATTTACATTTCAAATGATTTCCCTTTTTCTAGCCCTTCACTCCCCGAAAGTCCCATAAGCCCCCTTTTCTCCCCCTGTCCTCCTACCCACCCCTTCCCACTTCCCTGTTCTGGTTTTTCTGAATACTGCTTCACTAAGTCTTTCCAGAACAAGGGGCCACTCCTCCTTTCTTCTTGTACCTCATTTGATGTGTGGATTATGTTTTGGGTATTCCACTTTTCTAGGTTAGTATCCACTTATTAGTGAGTGCATACCATGATTCATCTTTTGAGTCTGGGTTACCTCACTTAGTATGATGTTCTCTAGCTCCATCCATTTGCCTAAGAATTTCATGAATTTGTTGTTTCTAATGGCTGAATAGTACTCCATTGTGTAGATATACCACATTTTTTGCATCCATTCTTCTGTTGAGGGATACCTGGGTTCTTTCCAGCATCTGGCAATTATAAATAGGGCTGCTATGAACATAGTAGAGCATGTATCCTTATTACATGGTGGGGAATCCTCTGGGTATATGCCCAGGAGTGGAATAGCAGGATCTTCTGGAAGTGAGGTGCCCAGTTTTCGGAGGAACCGCCAGACTGATTTCCAGAGTGGTTGTACCAATTTGCAACCCCACCAGCAGTGGAGGAATGTTCCTCTTTCTCCACATACTCGCCAACACCTGCTGTCTCCTGAATTTTTAATCTTAGCCATTCTGACTGGTGTAAGCTCACATCCAAATGGATCAAGGACCTCCACATAAAGCCAGACACTCTGAAGCTAATAGAAAAGAAACTGGGGAAGACCCTTGAGGACATCAGTACAGGGAGAAAGTTTCTGAACAGAACACCAATAGCGTATGCTCTAAGAGCAAGAATTGACAAATGGGACCTCATAAAATTACAAAGTTTCTGTAAGGCAAAGGACACCATCAAAAGCACAAATCGGCAACCAGCAAATTGGGAAAAGATCTTCACCAATCCTACATCAGATAGAGGGCTAATATCCAATATATATAAAGAATTCAAGAAGTTAGACTCCAGAAAACCATACAACCCTATTAAAAAATAGGGTACACCATTTGTTGAAAAGGCTATCTTTTTTCCATTGGATGTTTTCAGCCTCTTTGTCGAGGATCAAGTGGCCATAGGTGTGTGGGTTCATTTCTGGATCTTCAATCCTGTTCCATTGATCTGCCTGCCTGTCACTGTACCAATACCATGCAGTTTTTAACACTATTGCTCTGTAGTATCTCTTGAGGTCAGGGATACTGATTCCCCCAGAATTTCTTTTGTTGCTGAGAATAGTTTTAGCTATCCTGGGTTTTTTGTTATTCCAGATGAATTTGTTAATTGCTTTTTCTAACTCTGTGAAGAATTGAGTTCAACTGGAGGTTAGCATGCAGAAGAATGCGAATTGATCCATCTTTATCGCCTTGTACTAAGCTCAAATGGATCAAGGACCTCCACATAAAGCCAGACACTCTGAAGCTAATAGAAAAGAAACTGGGGAAGACCCTTGAGAACATTGGTACAGGGAGAAAATTTCTGAACAGAACACCAATAGTGTATGCTCTAAGATCAAGAATTGACAAATGGGACCTCATAAAATTACAAAGTTTCTGTACGGCAAAGGACACCATCAAAAGGACAAATCGGCAACCAACAAATTGGGAAAAGATCTTCACCAATCCTACATCAGATAGAGGGCTAATATCCAATATATATAAAGAACTTAAGAAGTTAGACTCCAGAAAACCAAACAACCCTATTAAAAAATGGGGGTACAGAGTTAAACAGGGAATTCTCACCTGAAGAACTTCGGATGGCGGAGAAGCATCTTTAAAAATGCTCAACTTCATTAGTCATTAGGGAAATGCAAATCAAAACAACCCTGAGATTCCACCTTACACCAGTCAGAATGGCTAAGATTAAAAATTCAGGAGACAGCAGATGTTGGAGAGGATGTGGAGAAACAGGAACACTCCTCCACTGCTGGTGGGGTTGCAAATTGGTGCAACCACTCTGGAAATCAGTCTGGCGGTTCCTCCGAAAACTGGGCACCTCACTTCCAGAAGATCCTGCTATACCACTCCTAGAATACCCAGAGGATTCCCCACCATGTAATAAGGATGCATGCTCTACTATGTTCATAGCAGCCCTATTTATAATTGCCAGATGCTGGAAAGAACCCAGGTATCCCTCAACAGAAGAGTGGATGCAAAAAATGTGGTATATCTACACAATGGAGTACTATTCAGCCATTAGAAACAATGAATTCATGAAATTCTTAGGCAAATGGATGGAGCTAGAAAACATCATACTAAGTGAGGTAACCCAGACTCAAAAGGTGACTCATGGTATGCACTCACTAATAAGTGGATATTAACCTAGAAAACTGGAATACCCCAAACATAATCCATACATCAAATGAGGTACAAGAAGAAAGGAGGAGTGGCCCCTTGTTCTAGAAAGACTCAGTGAAGAAGTATAGGGCAAAACCAGAACGGGGAATTGGGAAGGGGTGGGTGGGAGGACAGGGGGAGAAAAGGGGGCTTATGGGACTTTCGGGGAGTGGGGGGCTAGAAAAGGGGAAATCATTTGAAATGTAAATAAAAAATATATCGAATAAAAAATAGGAGAAAAAAAATAGTGTACAGAGTTAAACAAAGAATTCTCACCTGAAGAACTTCAGATGGCAGAAAAGCATCTTAAAAAATGCTTAACTTCATTAGTCGTTAGGGAAATGCAAATCTTTCTTCTTTTCATATAGATCTTTCACTTGCTTGCTTAGAGTCACACCAAGGTATTTTATATTATTTGTGACTATTGTGAAAAGTGTCATTTCCATAATTTCTTTCTCAGTCTGTTTATCCTTTGAGTATACGAAGGCTACTGATTTGATTGAATTAAGATTATATCTGGCCACTTTGCTGAAGTTGTTTATCAGGTTTAGGAGTTCTCTGGTGGAATTTTTGGGGTCACCTAAGTATGCTATCATATCATTTGCAAATAGTGATGCATATCATTTGACTTCTTTCTTTCCAAATTGTATCCCTTTTAATGCACCATTTATTGGTGCTAATAAATAACATACCTATGGATTCTTTGAGTAATTAATTCAAATATGGAACAGACAGTAAGACACCATTTTTCATCATTAGAGTATCTTAGACTTCACATTAAAATCCACTTTCTCTCTGTGCCAATTTTTAGTTGATATTTCCTCCTCCATTCCCACCCTTCTAAACCTCCCATACCTCCCTTACCTCCAAAATTCACAGGTCCTCCTTGTCTTTAACCATTATTAGCACATATACCTATATATTTCTGTCTATCATGTATTTTTCTATCTATATCATCTATTTATCATCTAATAAAATAGACATATAAATGAGACCTTCTGAGTATATTCAATTTTGTGCCTACAAGTATATTTTTAAGGCTGAATATGTGATATTAGATAACAAATCAGTGGGTTCATTCCTGGGGAATACTAATCCTCCCAATCAGATATATTAATTTCTTACATCATGTTGGAACTATGTGAGATTTCTCCCCATCATTGTTGAGATGTCAAATGGCCTTGGATTTTTTTCCGGTCATTTTTAGGCGTCTGTGGCCATGACCTATACAGTTCTGGACTTGAATTCAGTGGAGTGATAAGAAAACTAAAAAATATAACACATAAACAAAAGTCTTGAAAAGTTAGGATTTAGTGTGCTATAACTCTGATAGAAAAGCATAAGGCACAGGGAAACCCAACCCTTTATTTTATGAAACCAAATGAGGAAGCAGGTTTTTATATACAGATGAAAGATGAGAAGGGCAGTTAACTAAACTTGGTAGGACATCTGTGTAAGAATGGAGTTTCAGGTGGAAGTCATCCCAGAGGAAGCTGTGATCCAGAGTTTTTGCAAACATGGGTTTTATCTGAAGGCTATCTAAAGGTCAATAGCTTGTGATATTACCACTTGAAGAAGAGGAAGTCTGCCATTCCCTTGTGTCTTAGGTCTTGACTTTCTTAGCATAGCATTGCTCATGTCAATAATATACGTTTATTCAGAGTATGATCCTATCCCTCAGACAGCTGTTTCTGGGAAATCATGGATCTAGAATAATTGGGCTGAGATTTGGAACTAGAAGATCCAATTCCAACATGCATCTATTTCCTCCTCTCCCTTCTCTTCCTCCTCCTCCTTCCTTTCTTTTTATTTCTTCTTCCATCTTCTTTGTTTTTCTTTTTCACTATCCTTCTCCTTGGTCACAAACTATTTCCAAAATAGCTAGAGAGGTTCAACTAGACCTTTGAAAAGAATTGTCTAAATAAAACTGTAGAAGTCCAACAGGCACCACCAGGCATGGTGGCACATGCCTGTGATCCCAGCACTCTGGGAGGCAGAGGCAGGCAGATTTCTGAGTTCGAGGCCAGCCTGGTCTACATGGCTACACAGAAAAACCCTGTCTCGAAAAACAAAAACAAAAAACAACAACAACAACAACAAAAAAAAAAAAGCCAAGAAGAAGAAGTTCAACAAAGTCCAACAGGCATTATGAATGGACTTCACTATTCAGTTTCAGTTTCATTAACGTGTGCTGGGTTAGTTTCCAGAAAATTATCTGTTAGAGTTTTCAGGCTGACATACTAGACCACAGATGGCTGATATAAAGTTGCCAATCTGTACTACTTTTTGCGTCTGTCCTTTAGCCATCCAAGTGATGAGAAGAGATGGTTAATTCTTACTGACAGATTGTACTTAGAATGGCTTAGGAACCAAATGTTTGACTTTACTTTGAAGGGATTCTTAAAGAGAGTCACCAAGGAGAGAATGACCACTAAATGTGGGTAACATCAATCTTTGAGTGAAGGCCAGATGAGCAACAGCCATCAATTTCTCTCTCTGATATGTGGGTACTAATGTGCTGATTGTCACTGGCTAAAGAAGCAATACAATATATAAAATAATAATACTTTATTACAAATTTAACAACTCAATGCCTGGGGCATGAAAAATCAATAAAGCAAATTATGCACTGACACTTTCCAATAATAGTGTTACTTGTCAAAGAGATTTAACTTCCTTTAGTAAGTTAACCTAAATGCAGCTTGACAATGGTATCTGGCCTTGTTATGTTAGTTTCAATTCTGTATAGGTCTGAAACTACCATACATGGGGTAAGATCTATCACCAGCCTCAGCAGTAAGATCAGATTATATCATTGAATTCATTGCTGCGGCAAAGCACCTATTAAAATGTGTGAGGAGACTTTAGGACTGTCCTTAACCAAAGTGAAAATTAATGAAAATTAATTTAATTTAATTTAATATCATTAAATTTTTAACACTTATTGCCTATTTTCAGAGTACCTACTGGAATTTAATTTATGACAATTAGTGTGAATGAATGATGTGTCTAAGTCACAATAAAGGTATGTGCCTACATGTTAGAACCAAAACTTTGCAAAAAGCATATACATTTTGCATTCCAACAAGCAGTCTTGGAATTCTCATAGTTCTCCATCCTTACTAACATTGATCATAATATCTATCATGTATTGATATGTGTGATGGTTTGAACAGCAACTGCATCCATATACTCCTGTGTTGGAATGCTTTACTCATATCCTCACAGTGAATAGCACTATTAGGAGATGTGGCCTGTTGGAGTAGGTGGGGCATTCACAAAGGAAATATGTTACTATGGGGGCAGAACTTGGGGTTTTATATGCTTGAACTATTCCTAGTTTAGCAAAGTCTTTCCATCATGATGCTCCTCTAGTACATGTCTGCCTGAATACTGCCTTGCTTACTGTCAGGAAAATAGTAGAATAAACCTCTGAATCTGGGAGGCAGTACCAATTAAATAAGTCCCTTTGCTTAAGTTGCTGTGGTCATGGTGCCTCTTTACAGCAATAAAACAGTATGCATACAATATGTTTTCATTTGCATATTATTAATAAGATTTGTCAACTCTATATTGTCTCTTGTGAAATTACTTATGCATTTTTAATATTAAGAGCTGGGAACTTTGTTTCTTACTGCATTTAGTTGTACTTAATATGATCTTAATATATCTTTTATGGGACATTTCATTTTAAATGCCTTAAATTTAAAACATGATTTTTATCATTTTATTAATTATTTGAGAGTTTCATACAATGTGTTTTGATCACATTTATACCCTTTCAACTTTTCTACATTATTCTCAATTTTGTGTGCTCTTTCATATTTTATTCTTGAACAATGGACTAACCAAATATTCTTGGCTATGTGGTCTTCTACATGATTGTGGTTCATATAAGAGGAATTAGAATCTTGAAGAAACTCCTTCTGCTTCCTGTTCTCAGCAGCTAAGAGTTTCCAATAGCTCTGTAGCTGACGGTGGAATTATGGATACAACTCTGCTTGTTGTGGTGATGAGATTTGGTCTGGCTTGGGAAAAAGTTTTGCACACGCTACCACATTAGTTGTGCATTTATGTATGCAGCTTCCCTCCTCCAAACATGTATGGAAGATAATCTTTCCATATGGTAATCTACAGTAAGGAGCATGGAGGACTTTGTGGTTATAGATACTGTCAAAGGAAACTTGAAATATAAAAACCACATTATTAGTCATTCAAAGGAAGGAAAGCATACCTGTTGCTACACAGAAGGTTGCAGACATGTTTTCTAGCCATGGTAACCTTTGATCAATCTTTTTGGTAGAAGAATATGGCACAAAACCATTCTCTAAATCTGTTGCCAAAAACTTGTTTTACTTCACATTTTTAATTGGATATTTTATTTATTTACATTTCAAATGTTATCCCCATTCCAGGTTTCCCCTTCAGAAACTCCCATCTCATCCTCCCTCCCCCTGCTTCTATAAGAGTGCTTGCCCACCCACCCACACTAGCCTCCCTGCCCTGGCTTTCCTCCACACTGGGGGCATCAAACCCTCACAAGACCAAGGGCATTTCTGCCCACTGATGTCTGACAAAGACATCCTCTGCTACATATGCAACTGGAGTCATGCGTCCTTCCATGTATACTCTTTGGTTGGTGGTTTAGTCCCTTGGAGCTCTGGGGGGGTCTGATTGGTTGATATTGTTGTTCTTCCTATAAGTTGCAAATCCCTTCAGTTCCATCAGTCCTTTCTCTGACTCCTCCATTGGGGAGCCTGTGCGCAATCCAATAGTTGGCAATGAGTATCCACCTCTGTATTTGTTAAGTTCTGGCAGACACTCTCAGGAGACAGCTATATCAGGCTCCTGTTAGCAAGTACTTCTTGGCATCCACAATAGAGTCAGGGTTTGGTGTCTGTATATGAGATGGATTCCCAGGTGTGGCAGTCTCTGGATGGGTCAGTCTATGGATGCTTCAGTCTCTGCTCCATATTTTGTCTCCTTATTTCTTCCCATGAGTAATTTGATCCCCATCTAAAAAGGATTGAAGCATCGACACTTTGGTCTTCCTTCTTGAGCTTCATGTGGTCTGAAAATTGTATCTTGGGTATTCTAAGACTGGGTGCTAATAACCACTTATCAGTGAGGGCATATCATGTCTGTTCTTTTGTGACTTAGTTAACTCACCCAGGATGATATTTTCTAATTCCATCCAATTGTCTAAAAATTTCATGAAGTCATTTTAATAGTTGAGTAGTACTCCATTGTGCATATGTACCACATTTTCTGTATCCATACCTCTGTTGAAAGACATCTGGGCTCTTTTCAACTTCTAGCTATTATAAATAAAGCTGCTGTGAACATAGTGGAGCATGTGTCCTGGATATATGTTGGAGCATCTTTTGGGTATATGTCCAGTAGTGGAATAGCAGGGTCCTTACATAGTACTGTGTCCGATTTTCTGAGGAATCACAATACTGTATTCCTGAGTGATTGTACGAGTCTTCTATCCCACCAACAATGGAGGAGTGTTCCTCTCTCAGATTGGGAAAAGATATTTACCAACCCTACATCTGATAGAAGGTTCATATCCAGTATATACAAATAACTTAAGAAGTTAGATTTCAAGAACCAAATAACAGTATTAAAAATGGTGTACAGAGCTAAACAAAGAATTCTCAACTAAGGAATATAGAATGGCTTTGAAGCACCTAAAGAAATGTTCAGCATCCTTGGTCATCAGGGAAATGCAAATCAAAACAACCCTGAGATTCTATCTCACACCAGCCAGTATGGCTAAGATCAAAAAAACTTGTGACAGCAGATGTTGGAAAACTTGTTTTCCTTAATCAATACATAGAACCTATTTTTGGAACATGTCACATGTACTTTCCAAAGAGTTTAAATGTAGTCACTTCTGATTTCAATTCAGTCTACTTTGTTTCTTAAAGAGATTTAAGTACAGTTTATTGTGTATGAAGATTGATTTAATCATCACAAGTATAGTCACCTTAATCACTCTTCTTTTGCTGTGTAAAGATGACCATGGCCAAGTGATCTCTTCTTACAAGAGAAAGCATTTAATTGCTTGTTCAAAGTTTCAACATTTCATCCATTATCGTCATGGTTGGAAGCATGGTGGCATGCAGATAGGCATGTCTAGGTAAGTAGCTAAAGCTCTCCATCTCATTCTGTAGGCAGCAGAGAAAAGATGCCAATAGCCCTGGCTTTTGCTTTTGAAACATCAAGTCCTCCCCAAGTGACACAATTCCTCCAACAAAGGCCACATCTCCAATTGCTCAATTAGTGCCATACTCCTTGATGCCTAGGACTTCAAATATTTGAGGTTCTGCAGGCCATTCCTATTCAACCATGATAGTTCATAGTTTTCACAAAACCATACTGTGTTTACAAATACCTAAAATAAAACAACTCAGGAGGTCTAATTGATCAGGATACTGAGTCCCTTGTGTAAAATCACATCCATGCTTCCTATGGCTATCTGCTGCCTATTAGGCTTGAATAAGCCTCCTCAGTTGGCTACCTTTGGCACATTTGTTGGACCTTAAAGCTGATGTGAGATCACCTGAATGGCAGTTCTTCCTATCATAGAAAGTTGTATTTCACTGCAGATATATAATACCACTGACTCTTATAATCTTTCTCATTTTTCTAAAATTTTCCCCAGTCCTTGCATGGAGGAGGTATAAAATATATGTCAAATTTAGCCTTAAGAACCACATATTCTCTCATTTTGAGAACATAAACTAGTTGTAAGTCCTATATTGATCACCATCTAAGGCAAAAAAGAAGCTTCTTTCATGACAGTTAGGCGACATCCTAATCTATGTGAATAAATAAAAGAATTTTAGGAGCAGTTTTAGTCCATGCAACAGAATAACAATATTCTCTTTGTATTAGATCCTGTGATTAGACAGTCATGAATCTGTTTCTGTCTCTGTCTCTCTTTTCACTCTGTCTCTCTCCCTTTCTCCCTCTCCCTTCACCATCCTCTCTCTCTCTCTCTCTCTCTCTCTCTCTCTCTCTCTCTCTCTCTCTCTCTCTCTCTCTCAGAGGAATGAAAAGTGCTTGCTGTCTATAACATCTGCTATAGCTGTCTCCTGAGAGGCTCTGCCAGATGCTGACAAACACAGAGGCTGATACTCACAGCTAACCATTATACTGAGCATAGACTCCCCAATGGAGGACTTAAAGGACTGAAGGAGCTGATGGTGTTTGCAGCCTCATAGGAAGAACAACAATATCAGTGAACCCAGAGTTCTAAGGGACTAAACCACTAGCCAGAGTAAACATAGAGGGACCCGTGGCTCCAGCTCCACATGTAACATTGGATGGCCTTGTTGTACATCAATGGGAAAAGAGGCCCTTGGGCCTGCGTAGCCTTGATGCCCAGTGTAGGGGAAAGCCAGTGTGGGAAAACAGGAGAGGGTGGGTAGGTGTACACCCTTATAGAAGCAGGGGGGGGGGATAGAAGGTTTCAGGGTGGGGGACAGGGAAATGGGATAACATTTGACATGTAAACAAAGAAACTATTCAAAAAGAAAAAAGCAAAGAAAAAGTAAACATTGTTGGTAAAACAACAATGTTTAATTAAAATATCTTAAGCCATAGGAACAGGATACTGATATTATCCAAGATACAATTTATTGGAAGTGATTCTTTTCATTCAGTGTTTTTATTTTTTTACAGTATATTTATTCTGAGATTCTTCTCAACTTTGAGGGAATTTAATTTTTAATATTTTGATATAATTTTATATTCAAATTATGTGTTGTGGTATAAAGTTTTGCCTCCACAGTTTTATAATGAAATGAAGTCAGGCACCTCAAGCTTCTAGCACTGATGTACCTTTCCCTTCTAGTGTCATGGTTCTTTTCCACCATCTTCTCCTTAATTCCTCTCCTTCCTCTTCATACACCATGTACTTCATTCATACAGTACTCACTGATAGCAGGTATCTAGAAAATGTCTACTTCATCGTCGTAGCTTCATTGAGCAGTACCAATTTCCTGATAGTTTTTGATTTGTCACACTCCCAAATGCTTCTGCCTAAACTTAAGATCTTTCTGACTCAGCACTACCAATTTGTTCCAGAAGGAGTGGCAACATTGTTTCTGCATCAATGAGACAAGTGTGATTTGAAGCTCATTTTAATTAATTTGCTTTCCTAGAATGACTATGAATTTGAGTGTCATTTTGTTCAACACATCTCTTGCACTTTCCCATGGAATCTGTTATTCATTGCAGTTATTTTGGGCAAAAAAAATGTGTTAAAGGTTAGCATTGTCTCTTAAAGAAATGCTATAGAGTTGTTACTGAATATCAGACCCTGAGTTTACATTGGTGGCAGCTGGTACAAAAAAAAGATCAAAAAATATATATTTTTTAAAAGTAATTGTTCCAATGAGCATAACAAAGTAAATGCTTAAATGCAATACCTCAGATCATTACAGATAGAAATAAATATTATTTAGGAGCAGAAAAGTATAGTAATGTGGCCAAATAACAGTAAACTTTTCCTTAATGCTGGGTATATAAGGCCTTTCTGTGAAATTTTAATGAAAAGTATTAAAAATAAATAATAAAAAGACACTTACAGGGGAGGATAACTTTACGCTTAGAGAGAAACAAAGTCAGAATTCTCTGTCCAGGATTAACTTGGATGCTCACTGGTAGATGGAAGCAAATCTTGATATCATTATGCTTAGCGTAAATTAATAACAGCAGTTGGTCTTACCTTTGTATAGGATTTTGCAGGCCTTAATAAGGATTTGGATTTTATCTCACTGTAAGAGGGAACCATGAGAGAATTACAAGCAACAAGTGACAGGGTTTCATTTCAACTTATGTAGATTTTTCAGGCTACTTCTGGGATAATATTCTATCTAAAAGGAAGACTAGAATACAAAACATCATTAACCAGGATGGTATTTGTCTCTAGGGTAGATGCAACACTAGCTTGCTTTAGGGATATAAAAATGTCTAAACAGTAGTCTTGGAAATAGCAGCATATTGAACAGAAGAGTGTTGCTGAGAATGATGAAATCTAGCACTCAGTTTTGGCAGTGCATGTCTAGAAAGATGGTAATGCCTTGAAGTGAGAGGTAAAGCCTGGAATGAGAGGCATCAGTAGCAGTGTTTATTGTGTAAAGCATCAAGACCTTCCTGTTTGTAGTAAACACACTCAGAATTATCTCATAAAGAAACATTAAGATGGAAAAGTGGGGCAGTGCACATATGTTCCTATGAACCTTTAAGTATTTTATTATGGTCTGTTGATACAACTTGAAATTTATGATAATTGCTTTCACATAGTTGTAAATAGTGTTTTCTCTAAATTTGCAGTAAAGTATATGAATATTTTATGAGCTTATTTTATTATTAATGAAATACCTATTTATATCCATTCTTTAATGAACTGTTGTGTGTAATAAATTATGATATTTAACATTTATATTTGATGAACTTGTGACATACCTCTTGCAACATTAAGTTGAAGCTTCAATTTTTATTTTATTTTTAAGTAATTGGGTGATTGCATCTTAAGTGTACTTATCACTTGAAAACATGTTTTAATGTAGTTGCCATAGTAACCATATCAGTTATTAGTATTTTGCTTCAAGAAAGGAGCTGTATATATTAGATATGAGGGAAAGATAAAGTAGTGGAATATCTCCATGACATTATATTCTTCAGTATTAGATGTAATAATTTAAACATATGAATATATCATGCTAAATTTGCTAAATTTCTTGCATGGCACTCTGGTGTATTTGATATACAATTGCTGAACAGTGCTGTGACATAAATATTAAATGGTGACCTGATTTTACCACTTAAGAACTATTTAGTCTACAACAATAGTTCTGTGGCAGTGAAACTGACTGCCTTGTGAGTTAGAGAACTTGAAATAATATCATAGTGAGTAGTTAAACTGGTGATAAAGCTTGCAGCAACGGTGACAAAGGCTTTTCCAGCATCTATTGACCAAAAGTTACTCGGTGCAACATACCTTAGGTGCAAATGTAAACTTTTAACTTTAATATGGATTCCTTCTGAAAAAAATGTTCATTTTATCCCAGTAAGTTGCTCATTTTAAGTATGTTAGCTAAACTTTGAATTATAATTTTAGAATAACTGTTATAGAAGCGATCTAGTGAGTTTACAATATCAACTGACCTTTGGTGGGGGTAATTAAACTTGGTTGTATTTAATTCAGTGAAACACAGCTTCTTGATAGAATACAGATTGCTAATAAGACAAAGATGGTGTTAATTGTTATACTTGTGGGAACCTTTGTAAAATGTTTAGACTTAGCAATTGGCAGCATTTAGTTAATCCTTTTTTTTTTTTTTGTGCCATAAAGTTTATCATACTCAAAAACCTTGGTATCCATACTAGCCATGTGATATTTACTAAGCAGCCTTGAGGTCAAGATGGGCAAAAGTAAAGTTAAGAAAGAACTAACGTGAGCCTTGAGTTTTCAGTGCTGCATAGTTTTGTTTGGTTTTATTTTTTTTCCAAAACTACCGAGTCACATTTATTTCAATAGTTCATCAAATATATATACACATATGTACATATACATGCATGTTATATGTACATATATAGAGATTTAATCACAAAACATAATACACTAAAATAGAGAACCAAACTAAAAGAGTATGGAAAAGTTCATTGTAATGTCTGACTACTTTTAAGTAGCTTTGGGATTTTAAACATAAAAGTACAGATTTCAATAATCACAAAAAGCTAGCTTACACTCTTTAGAAGTAAAAAACATTGGTAATAAAATGATAATTAAGGATGAAGGATTTCTGCAAAGGAAAAGCTTATGAGGAATAACCTCACACATGCTTCTGATATTGCAAGTATCTCTATCTGAATATGAATATAGGAATTTCCTTTCTAGTTAGTAATTGTATAATCTACACATTTTCCTATGTATATAATTACAAAGTAGAGAAAGGTAAAAATAAATGGATTGTAGTATACAATTTTTTAACTTTTTATTGCTTCTCTGTGAAATTCCCATCATGTAACCCAATCACACCCATCTCCCCACCTCTTTGTATCTGCTCTCTGCCCTGTATAACCTCTCATGCAAAAGAAAAGAAAATATATAATAATAATAATAATATTACAATGAAGCTATAGTATGTCACCCTGTGTCCCAAAATATAGTCATTTGTCAACACATTTTTTTTCTTTTTTTTTATTCGATATAATTTATTTACATTTCAAATGATTTCCCCTTTTCTAGCCCCCCACTCCCCGAAAGTCCCTTAAGTCCCCTTCTCTTTCCCTGTCCTCCCACCCACCCCTTCCCACTTCCCTGTTCTGGTTTTGCCGAATACTGTTTCACTGAGTCTCTCCAGAACCAGGGGCCAGTCCTCCTTTCTCCTTGTACCTCATTTGATGTGTGGATTATGTTTTGGGTATTCCGGGTTTCTAGGTTAATAACCACTTATTAGTGAGTGCATACCATGATTCACCTTTTGAGTCTGGGTTACCTCACTTAGTATGATGTTCTCTAGCTCCATCCATTTGCCTAAGAATTTCATGAATTCATTGTTTCTAATGGCTGAATAGTACTCCATTGTGTAGATATACCACATTTTTTGTATCCACTCTTCTGTTGAGGGATACCTGGGTTCTTTCCAGCATCTGGCAATTATAAATAGGGCTGCTATGAACATAGTAGAGCATGTATCCTTATTACATGGTGGGGAATCCTCTGGGTATATGCCCAGGAGTGGTATAGCAGGATCTTCTGGAAGTGAGGTGCCCAGTTTTCGGAGGAACCGCCAGACTGATTTCCAGAGTGGTTGTACCAATTTGCAACCCCACCAGCAGTGGAGGAGTGTTCCTCTTTCTCCACACCCTCTCCAACACCTGCTGTCTCCTGAATTTTTAATCTTAGCCATTCTGACTGGTGTAAGATGAAATCTCAGAGTTGTTTTGATTTGCATTTCCCTAATGACTAATGAAGTTGAGCATTTTTTAAGATGCTTCTCCGCCATCCGAAGTTCTTCAGGTGTGAATTCTTTGTTTAACTCTGTACCCCATTTTTTAATAGGGTTGTTCGGTTTTCTGGAGTCTAACTTCTTGAGTTCTTTATATATATTGGATATTAGCCCTCTATCTGATGTAGGATTGGTGAAGATCTTTTCCCAATTTGTTGGTTGCCGATTTGTCCTCTTGATGGTGTCCTTTGCCTTACAGAAACTTTGTAATTTTATGAGGTCCCATTTGTCAATTCTTGCTCTTAGATCATACGCTATTGGTGTTCTGTTCAGAAACTTTCTCCCTGTACCGATGTCCTCAAGGGTCTTCCCCAGTTTCTTTTCTATTAGCTTCAGAGTATCTGGCTTTATGTGGAGGTCCTTGATCCATTTGGATTTGAGCTTAGTACAAGGAGACAAGGATGGATCAATTCGCATTCTTCTGCATGCTGCCCTCCAGTTGTCAACACATTTTTACTTGCAAATGTTGATTTCTATGAGCCACTGGTCTGTTTTAAGGCCTTTGACTTCTGCTAAGCTATCAATACTCGATCCCTGTATCTTCACAGGGACTCCTCTTATATATCCGGTTATTGTCCTGTGTCATAAACATCCTGCAACTTGGATCTACGGGACTGGCCCTTTCATGTACTTCAGCAAATTAAAAGTGGAAAAGATGTTGGATTGGACCAATATAATACCCTGAATCTTAGGCTGAGAGGTAGCTAATTTAGCCAGACCACCAGTTCTTCTGTGTCCACACTACCAAGTGAGCTCTGCAGCACTGCCCTAGAAGCTGGAAAGTGACAGGATAGGCTCTCCGGCTCTCAAGCCCTCGGCTCACCCACACCTTTGTCATTAGGGCCAGCTGTAATATGCAGCCCAGGTGAGGGACATGGCCTGCTCTCCCTAATGTTGCAGCTGGTGAGGAATAGGATCAGCTCTCCTACTTATGACCTTAGGGCTAGCTCTTCTGCCTATCTGCCTATTGTAGACAGTGAATGGACATGTTGAGAGGAAATTACCCCCCCCCCCCTCTCTCTCTCTCTCTCTCTCTCTCTCTCTCTCTCTCTCTCTCTCTCCCCTATGCTACTCCAATGACAGACGAGAGGCAGGGACAGCTTTTCCTAGCTCAGTCCCTCAGGGACAGCTCACCTGTACCCCTGCTACAAGGGTCAACTCTATGGTGCTGCCAAGGTGAGTTCCAGAGCCCATTCTTCTACTCTCATGACCTAGTGTACAGCTCTCCCACCTGTTGCTAACACTGAGGGGCAAAGGGGTCTTTCTAGTTTTTATTGTCAATTCTATACAACCTAGATCTCAAATCACCTGGGAAGAGGTAGCCTAATTTTCCAGATCAGATTGGCTTATGGCTCTGTCTCTGAATATTTTCTTGATTTATGTATGATTGATGTGAGAGGGTGCATCCCACTGTAACACTAACTCTAACCCCATTATGCATGGTATTATCCTAGATAGATAGGCCTGGGCCTCGTAATAAAGCTGTCAGAGAATATACAAGCCAGTATCTTTACCCCATGTTTCTTGCCATGACTTCACGCAATGATGGATTGTGTAAACCAAATAAACCCTGTTCATCCAAGTTACTTTTTGTTTTGGTGCTTATCTCACCAACAGAAACTCAAACTATAACACCATCATTATTGCCCTGCAAAACTTGCATTTAGATGCATGGACTGTCTAATAAACTTTCATGCACTGCATAAGTCCCTAGAGCTTCTGCTGTATACTATCAAACATAATTCTCCCTGTGTAACAAAGCCAGTTGTTAGTGTGCACATTATATATTCAGCATTTCCTTTTAATAATGCTCTCTGAGGTTTATTTCCTGTCTATTCTTCAAAAGGTACTTTGATTCTTTTCAGTGGAGGTTCATGACAATTTTCTGAAGTATGTTACCATTTCTCTTTTTATAATGACAAAAATAAATATTAGATAGTTGGCAACATGCTCCTTACCTCATTTCCATATCCATGGTTTCCTATACATCCCAAATCATTTATATTGGTCATGGATATAGAGTCGTGCAATAGAGTGAGTGATAGGATATTTTGCTGCTGAAAGCTAGCTAAAATAAATTATTAGGACAATAGTAACTTGCATTTTTACTTGGCAGTATATTATTTATTTGATTTAAATATTTTTGATAATTTTCTTATATCATAAGCTTAAACATAAAGTTGACAAATAAGATCCAGGAAAGTTGAAATCATTTGAAATGTAAATAAAGAATATATCTAAAAAAAGTTGACAAATAAAGTGAAGCCACTTTACTTGTAAGCACATATTAATAGGCTATAATAAAGACATCAAAATAAAAATAGTATAGAACTAAACAGAGAATTCACACTAGAAATATCTCAAAAGGCAAAGAACCACTTAAAGGTTCAAAGTTCTTAGTAATCACAGAAATGCAAAACAAAATGAATCTGAGATACGATACTTTTTATTATTTTTTCTTTTCTTTTATTGGATATTTTCTGTATTTACATTTTCAATGTTATCCCCTTTCCTGGACTCCCTTCTAGGAACCCCTTATCCTATCCCTCCTTCCACTTCTTCTAGGAGGGTATTTCCCCAGCCATCTAGGCACCCACTCCCTCGTAGTCCTCTGCCCACCCTAGCATTCCCCTACAATGGGATCTCAAGCCTTCATAGGAACAAGGGCCTTTCCTCCCATTGATGCCAAGGAAAGGCATCCTCTGGTACATATGGAGTTGGAGCCAAGGGTCACTCCATGTGTACCTTTTAGTTGGTGGTTTAGTCCCTGGGCTCTCTGGGGGTATTGGTTGGTTGATATTGTTGTTCTTCCTATGGGGTTGCAATCCCCTTCAGCTCCTTTGGTCATTTCTCTAACTCCTACATTGGGGAGCCTGTGTTTATTCCAATGGTTGGCTTTGAGAATCTGCCTTTATATTTGTCAGGCTCTTGCAGACCCTCTCAGGAGACAGCTATATAAGGCTCCTGAGGGCAAGCACTTCTTGACATCCACAATAGTGTCTGGGTTTGGTGTCTGTATATGGAATGGATCCCAAGGTGGGACAGTCTCTGGATGGTTTTTTCTTCAGTCTCTGCTCCAACTTTGTTTCCTTATTTCCTCCCATGAATATTTTGTTTACCCACTAAGAAGGACTGAGCATCCACACTTTGGTCTTTCTTGGGCTTCATTTGGTCTGTGAATCAATTGTATCTTGGGTATTCTGGGCTTTTGGCCTAATATCCACTTATCAGTGAGTGCATACCATGTGTGTTCTTTTGTGATTGGGTTACCTAACTTTTTGTGATTGGGATATTTTCTAGCTCCATCCATTTTCCTAAGCATTTCATGAATTCATTGGTTTTAATAGCTGAGTAATACTTCATTGTGTAAATGTACCACAATTCCTATATCCATTTCTCTGTTGAAAAACATGTGGTTTCTTTCCAGCTTCTGGCTATTATAAATAAGGATGCTATGAACATAGTGGAGCATGTGACCTTGTTATATGCTGGAGAATATTTTGGGTATATGCCCAGGTGTGGTGAGATTCTACGTTACACCAATCAGAATGTCTAAGATCAAAAACACAAATGACAGTACATGCAGGTGAGGATGTGGAAAAAGAGGAATATTCCTTCAATTCTGGTGAGATTGCAAACTGATACAATTACTCTGAAAATTAATCTGTAGGTTCCTCAGAAAATAAAAAATAGTTCTACCTGAAAACTCATATGTATCACTCTTGTGCATATACCCAAAAGATGCCCCACATGGGCACTTGCTCCACTATATTCACAGTTGCCTTATTTGTGATAGCCAGAAGCTGGAAACAACCTAGATGTCTCAAGACAGAAGAATGGATGCAAAAGATGTGGTTCATTTGCACAATGGAATACTATTCAGCTATCAAGTATGAGCACATTACAAGTTCTGCAGGCAAATGCCTGAAACTAGAAATGTATCATTCTGAGTGAGGTAACTCAGATCAAAAGGACGTGTCTAGTATGTACTCACTGCACAGTGTATATTAGCTAGAATAGTACAGAATGCCTAGGATACAATGTATAGACTGTAACAAGCAGAAAGGCCCAAGTGAGGCTGCTTCAGTCCCACTTAGAAAGAGGGAAAAAAAATCAAAGGAGGCAGAGGGAGAGAAGGACTTAGGAGGGACAGAGGAAGGGAAGAAAAAAGGGGAACAGGATCAGGTATTTGAGTGTGTGTGTGTGTGTGTGTGTGTGTGTGTGTGTTTGTGAGGCACGGTAGAGAATCCAAGAGTGCCAGGATAATGAATAGAAGTAAGAAGTCTGGGGAAAGGGGTGGAAGGTTTGGGCAACCCTTTAGAAAGTAATAGAGTTTCTGGAGGTGAGAGACTCAGGACTCAATGAGGGGGACTTTAGCCAAAATGTTCAATATCAGGAAGAGGGAACTCAATGATTCTTCCTTCCAGGAGGTAGAGAGGTACTCAAGTGGAGAAACTGGTTTATTATGCCATAATCACAATCTCTGACCCAGAACTGTTCCTGTCTAAGAGAACTGCAGGGACAAAAATGGAGAAGTGACTGAAGGAAAAAACATCCAATGACTGGCCTAACTTGGGATCCATCTCATGAGAAGACACCAAGGCCTTACCCTATTACTAATGCTATCATGTGCTTACAGACTGGAGTCTGACATGGCTGACGTCTGAGAGGTCCTACGAACAGTTGACTGAAACAGACTCAGATACTTATTACCAAGCATTGAAATGAAGTAGGGGACCCCTATGGTTGAAGTAGGGAAGGGATTGAAGAAGCTGAAGGGGAGGGAAACACCATAAGAAGACTAGCAGTCTCAACTAATCTGAACCCCAGGGAGGTCCCAGAGACTGAGCCACCAACCAGAAGCATACATTAGCAAGACCAAGGCCCGTGGCACAAATATAACAGAGGTCTGTCTGGTCTGGCCTCAGAGGGAGAATATGTGCTTAATTCTTGAGAGACTTGAGGTCCTAGGGAAGGGGGAAACCTGGTGGGGAAGAGCACAGTTTCAGAGGCTAGGGCAAGTAGGAATAGAATGAGGAACTGTGGGAGATGGGACTGGGAAGAGGGGCCAGAACTGGACTGTAAATAAAATAAATAATTTTTAGAAAGGAAATAGTTAGTCCTAATTAATTAATAAAACAATATTAATTGTTTAATCTGTTAAAACTGAAGCTATAAAATATTAGAAAATCATCTCACTTCATAAAAAAACTGTATTGTATTATACAATCTCACAAATAGTAATCATTTATCATATATAGGAAAATTATATATGAGTGACCTGTGAAGAGAAAATAACTACAATATTTTGCCCATACTACACAATCACTTTTATTATTATTATTATTATTATTAATTTATTTTTTTTGTTTACATTTCAAGTGTTATCCCTTACCCAGTTTCCCCTCTGCTGGAAACCCTTCTCCGGCCCCCTCTCTCCCTGCCTCTATGAGAGTGTTCCTCCACCCATCCAGCCAGGACAAAGGCTTCTTCACAAGCCTTCAATTCTCAATTTGACCAAATGTAGCATGGGCAAAATACTGCAGTTATTTTTTTTACCAGGTATTTGACAGCAAGTTCTCAAATCCAAGTGCATTTGCAAGGTGGACTTATTTTCTATAAGAGTCAAATGACTATTTGGATTGGCTCTGTAATTTTTGGTTCCCTTGCATTCAGAGATCTTTCTTCACTCATTCAGACTACTCCTATGTCTGTGCATAAAGCAATATCTGACGGAGCTGCTGGACTCAGCTGAGCATGACTCTGCATTACCTTCAGCAGCTCCTGCTACACCTTCCAGCTCTCTGGGCTTTCTGGATGCACCAGAAGCCAAAGCCACCACTTAGGCCCACTGTCTTCCCAAATTACCTTGGTATAGGTATGGGCTATGTGTTAGGAAGGTCTGAGGTAGCCTAGAATAGCTCCCAAGGTCTTAGTCTCTGGTTTCTCATCTTTCCTTCGGAAAAGCTCTTGTGAAAAAGCACTAAGCTTAGGAACAGAAAGCTTGATGTGGTCATCAAATAAAAGTCTAGATAATTTTTCAAAGGTGACTAAAACTAAAAATTTGTCATAGTTTTACAGGTACTTGATGTTTCTTAAGGTGCTTTTATTTTTAAGTGATATGCGACCACTTGTACTCATTTCTTTAGAGTTTCAGTGAAGAACAATGGCAATCTTTAAAGTAAAAATCACTTTGAGAGGGAGGGTGTAGCCCAGTAGAATACTTCCTAGACTATCCTAGGTTTGAGCTCCAGCAACATATACACAGGACATGATGATTCTGTTATCAGCAATCCCAATACTTAAAAAGTCAAAGGCAAGAGGATGAGAAGTTCAAGGCAATCTTCCCTCAATATACACTGATTTGAGTCCAGTCTTGGGTATATGAAACCCTGCCTTTCCTGTTTGCTACTTGAAAAAATATTCCTAGGGACAAAACACCAACCAAAAAGTACACATGGAGTTACCCATGGCTCCAGACTCATAGGCAACAGAGGATGACCTTGTTAGACATCAAGATAGGGGAGGCCCTTGGTCCTGGAAAGAGTCAATGCCCCCGTGTAGGAAAATACCAGGACAGGGAAATAGGAGAGGATTGAATGGGGAACTGGGGGAGGGGAGATGGCTTATGGGTTTTTTGTTTTCTTTTGTTTTTTGATTTTTTTTTTTTTTGGCGGGGTGGTAATCAGCAAAGGGGACAACATTTGAAATGTAAATAAATAATATATGTAATTCAAAAAAAGTGCTATAAAATATGATACAGGCACCAAGCACCAAGCATGCAAAAAAAATTAAAAAAAAGATGTTTATGTGCAAATGCAGCCTCCATGAGAGAAGGAACACTATATTACTTTATAGTGTTTTGCGTTTCCTAAAAGTTTTCTTATTCACATATTTTACTGTAGCAGGTTATACATATATTAAATATATAGAAAAATATTACCACACTTAAGCAAATATAGTCAGTTCTGAAACTCTAGCTTTTCTAATTCAGTATGACTTCAAATATCACTTACCAATAGTGTTTTACTTTGAGACCAGTATTAGATATTCAGAAGAGAGTTTCTAAATATAGCTATAAAATAATCATAATGCTCAAAAAATGCTTACATGGAATAAGATCTTCTGATAACTAGAAGAAAAGAAACTTGAAGACAGAATAACCCAAAGCACTTATGTACCAATATAAGAAGAGTTTGAAGATCAACTAAAATTTGTTTAACTTGTTTCTTCTGTGTATCTGTTTTCCTTGTCATGACAGTATACCATGACAGGCTCCATATCACAGACATGACTCCTAAGTATGTCTCATTATTACTCAGCACTTGCTTACACAATTAGCCTATCATTGAATACAAAGTTTTTCAGATTTTTTGAGTGTAAAAACAGAAATAATAATAGTTAACCTAGTAAGGTTCTTTCTGGATCTCTTGTAATTGTCCAAATTGACATGAGCAGTCCCTTGTTGGAACTCATATGAAAACCAATAGTCACACTGTTCCTACTGAAAATATACTAGCTTTTCCAAATTTCATGAAAGGTTTGACAGTAAATGTGTATAAGTGGTATTTATTAATCTAATCAAATAATCATGTCATTGCTTTTTAATGTATTCATTTAATTATATATTTAAAACTGGCAGCAGAGTAGCTAAGTTTTATATATGTATTCTGGACATTAGAGATATTTAATTGTTATTCTGTTGGTTTCATAAAAACAGATATAAATAAGTTCCTTTCTGCCTATGTAATTTTTACCCAATTATTCCACAAAGGAGATTTATATATTAATTTACTAATTATTGTTCTATCAATTCTGAATCTACAGATAGGCTGTGTGCATACATGTTTACATGGTGTACACATAGTTGCTAAATAAATAAACATTTCTCACAACCCCAAGATCATTCATTTCATTGGGCGTGATATAGGTACTATTCAGAACCTATATCATAAATAATTTTTAAGGTACATTTTGTACATACTTGATGTTATTAAAAATAAATTTCTGTGGAAGCAATAAAACCTAATTTATTATTCAATTGCAATATTAGAACTGGGATTGGGGATTTTGTTGTAAAATATGTAAAATCCTCATGTTCTCCCCTTTAGTAAGCACATATTAAATTTCCTACATACTACGGCCTTCACCAGCCATTAAGAGGATGGTCCAAGAAGAGATAAGGAGACAGAAGAGGTGGACAGAGTCTGGCAAGATGGTAAAGGAAATCTTGCTACTCTGACTTACAAGCAAATAACTTGCCTCCTTATCTACATAGGTTACATAAAACAAAGACAGACTAAGGATTATCTGATTGGTAAAGATTATCACACTTTGTCTAAAGTTACAATCTAAGTCATAGTTAAACACTACAAATAGAACAGATTTTATTTTTATTATTTAGCTCTATAACTCTAATTCAAAAAAATCTGAGGAATGTCTCCACCAAATAAACCCATTTATTTTATGACAGCCTGCTTCCAGACTGGCAGTATTTGTAGTTTAAAGCATTCCATTCAAACAGAAAATATCTGAACCAGTCTCCTTGCATGAATAGAAAATACTAATATCTAACTCTATTTTTGTATATCATTGTATCATCTATGCAATAAATTAGGAAAAGTTTATTTTACTGTATCTTATTAATTGAATTGTATTCCTCCAGGTGTGTGCTCTGTACAACCCCTATCTGGTACAAAAAGAGATTTAGAGTGTGTAGTAAATTCTTCTGGCCAGTCTGAATTTGTCAATTATCTCTGTTTATCCTGTACCAATTATACTGTTCAATTTGCTTAGGGGTGGTTAGCATTTAAAAATTCATAGTTTAGTACCTAACTGTACTTATTTTTATGTAACTTTTTTATTAGATTTTTTATATTTACATTTCAAATGCTGTCCCCTTTCCTCATTTCCTCTCTGAAAACCACCTATCCCACCCCCCATTCCCCTGCTCACTAACCCACCCACTTCCCTGACCTGGCATTCCCTTACCCTGGGGAAATGAGCCTTCAGGGATTCAAGGGCCTCTCCTCTCACTGATGTCTGACCAGGCCATCCTCTGCTGCCCATGTGGCTGGAGCCATGGGTCCCTCTGTGTGTACTCTTTGGTTGGTGGTTAAGACCCTGGGAGCTCTGAGGGTACTGGGTGGTTCATATTCTTGTTCCTCCTATGGAGTTGTAAACCCCTTCAGCTCCTTATGTCCTTTCTCTAGCTCCTCTGTTGGGGATCCTGTGCTCAGGTCAATGGTTGGCTGAGAGCATCCCCCTCTGTCTTTGTCATGCACTGTACTTATTACAGTGATCTTCAGGGTATAAGGAAGACTTCCAAACAGAACCAAATCAACTTATTTTCCTAAAAGTAGAAGGAATAATAAGTTTGAAACATTGCTAAAAGGGATTCAGTCATAATTTTCTCAGGAAAAGAAATAAAATGAAACATGATGCAAAAAGTTACCAAGAACATAACAAGCAGAGACCAGATCATAAAAGTGTAAGACAGAATTCTAGAGATCCCAGCATTCAGCTCAGCAGTGCTGGAACTGTGTCAAACAACTGTGTTGGCTTGAGGATATGACTGTGTCATCTATTCTTAACTGTGAGCTAGATTTTGTGATTTGCTGAGAGTAAAAGATTATGAGTTCATAATTCCTGAGAGTAGGTGACAGAGCCATTTTATGTACTTATATGAGATATATATTTCAGGTATACATATATATTTGAGATTGTATTTTAATTACATCATTTCTCCTTTCTGTAGTACTGCCCAAATAATCCTATGAAAATCAACCCCATTGGGGACATCAGAGATACTCCTCACTAAAAGCCCCAATGTTCTGGGTTCCATAATGAAAGACACACACACACACACACACACACACACACACATACAGCCTTTATGATTCCATATGTCTTTTTTCTTTATTATGTTCATTCCCTTTATTTTTTAAATGGATAGTTTGTTTATTTACATTTCAAATGTTATCCCCCTTCCTGGTCACCCCCTGAAACCCAAATTCCATACCCATCCCCCTTCTTCTATGAGGGTGTTCCCCCACCCAAGCACTTACCCATTTCCACCTCACTGTCCTCGAAGTCCCCTACACTGGAGCATCGAGCCTTCACAGGAACAAGGACCTTTCCTCCAATGATGCCCCACAAGGCCATCCTCTACTACATAATGCAGCTGGAGCCATGATTCCCTCCATGTGTATTCCTTTGTCAGTAGTTTGGACCCTATGAGCTCTGTGGCTGATATTATTGTTCTTCCTATGGGATTGCAAACCCCTTCAGCTTCTTCAGTCCTTTCTCTAATTCCTCCCTTGGAGAACCCACTGAGAACCCCATGTTCAGTCCAAGGTTGGCTTCAAGCATCCACTTATGTATTTGTCAGGCTCTGGCAGAGCCTTTCAGGAGACACCTATATCAGGCATCTGTCAGCATGTACTTCTTGGCATACACAATTGTATCTGAGTTTGGTTACTGTATATGGGATAGATCCCTAAGTATGGCAGACTCTGGATGGCCTTTCCTTCAGTCGTTGTTCCACACTTTGTTTCTGTATTTGCTCCCATGAGTATTTTTTTCTTCCACTTGATAAAAAGGACCAATGCACCCACACTTTCTTTGGTCTTCCTCCTCCCTATGTTTCATGTGGTCTGTGAATTGTATCTTGGGTATTCTGGGCTTTGGGGCTAATATCCATTTGGATTTGAGCTTAGTACAAGGAGACAAGGATGGATCAATTCACATTCTTCTGCATGCTGACCTCCAGTTGAACCAGCACCATTTGTTGAAAAGGCTATCTTTTTTCCATTGGATGTTTTCAGCCTCTTTGTCGAGGATCAAGTGGCCATAGGTGTGTGGGTTCATTTCTGGATCTTCAATCCTGTTCCATTGATCCTCCTGCCTGTCACTGTACCAATACCATGCAGTTTTTAACACTATTGCTCTGTAGTATTGCTTGAGGTCAGGGATACTGATTCCCCCAGATTTTCTTTTGTTGCTGAGAATAGTTTTAGCTATCCTGGGTTTTTTGTTGTTCCAGATGAATTTGATAATTGCTCTTTCTAACTCTGTGAAGAATTGAGTTGGGATTTTGATGGGTATTGCATTGAATCTGTATATTGCTTTTGGCAAAATGGCCATTTTAACTATCAGTGAGTGATACCATATGTGTTCTTTTGTTATTGGGTTACCTCACTCAGGATGATAATTTCTAGTTCCATCCATTTGCCTAAGAATTTCAAACAAGTCAAAGATTTGTATGACCAGAACTTCAAGTCTCTAATGAAGAAATCAAAGATCTCAGAAGATGGAAAGATCTCCCATTCTCATGGATTAGCAGGATTAATATAGTAAAAGTGGCCATCTTGCTGTAAGCAATCTACCAATTCAATGTAATCCCAATCGAAATTCTCACTCAATTCTTCATAGAGTTAGAAAGATCAATTCTCAAATTCATTTGGAATAACAACAACAACAACAAAAACAAACAAACAAACAAAAAAACAGGATCACAAAAACTATTCTCAAGCATAAAAGAAATTTTGGGGGAATCGCCATCCCTGAACTCAAGCTGTATTACAGAGCAACAGTAATAAAAACAAAAACAAAACAAAGCAAAACAAAACAACAACAACAACAACAACAACAAAAAACCCTGCATGGCATTGGTATAGAGATAGGTAGGAAGATCAATGGAATAAAACTGAAGATCCTAAAATGAACCTATGGTTACTTCATCTTTAACAGCTAAAACCATCCAGTGGAAAAAAGATGGCATTTTCAACAAATTGTAATGTGGTTCAACTGGACTTCAGCATGAAGAAGGAAAATCGACCCAATCTTATCTGCCTGTACAAAGCTTAAGGCCAAGTGGATCAAGGACCTTCACGTAAAACCTTAAACTAATAGAAACACTGAATACTAATAGAAACACTGAAAGTAATAGAGAAGAAAGTGGGGAAGAGCCTCAAACACATGGGCACAGAGGAAATTTTCCTGAACAGAACAGCAAATGGCTCCGGATCTAAATTAAAAATAGACAAATGGACTCTCATAAAAATTGCAAAGCTTCTGTAAGGGAAAAGACATTGTCAATAAGACAAAATGGCAACCAAAGATTGGGAAAGGATGTTTATCAAGCCTATATCTAATAGAGGGCTAATATCCAATATATACAAAGAACTCAAGAAGTTACACTCCAGAGAATCAAACAACCCTATTAAAAATGGGGTACAGAGCTAAACAATGAATTCACAACTGATGAATATCAAATGGGAGAGAAACACCTAAAAAATGTTCAACATCCTTAGTAATCAGGGAAAAATGCAAATCAAAACAACCCTGAGACTCCACCTCACACTAGTCAGAATGGCTAAGAACAAAAACCCATGTGACAACAGATGCTTGTGAGGGTGAGGAGAAAAAGGAACACTCCTGTATTGCTGGTGTGATTTCAGGCTGGTACATCTACTCTGGAAATCAGTCTGGTGATTCCTCAGAAAATTGGACCTTGTATTACCTGAGGGCCCAGCTATACCATTCCTGATGTATTACCAAAAGATTCTCCAACATATAACAAAGAAATAAGTTCCACTATATTCATATCAGCCTTATTTATACTAGCCAGAAGATGGAAAGAACCTAGATATCTCAACAGAGTAATGAATACAGAAAATGTAGTATATTTACACAGTGGAGTAATAGCTATTAAACACAATGACTTCATGAAATCCATATGTCTTAAAAAGCTCAATGGCTGGGCCAATTCCTAATATCCACATGCCTGATGCACCCTTCTCTGAAATTCTCAAGGCATTACTTACTAAAATCTATACACTATTTTTGCTGCCCTAGACCCAGACCTGCAGTCCCCTTGGCTGAATTTATGGCACCTACATGATGACTATCTGTCTTCTGCACCTCTCAGGCCCACAACTTTTTAGCCTGGTATATCTCTCCTTCTACCTTGGTCCCTTGTCTGGGAATCCTAAAAGTCCTGCCTCTGTCTCCCTGCCCAGCCATTGGCCATAGACAACTTTGTCAATCAAAGCAAACTGGGGGAAGGGTTACCTCAGTTTCATATATGTAGGCATGCAGATTCTCATACCATTTTGGGGACCTGATTACAAGTGTCATTAGACCCAATCCAAAATGCCTTTCCGTTACTTCAAAATCTCTCATTTAACCCTTCTCAATCTTCTTCAAACTCATGACCTCGTTCCTTCCATCAATTTTTATAGAATGAATATATATATATATATATACATATATATATATATATATATATCTGCATATACATATGTATTTCCAAATAAAATCTCTTGAATTAGTATAATTTTACTTGCATGTATATTTTCAGGACCAAGGACTGACCTTGCGGTATGAGAAAAACAGTTGGTATGCTCTTAACTTAAAGGTCTATGTCTCCTTTTCCATGCTGTACTCCATTGCCTTACTTCTTTGTGTATGGTTGAGGCCTTATTGCTTTTTCCCAATAGAGTTTGGCATATCAATTTGTGTGCTCTTAGTCAAGCTAAAGTCTGAATAAGACTGCTCTTTTATACTTTGAAATTCTGCAATGCCATTGAAAACAGATACAGGCATGTTGGGAGAACAATTTACAAGCCCTTCTAGAAAGGCCTACCTGACAAGAAGTCTCCCTGCTAACAGCCAGATAAGTGAAGCATATTGAAAAAAATTTCTCAAGTGTCAGTCAAGCCTTCAAACTGCTACTAACAAGTGGATGTCAAGTGTAACTGAGATCCTTAAATCAGAACATCTCTGGTCAGGCTCCCAGAAAAAGAAACAGCTTCAGAACAATGACCCCAGAAACTATGAGGATAAAAGTGTGCTGCTTTAAGATGCTAAGTTTTATGGCAGTTTATTACATTTATAAAGATTGATAATATAATATTTAATGATTTTACACATACTTGATATGTTGGCATATTAATTTCATTGTAGGAATTGATTATATTTAATTATGTTACTATATTCAAATGTCACCAGAAAATTACATCACTGACTACTTTTGTATTCAAGACTTCTACAAGAATCAGTTAAGTTTTAAAGTTGTAGCTATAATTAAAAGTAGTTTTACATTTGCATATCAGAGTTTATAAGCACTTTTGCATTCATTAGTGTTGGGAGCTTAAATAGCGATGAAAGAGAAATTAATCATACTTTTCTTCCTCAAGAAGAAAAGATTCAGAACTATTTAATATTGTGTTGCCAGAATAAAACAGCAGGTGACTCAGTGCCCGGTCTTTGATTAAAAATTATTGCTCTTTCCAAGGTACTCTTTTGTCTATTAGTGTTTTCAAATATATGATATGTGAAAATGAAAGGAAATTGGAGAAGTTGAGGGTTAATGTAAGTTTTGGAGTATTAGTATATGTTTTGTTTTATGAACATTTCAAAAAATTATCAGTTGAAGTCCATCATTTCTGTTGACTAAGAATTTCATTATGGAAGACACTAAAGATGAACTATACACAATGTAGGCCAGTTTCTTGGTATTCCTTTTTAGTTATCTATTGATTTTTACCTGGTATGGTCAACTACACATATAAGTATATTGGCTTCTTCAGTTGGCCCTGTGTGTTTTCCTCTAGCCATGTTTGTATTGCAACAAAGTCTTTAGAAATTGAGGAAATTAGCATTGGAATCATTGAGATTATACTGGTAGTGC
The DNA here is from genome assembly GCF_947179515.1 of Apodemus sylvaticus. Classification (NCBI taxonomy): domain Eukaryota; kingdom Metazoa; phylum Chordata; class Mammalia; order Rodentia; family Muridae; genus Apodemus; species Apodemus sylvaticus. The sequence goes on from NC_067483.1 coordinate 49,442,666, forward strand.
TTAGTGGTTGATTGTTAAACATACTGTGATAAAGCTTTTCCAAAATAGGATGATTTGGGACCATACTACTTCTTTAGAAATAATAATTTAAAGTTGGTTGCTCAATAGAGTGAATTAATTTTCAGACAATTGAAAAAGTACCCATTTATTCCCAGCCATGGCAGTGTAGATATATAATCTCAGAAATGTGGAGCCAATGCCAGAAAAATCTCATGTTGGAAGGTCAACAAAATTACAGAGGGAGACTGTTCCCATGAAATAAAGGCTGGTGATTAAATTGTGGTGACATGACATTTGCCTATGATATATGTAGAAATGCTTTAGTTTTGATTGTTAGCACAGAAATTTTAATATATTTTTTAAATTTAGAAACCACAACACTGTTATGAAAGACTCTTGGAAACCTAGAAACAGCCTCAAAATAATTTCAAAAGTAATAGAAACTCTATTGTAAAGAATAGATAATATATTTTAAATGTCTCCTTTATGTATTAAAGACCTTTAAAGATGAACAGTGTTTCTTGAATGAATATGACTATCAGGACTTTTTGAAGATTATCAAAGGATTGGGTATACAAAAGTGATATTTCATGTGGTGGTCAAGTACACTTCTGCTAAAACTCTTAGTGCTTTGGATATATAATTCTGTCTGGCATATTAGAGCCCTATATATTCACTCTGCTTTCAATGTCCAAATCTTTTGTTAAGTCACTGATTGCACCCCTTACTCTTACAGTTGCCAATTGATGAACCTGATATCATGCTCCTTCCTTGGCATGATTTATTATTCATTATTACTAATTACTGTTAAAGTGAGTCTAATTACGTGAATACACCTGGCACCGATAATAATTCAGTTCTGGTAGCTATTATTCATAAACATCCCAGAATAACCACCTTTACCACCTAGTTGTGCAAGAATCCACCCATACATAGATCTTGCCAAGAAATTCAAGTAATTTACTCTGCATTTTCAGTTTCTGGAGGATGCTTGGAAACACTCCATTCTCACACACCTGACAGACTAAATGAAGGTTTATTGAGTCTTATCTGTAAGTTATTTTTTTGTTACTGGTGTGGTGTTACATTCTAATTGAGAACATTATTAGTATTTATGTTTTGATTTGTCTTTAATCAATCTGTATTTATAAAGTTTCATGACAAAACAATCAAATATCAAATCAGATTCATTGTAACATTTCTCTTAGTCCAATATTACATGTGGAGACTTTTGAAATAAATATTATCTAAATGATACTTACATTTTTATTTTATACTAAGGGCAGTGATGCCAGCACTATGGTATGTGCAGTAAAATTGTTGGCCCACATCCTACATTATCTCTTTAGAGCAAAAATCTTTATTTTTTGTCACTCCCATGGGAGAGATGAAGGATGGTTCTAAGGTCAAAATATATATAATTTCTTTCTTAGAGGATGTGTAGACTTGGCTGGTTCTGTTTCCTGCATGAGATTTTAGCATGCCTGATGGAGGGAGTGGGTTCAAGATCCACACTGCAAGATGCAGCCAGACTGAGCCTGAGTTATCTGAAATCATTCACCTCCTGATTCAAAAACACATAAGAACTTCTCCACTAATTGTTCACAGCATCAATGTAGCAATCAATCATTAATGCACAGTCTTTAAGGAGATAATACCAATTCTCAGCAGAATAAGCAGAAATGAAATTAAATACATGATCTTGAAACTGATACATTTCAAACCCAAGTAATAAAACAAAGAAACTATGATTTTCCACTAAAACTAAAGAATGATGTTGACACTACATGCATATTGAAGAAACTAAGATGTATATTAAAAATGACTGGGTTAAGAAAAATATGAAAAAATGAGTGCTTTGAATCTTATTTATGTAGAATGAAATCTTGATTGGGTATTCAAACAACTAATGTTTTTAATTCTAATTCTAGAATATCCTAATATTATAAAAATATTTAATGAGTATATATAAAAGAAATTTATAAAAGGTACACTTCTATCATTGCTACACCTGTAATATAATACATACCAGAAAACTATTTCAAGAATTTCTAATTTTTATATATCATAATCTAAAATTTATATTGAAAATTCTCCTCATAAGATTTTGATGAAGATAATTAGTATAAAATTGCTTCAAAATCTTACCAATATTATTTTCTATGTTGTGAAATTTTCTGTCTTTTAAATAAGAATTAATATCAGGGTAATGTAAATTTTGTGATTTTATTCCTCCCTGAATATAATCCTAAAGTCTTTGGAGCTATTAAGTTTGTTTACAAAATATTTAAGTTTACTGAGATGATTTTGAAGGGAGTCAGGTTCAGCATACAATGTAGCCACTTTTAAATATGTTTTGTTTAAATATTTAATCAAACTATCAACAAATTATTAATTAAAAAACATAAGCATATGAGATACTTGTGCTTAAATAAAACATATTCCTAATGTGTGTCGACTAAATGCATTTTTATAAGCAAACCTCTGTTTTTTATTAAAAGATTCAGTTTACATGGCAAAGGAAGATTTTGAAAGAAAGCTTTCATTTAAGCTTATAAACTTGGGAATAAAGTAATTGTGTCCAGGAAGGAGAAACTTAAAAACTGAAAAGAAAAACAGTTATTTCTCAAATTTGCTGCCTGAATATATGGGGAAAATGAAGTAAAACCGTCTTTTCTTTCTCTCTCTCTGTGTGTGTGTGTGTGTGTGTGTGTGTTTCAGCATTCCTAGAAATGATCCCTAAAAGGCAGAGACCCATGGCCGGCATTTAAGGACGGGCCATTCCAGGAACTGGGGAGGGGAGGGGATTTCATCATGCTTCTGAATAGCCTATTAGCAAGCTTATGCTGAGAAATGTTCTGTAACTATCCATGGATTTTATAATTACCAATTAAATAGTACAATTCTTCTATGTACTTTTTTTTTAATTTAAAATTATTTTACTTTGCAAGTAAGAAATATGATATCTAAAATTACATTTTATATTTGTTGATTCCTCCTTTAACTCTACAAGTTCCTGTATTTCTATACTTAAAAATACACTGCTAGGTACATATACATACAAGATTAACTAATCTTCTTGAAACATTGGCCTGTTGCTGATGACACAGTTTTCCACCTGTGGTAACATTCTTTGCAGAACAAGAAAACTATTACACTTTGAAGGTATCAATGAAAATACATACGGACATTCTCCTCCCTTAGGTACTCAGCAGGTCAGAACCATCCCATCTTGTTATTTGTTCTTCCGGATAAAAGAATCTATAAACAGACATACAGGCCAGAAAGCAAAATGCTCATTTAGAAAAGCCTGGAAAAGCAAAACTATACAGGCTGGGGAGCAATGCACGTGTCTTCCCACGAGCAAACACTGGCAGAGCAACAGCACTGGAAGGTCGCATGCCAGTTTCCAGGACTTTACTCAGGGTTTGTATTTTCTTTAAAGATTCATTTTATGTATATAGGTACACCATTGCTCTCTTCAGACACACCATAAGAGGGCATCAGATCCCATTACAGATGGTTGTCACTTTGTGAGCCACCATGTGGTTGGCGGGAATTGAACTCAGGATCTCTAGAAGAGCAATCCATGCTCTTAACCGCTGATCCATCTCTCCAGCTACCCCAGGGTTTGTATTTTCTAAAGATATTTATCATTAAAAGACTCAATATTCAAAATGATATAATATGAAAATGAAATAATACAATAAGAGAGGGTGCATTTGTTTAAGCTATAAGTCACTGTTAGCCAGTCAGAATAAGAATATGATGTCACACAAACTTGGACATTTAGAATGTCAAAGTAAGAGACAAAGGGTCCTTTTTATTTTATTTTATCAGTATAGGCTTGATATTCATGTTTTTTCTTTTCTTTTTTTTTTTGAAAATGAAATCAAGATTTAATTTTTCAAGTTATGTTTTGTTTTTTTTTGTATTTCAAATATTCTTTTTTTTTGAAGAACTAACCTTTACATTATTTTTTATTCGATATAATTTATTTACATTTCAAATGATTTCCCCTTTTCTAGCCCCCCCACTCCCCGAAAGTCCCGAAAGCCCCCTTCTCTTCCCCTGTCCTCCAATCCACCCCTTTCCCCTTCCCCGTTCTGGTTTTGCTGAATACTGTTTCACTGAGTCTTTCCAGAACCAGGGGCCACTCCTCCTTTCTTCTTGTACCTCATTTGATGTGTGGATTATGTTTTGGGTATTCCAGTTTTCTAGGTTAATATCCACTTATTAGTGAGTGCATACCATGATTCACCTTTTGAGTCTGGGTTACCTCACTTAGTATGATATTCTCTAGCTCCATCCATTTGCCTAAGAATTTCATGAATTCATTGTTTCTAATGGCTGAATAGTACTCCATTGTGTATATATACCACATTTTTTGCATCCACTCTTCTGTTGAGGGATACCTGGGTTCTTTCCAGCATCTGGCAATTATAAATAGGGCTGCTATGAACATAGTAGAACATGTATCCTTATTACATGGTGGGGAGTCTTCTGGGTATATGCCCAGGAGTGGTATAGCAGGATCTTCTGGAAGTGAGGTGCCCAGTTTTCTGAGGAACCGCCAGACTGCTTTCCAGAGTGGTTGTACCAATTTGCAACCCCACCAGCAGTGGAGGAGTGTTCCTCTTTCTCCACACCCTCTCCAACACCTGCTGTCTCCTGAATTTTTAATCTTAGCCATTCTGACTGGTGTAAGATGAAATCGTAGGGTTGTTTTGATTTGCATTTCCCTAATGACTAATGAAGTTGAGCATTTTTTAAGATGCTTCTCCGCCATCCGAAGTTCTTCAGGTGAGAATTCTTTGTTTAGCTCTGTACCCCATTTTTAATAGGGTTGTTTGGTTTTCTGGAGTCTAACTTCTTGAGTTCTTTATATATATTGGATATTAGCCCTCTATCTGATGTAGGATTGGTGAAGATCTTTTCCCAATTTGTTGGTTGCCGATTTGTCCTCTTGATGGTGTCTTTCGCCTTACAGAAACTTTGTAATTTTATGAGGTCCCATTTGTCAATTCTTGCTCTTAGAGCATACGCTATTGGTGTTCTGTTCAGAAACTTTCTCCCTGTACCGATGTCCTCAAGGGTCTTCCCCAGTTTCTTTTCTATTAGCTTCAGAGTGTCTGGCTTTATGTGGAGGTCCTTGATCCATTTGGATTTGAGCTTAGTACAAGGAGACAAGGATGGATCAATTCGCATTCTTCTGCATGCTGACCTCCAGTTGAACCAGCACCATTTGTTGAAAAGGCTATCTTTTTTCCATTGGATGTTTTCAGCCTCTTTGTCGAGGATCAAGTGGCCATAGGTGTGTGGGTTCATTTCTGGATCTTCAATCCTGTTCCATTGATCCTCCTGTCTGTCACTGTACCAATACCATGCAGTTTTTAACACTATTGCTCTGTAGTATTGCTTGAGGTCAGGGATACTGATTCCCCCAGATTTTCTTTTGTTGCTGAGAATAGTTTTAGCTATCCTGGGTTTTTTGTTGTTCCAGATGAATTTGATAATTGCTCTTTCTAACTCTGTGAAGAATTGAGTTGGGATTTTGATGGGTATTGCATTGAATCTGTATAGTGCTTTAGGCAGAATGGCCATTTTAACTATATTGATTCTACCGATCCATGAGCATGGGAGGTTTTCCCATTTTTTTGAGGTCTTCTTCCATTTCCTTCTTCAGAGTCTTGAAGTTCTTGTCATACAGATCTTTCACATGTTTGGTAAGAGTCACCCCAAGATACTTTATACTGTTTGAGGCTATTGTGAAGGGGGTCATTTCCCTAATTTCTTTCTCAGCCTGCTTATCCTTTGAGTATAGGAAGGCCACTGATTTGCTTGAGTTGATTTTATAACCTGCCACTTTGCTGAAGTTGTTTATCAGCTTCAAATATTCTTTATTATAGGCAAAATAATAAATTTGCAGAGGATGAAAATGTACACATACACATTCACATAATGATATATGTCTCAAAACCTCAAATCATCTCACAAAATGCTATGGTGATATACATGTCCACCCCCCAGAAATTCACCCTGGCTCTGTTTACTCATACAGTGCAAATCTATGCCATTGCCACAGGCACATCTAAAATATTTCATGTGCTACTTATTACAAGTTAGAATTGAAATTTCTCATATTGTCAAAGCTTATAAAGGGATCCTTAATAACAAGTCCTTTCACTTAGATGACAAGTAGCACTGGCCTAAGCCCTAAAGTGATTTTCTTTTGTTTTTAACTGGAAATTTTATTTATTTACATTTCAAATATTATCCTCTTCCCTGATTTTTTTCTTTTCTTTTTTAAATTTTTTTTATTTATTGATATATTTTTTATTTACATTTCAAATGATTTCCCCTTTTCTGGGCCCCCACTCCCCGCAAGTTCCATAAGCCCTGTTCCCTCCCTGTGTTTGTCCATCTACCCCTTCCAGCTTCCCTGTTCTGGAATTCCCCTATACTCTTGCACTGAGTCTTTCCAGAACCAGGGGCCACTCCTCCATTCTTTTTGGACATCATTTAATTTGTGGATTATGTCTTGGGTATTTAAAGTTTCTAGGCTAATATCCACTTATCAGTGAGTGCATACCATGATTGATCTTTTGAGACTGTGTTACCTGACGTAGTATGATGTTCTCAAGCTCCATCCATTTGTCTAAGAATTTCATGAATTCATTGCTTCTAATGGCTGAATAGTACTCCATTGTATAAATGTACCACGTTTTTTGTATCCATTCCTCCGTTTTAGGACACCTGGGTTCTTTCCAGCTTCTGACTTCTACAAATAGGGCTGCTATGAACATAGTGGAGCATGTGTCCTTATTGCATGCTGAAGAATCCTCTGGATATATGCTCAGGAGTGGTATAACAGGGTCCTCAGGAAGTGTCATGCTCAGTTTTCTGAGGAACCACCAGACTGATTTCCACAGTGGTTGTACCATCTTACAGCCCCACCAGCAGTGGAGGAGTGTTCCTCTTTCTCCACATCCTCGCCAACACCTGCTGTCTCCTGAGTTTTTGACCTTAGCCATTCTGACTGGTGTGAGGTGAAATCTCAGGGTTGTTTTGATTTGCATTTCCCTAATGATTAATGATGTTTAATATTTCTTAAGGTGTTTCTCAGCTGATTTTTTTTCAATGATTGAGAAATGAGTTAGAATTGAAGAATAATTGGAGAAGGAAGAAAAAGTGATTAGAGTGACCGGAGTAAGATATCTACAGCTATTGAACAAACTCTGCTTAGAGTATGAAGTTTCAGGTAATTAAAGGTTTTTTGTCTGCTTCTTGTTCAAAGAATATTTGAACACTGTATAAAGTTATCATTATCATTTAGTGTTAATTGAATAACAATGATAAGCAATTTTATCTTTAAAAAGTTCCAATAAAGTGTCAGACAAAATCTTTACCTTTATATTTCTACACACCTAATGTCTCTATCAATAGATACAGATATAGATGAGATATATAAGGATAAATATAAAGATATATATATGATATATAGGTATATATATATAGATAGATGGTAGACAAGATATAGAGATAGATAGATAATAGATATATTGATTGACTGATAGAGACAAGAAATTGATATATTAATATATATATATATATGTGATAGATTAGATATAGATACAGATATAGATTATAGACTAGATGTAGAAATAGATGAATATACAAGTAGTTATGAGACATTCCACATCGTTGTTGGGAACCAAACTCAGGTCCACTGTAAAAAACAATATTTGCTCTTAAATGTTGAGCAAGCCCTCCATCCCCCAAAAACTTAATCTTTCTTTTTCAATCATTTATAAATAATTTTGAAAATGGTAAGAGGGTTAATTAGATCAGAGATATGAAAGGAAGGACAAAGATGTAGGAGGTAAACTGAAGATCATCAAAAGAGGAACTCTGAAGAAATCAAAGAAGTGAAGATTGACAGGATGCCAGGTCAAAAAATGATTCCTTGCCTTGGGATGGAACAGTAGAAAATTAACCCAGAGAGGAGATTGGAGTAGATTGTGGTAAGACAGTCAAAAGATGAGAGCTCACAAGTGAAAGACAGTCTCATGTAAAGACTGGGTCTCGCCTCATGGCTGAGCATGGAAGTAGGAGACTCAGCTTTATTCCTGGGCTGCAAATGAAGTTTTAATGAATAAATTATTTCAGGAATATAGTAAGATCCTTTTTTTGTAAGGTTTGTTTTTGCCAAAGTCTTAGTAATTTTCCTTCACATGCCTTTGTTGTTGTTCCTATGAAGGTTAAATGATTTGGAGGGAAATGAAAGTCTTTCCCTTTACCCCAGAGTCAATGCAAATCATCCAATTGTATTGGTCTGTTGAGAGAGATTTCTTTAGAATTGCAGAACTCAAAAAGCACAGAGAGCAAGCCTGTCAGTCCAACTCCTCTTTCTAGTATTGCCATACGATTTAGTTTCTGAATTTTCAGTAATTAAGCAGCAATCTAGGGAAAAAAATCCAATGCATATATTTGGGTTTTCTTATTTTGTTTGTTAGGATAACTGATTTTCCAGTGTCTGAACACAAAAGTGTGTTCTTGCTACAATTGCCCCTCCCAATACACAGAGAAAAGTTACAATTTGTACACTCAGAATGGCAGAGTTTTAAGAAGCTCTTGCAATTCACAAAGGGCATTCAAATACTTCTTGCAAGGTTATCCAGCTTTTAATTTGCATTTGTACTTCAAGACTTTTTATACACCAGTGGGCATTTTGACACACTTCTAGGATCTTTTAAAAATAGAAAACCTTTTTCAAGCCTCACCCATCTCAACCCCTCCCAACATTTTAGAGGGGAGTTAAAATGTACTTTGCAGCCATACTCTATTGGGAACAACTAGCTGGCATTCCAGGGTATTGCCTTTATATTGGCATGTTTAGGGCTCTTCTACCACAACAGCCACACTTGCTGTCATTATTCAGTTAAAATTGGGCTCGGTGACTATATTCAACACAGTAAACAGAACTCTTCGTTTCTCCTTTTCAAATTTTTTTTTATTTTTTTATTTTTTTAAATATTTTTATTTTCTATATTCTTTGTTTACATTCCAAATGATTTCCCCTTTCGCAGATCCCCCCTCCCCATATGTCCCATAAACCTTCTTCTCTCCATCCCTTCTCCAATCACCTCCCTCCTTTTTCTCTGTCCTTATATTCCCTTCCAATGCTAGTTCAATCCTTTCCAGGATCAGGACCCTCTCCATATTTCTTCATGGAAGTCATTTGTTATGCAATTTGTGCTTTGGGTATTCAGGGCTTCTGGGCTAATTAATATCCACTTATCAGAGATTGCATTCCATGTGTATTCTTTTGTGATTGGGTTACCTCACTTAGGATGATATTTTCTAGATCAAAACATTTGCCTAAAAATTTTGTGAATTCATTGTTTCTAATTGCTGAGTAGTATTCCATTGTGTAAATATACCACAATTTCTGAATCCATTCCTCCTTTGAGGGGCATCTGGGTTCTTTCCAGCTTCTGGCTATTATAAATAAGGCTGCTATGAACATAATGGAGCATGTGTCTTTATTGCATGCCAGGGAATCCTTTGGGTATATGCCCAGGATAGGTATAGCAGGGTCCTCTGGAAGTCTCATGTCCAGTTTTCTGAGGAATCTCCAGACTGATTTTCACAGTGGTTCTACCATCTTACAGCCCCACCAGCAGTGAAGGAGTGTTCTTCTTTCTCCACATCCTTGCCAACACCTGCTGTCTCCTGAGTTTTTGACCTTAGCCATTTCATACAGTTTATAACCTAACTTTAAAAAAATGGAATTGAGATTGTTTTCAGAATATATTAGGAAACAACATTATATTTACTGTAAGGAAGAGTTCTTATTTACAAAAACCAAAAGAATTTTAGCATGAGTAGGAAGGGAATTTCTTTTGGAGCATATCTAATAGCCTTCAGATTATAAGAAAAAAGGAGACTGCAGTCGCATATAGAAACCAAAGGAGAGAAGAAACAACTAACTTCCTGTAGGAAAGAGGATTCTTAATATCCCTACATTACTTTGACACTGGAATTGTCATAATATTTATCTAAGTTTTCTGGACACTGAGATCTTTCATGTGTCTTTGGTCTGAGAGCAGATATCTGTTTTTAATTTTTTGTTTGTTTGTTTTATTTTGCCCTTGCTGAGTCTCTTTACATTTTACTTTTTTGTACTTTTCTTTGTTTTTATTTTTGTGTTTTGTTTTTTGCTTTTAATTGGTTTTTTCTTTGTTTACAATTCAAATGTTATCCCCTTTCCTGGTTTTTCCTCCAAAAACCCCTATCCTATCCCCCCTCCCTCTCTTCACCATTCCACCTACTCCCTCTTCCTTGTCTTGGCATTCCCCTACACTGGGAGCTTCAGGCTTTTTCAGGACCAAGGGCCTCTCCTTCCTTTGGTGTCTAATAAGGCCCTCCTCTGCTACATATGTAGCTGGAGCCAGGGGTCCTTCCATGTGTACCCTTTGGTTGATGGTTTAGTCCTAGGGAGCTCTGGGGTATTGATTCGTTCATATTGTTGTTTCTCCTATGTGGCTGCAAGCTCCTTCAGCTCCTTCAGTTCTTTCTGTAGCTACTTCCATGCTTTTTTTTTTATCTGTTTTTTTTTTGTCTCACAATTTTTTTTATTGAGTATCTTCTTCATTTACATTGCCAATGGTAAGACCTTTCCCAATTTCCCCCCTCCCAAAAGCCCCATTTTCTAACAATTCCCACCCCCTCCTCCCACCCCCTGCCTCCATGTATATGTCCCTCTACCCAACACAGTCCCACCTCCCTCCCAACTCCCACCTCCCCACCCCACACCCCTATCTGTGTCCCTTTGTTGTGGCCTCTATTGAGCCTTTGCCTGAGCAAAGACCACTCCTCCCACTGACGCCCAACAAGGCATTCCTCTGCCACATTTTTGGCTGGAACCATGTATACCCCTTGGTTGATGTTTCAGTCCTTGGGAATCTTGGGGTGTGTGGGTGTCCGAAGTCATTGTTCTTCCCATGGGTCTGTAAACCCCTTCAGCTCCTCCAGACCACCCCCCAGATCCTCCATTGGGGACCCCAAGCTCAGTCCAATAGTTGGTTGCTAGTTTCTGCATCTGTATTTTTAAGGCTCTGGCAGGGACCCTCTGGAGACAGCCATGACATGCTCCTTTTGGTACATGCTTCTCATCGTAGTGTTGGGGTTTGGTGACTGTTTATAGGACGAATCCCCAGGTAGAGCTCTAAAAGTTTTGGAGAGATCAGGAATCCAAGGCCCATACCTAAACATAGTGAAAGCAATATACTGCAGACTGGTAGCCAACATCAAACTAAATGGAGAAAAACTTGAGGCAATCCTACTAAATCGGGGACCAGACAAGGCTGCCCAATCTCTCCCTATATATTCAATATAGTACTTGAAGTCCTAGCCAGTACTATCAGGCAGCAAAATGAGGTCAAAGGAATACAAATTGGAAAGGAAGAAGTCAAACTATCACTATTTGCGGATGATAGGATAGTATAATTAATTGACCCAAGACTTCCACCAAAGAACTCCTAAAGCTGAAAACCAACTTTAGCAAAGGGGCTGGATATAAAATTAACTCAAGCAAATCAGTAGTCTTCCTTTACTTTTATCTGTTTTTAAAACACTCTGTTCACTACATGTTCACAGATGTTTTAAGTATCACCATTGGTCAACAGACTTAAACTTCTTAATAACTCAAGTGACTGATGAGTGTTGAGGAGGACACTTGACTTTTCACCTACATTTGAGGAAAAGGCGAGAAGCGCAATATATAAATGATTTTCTTAGCTCATGAAAAGAGCCCACTCCGCATGTAGGCTGTCATCTTTCCTAACTGGCTGTACTGGCTAGTTTCATGTGTCAACTTGACACAGGTTGGATTTATCACAGAGAAAGGAGCTTCAGTTGGGGAAGTGCCTCCATGAGATCCAGCAGTGGGGCATTTTCTCAATTAGTGATCAAGTGGTGAGGGCCCCTTGTGGGTGGTTCCAACTTCAGGCTGGTGCTCTTGGGTTCTATAAGAGAAGAGGCTGAGCATGTCAGGGAAGCAAGCCAGTAAGAAACATCCCTCCATGACCTCTGCATCAGCTCCTGCTTCCTGACCTGCTTGAGTTCCAGTCCTGACTTTCTTTAGTGATGAACTGCAATGTGGAAGTGTAAGCTCAATAAACCCTTTCCTCCCCAACTTGCTTCTTGGTCATGATATTTGTGCAGGAATAGAAATCCTGACTAAGACACTGACTTAAGGCATAATGCTTCTTCCTTAGGAAGTGGTATCTTGTTTTCCATTGGAGTCAAGACTCGTTCAAGTTGGAAATGGATGGCAGCTATAGTGAAAACAAACAAACAAACTGTTCATTAGACAGTTTGGAGCTTGAGAAGATATTATAACTTGGGAGATCTTAGGTCTCATAATGAAATGTCTATCTGACTCTGGACTTTTCTCCTTTGTGTTTCTTCTTTGTAAATGTCTTACTTTGTTCTCAGTAGGTACCTTTCATTTCACTGTCTCCAGAAAGACTGATATCTAAATGACATAATCTCATTTATCTGCAGTCCTTATGCCATTAATTTAAATCACAACCCTTTACTATTAACAAGTTTCTTTCATCTCATGTCAAAATTAAGGAAGTAAATTTGACTGAACAAGATCACATTCTTTATTCTTGACTTTACTACAGAATGCAGATTTAATGTCTTTATTAATGCAATAAAAAATTGCTACCACAATTAATGATGGGAAGCACTGTTTTCAAATTAATAGGGAAAAAAAGAACATACATAGGATTAAAGATTGAAAAGTTTAGAGCAAGATAATTGGAGTAAAACTTATCTGTACCAGAAACACATATAAATATTTCCACTCTATTTTATAACTTAGTAAAGCATAAGTAATTGAAAACTGATTTAAGGTTTCTTTTATAATTATATATACTGTATGCAATATTATACACATGAAAAGTGTGAATTTATATATTTAGAATGTGAGTGTGTGTATGAATGTGAGTTTGTGTATGTGTGTGTTTGTGTGTGTGTATGTGTGTGTGTGTAGCAATAATGAAATTAAAATATGCTAAAGTCCATAAATTTGAGAGAGATCAAGGAGGAGGATGGGAAGAAGGAAATGTAGAAAGGCCAGTATGTAACTTTACTTTAATTTCCAAAGTAAAAACTAAAAATTCAATTTAAAAAAATCATCATCACTCATGGACAACCTAACTCTTTTCTTGCATGAAGAAACTGTTTCTCACTTATAAAAGATCATGTTATAAAGCCCCGAGGTCAAAAGTGAAAGGTTAAGTTCTTGTTGGAATAGTTCAAATAAAATTATGATTGAGCAATGAGGTTAGAACAGTAAAACAATATTATTGCAAAGGATATGGAATAAAGAAAGAAGCAGATATACAATTATGAACAGAACACTGGCAACTCTGAGGATGGCTTGCTGATTAAGGTATTTGTCACCAAGGCTGAGGGTTGTGGGTCTGATCATCTGAAGCAGCATAGTGGAAGGCATGGATAGCATGCTATCATCTAACTGTCATGGTAGCACTGTGACATACATATGCATGCTCATAAGTGGCCACACACACACACACACACACACTCACACACAAACACACACACACAGTAAATAAACAAGAAAAACAAAATTAATGATGAAATGATATAGAAGCAGTTTGTCTGCTTTTTAGTGTACTACTTCTTTACTTAGTTTCCTAATTACACTGAAGTGTAAAATACACTTTTCTTGCGGTCATTGCAGGGAAGTTTGGTACTAAATAGTATCTGACAAATAAAATAATGCAGTTTTATTTTTCTTTTGAAACATTCTTAATAGAAGTTTTAGTGTTTAAAGCCTGAGCTCCAGCAACCAGAAGCCAGCTCACTCACCCCCACTAGTATAATGATTGAAGAAATGAGGGATGGTGAAAATCAGAGAGTAACCCTATACAGTTGAGACCAAAAAAGGAGACAAAGGTGTCTGGTGACTGCTAGTCTACCTCGTGAGCATTAACATGCATTTTATATTTAAATAGCAGAAGAATTGGGGCATAGGGCAGGAAATATATTCTGTACGGTCAAGGTGGACTGGATGATCATTATCTCAGTGCAGCCTCTGGAAAGTTTTCCAAAGACATCTGCTGTTATCCTCAAAGAGTAAGGGTAATCTGCTATCTTCAGTATGATCAGGCTTGTTCCACGAGGAAGCCATCTCTTCATGGAAGACTGCTGTTAATAGGAGTGATGTCTATGCTTCCCAGATTGTGTTCTTTCTAGAATACAAGGTTTAGCACAGTGACTTATCTCTGTGGTTTCAAGCATGGGAACAAATGTGATGGGTTAGACAGAAGCAAAAATCTGGTTGGCATGACCAAGTGCAGAGGTTAGCAAAGGTAAAGAAGACAGTCACAAGCTGAAGGCACAGATGCTTAGCTCTTAACCTGTATCTAATTGTACTTTTTGTTCAACAAAGTTGGGTTCTCAATACTTTTTATCAATGTGAAATTAAATTGAATCTTTTCATACTTTGCAAATGCTTGCATAAAAGTGCGATAGAGATCAAGGTTCCTGGAAGTTTCATGTTTATACTTTTATGTTGATAACAAGAAAGATATAATACATAGAGAACCATCAATTTATCTAATGCAGTCAAGATGAATGCTTGAGGTTGGAAATGACATAAAAAGAATTTTGGCTAAGAGAGGTAAATAAAAACAATGTTCTACTCTGTGAATTGAAATGTACCCATTCTCATTTTCCAAGTCTCTTATTGCCAGCAAGTTATAATTCACAACAAAGAATTTTTATAAATATGATAAACTAGCCAGAGAAGAATAAAATTTCCTAGCACTTTTTATATGTCATCAGAACCAGACAGAATGTGTATTATAATGAATCCATTCACAAATGCAGCAAATACTTGAAATTAGAAAATAAATTAACAAGAAATTTATACAATTTATGTAAACATTGCTATAAAATGGACTCAAATGGAATTTTATGCTACTAGCCATGAAACCTAAACACAGTAAGTCAGTGTAGACCTGTAAAGCTTCCATAACTAAAATTTCCCTTGAGAGATAATATTTTAAGGGAAAATTATCAATTATACAAAATAAAATGTAATATTGAAAAAGTTTACCACACACACTGAAATACCACTCAGATTTATAAAAGAAGGAAATCCTGTTATTTGGACAGCATAGGTCAGTCACTAGAGGACAATTTTTGTGAAGCAAACTAGACACACAGACAAGCTCATGCTTGTTTTCACTTATCTGCGCAGTCTGAAGATGCTGAACGTGGAGAAATAGGGTAGAAAGCTAGACACTAGAGATGATAGGAGAAGAGTCAGGAATAGTAATAATTTATTTTCTTACTAGTAAAAAATATCTGACAAAAGAAGCTTAAGAAATATCTCTATAGGTTTCCTGTCATTCTGTGATAACAGACCTTGATGGTGGAGAAATTTTGGCAGTGGGCAAGTAGCACTGGTCACATGACCCACCCAGCAAAGCTGAGAGAAATGGTGGTTAGCTTGCTTTTTCCTAGTTGCCATTCTAGAACTACAGCTCATGAAATGGTGCAGGCCAAATTCCTCCCCTTATAGTTTAAACACTTTAAGGAAATCCCTCCTAAACACACATGGCATGTTTCCATGGTGAACATAAAGATTACCAATTTAAAAATGAGGATTAAATGTCACAGCAGGTATTGGGGGGGTATTGGTCAGTCAAAGGATGTAACACCTCAATTATAAAGAGGAACAACTTTCATAGTTCTAGTTAATAACATGAATCCTATAGATAATAAAGTAAGTTATTGCTAAGAGAATTGATGTTAACTGTTTAAACGACATAATGTGAGGGTGTATTAAATATGTTAATTCTGTTTAATTCTAAATGTGTAGATAACTCAGAATATGCTATGATAAATATGTTCAATTTCTGCTTAATTAAAAATAAAACAAGACATAGGAAGTTGTAAAATTTAATTAAGATAAAAAGTACTTCTTAGAACTTAAAATTTTTTTATTCTGTTTTAAAATTTTTTCTTTATTGATATATTTTTTATTTACATTTCAAATGATTTCCCCTTTTCTGGGTCCCCACTCCCCGCAAGTCCCATAAGCCCTCTTCCCTTCCCCTGTTCCTCCATCTACCGCTTCCCACTTCCCTGTTCTGGTATTCCCCTATACTGTTGCACTGAGTCTTTCCAGAACCAGGGGCCACTCCTCCATTCTTTTTGGACCTCATTTAATATGTGGATTATGTCTTGGGTATTCAAAGTTACTAGGCTAATAATCACTTATCAGCGAGTGTATACCATGATTGATCTTTTGAGACTGTGTTACCTGACTTAGTATGATGTTCTCAAGCTCCATCCATTTCTCTAAGAATTTCATGAATTCATTGTTTCTAATGGCTGAATAGTACTCCATTGTGTAAATATACCACAGTTTTTGTGTCCATTCCTCCACTGAAGGACACCTGGGTTCTTTCCAGCTTCTGACTACTACAAATAGGGCTGCTATGAACATAATGGAGCATGTGTCCTCATTGCATGCTGAAGGATCCTCTGGTTATATGCCCCGGAGTGGTATAGCAGGGTCCTCAGGAAGTGTCATGCCCAGTTTTCTAAGGAACCGCCAGACTGATTTCCAAAGTGGTTGCACCATCTTGCAATCCCACCAGCAGTGGAGGAGTGTTCCTCTTTCTCCACATTAAAGAAACTTATTAATACAATATATTTGATCATAATATTTTCCTTTTCCCAAATCCTCCAGATCCTACCAACTTCTCTCACTATCTAACTTTGTATTCATGTGTTTTTGCTCTTTCAGTTTTTCCCAACTAAGAAATAAAAAACAAAAGCATAGAAATAAAATAAAAATGAACAACATTTTATAAGACGAAATATACCACAATAAACAAAATCATATATATGTATACAAGGAGAAAGAAAAGGAGAGAGAGAGAGAGAGAGAGAGAGAGAGAGAGAGAGAGAGAGAGAGAGAGAGAGAGAGAGAGAAGGGGAGGGAAAGGGACAGGGAGGGAGAAGGGACAGAGAGGGAAGGAAAGAGAGAGAGAGAATGGAGTCCCTTCTGAGTTGGTCAGTTTCCTGGGTATGAGATTACCACTGAATAGAGAGCTCACATATCCATTGACACTACAATAGAGAAAACTGCTTTTCCATTTGCCAACATGTATCAACTGCAAATAGCTTCTTGGTTAGGAGTGGGACTTTGTGTCTACTACCTGTTCACCATGCTGGTATTTTGTCTATTTTGAACCTGTACAGGTCCTACATGTGCTGGCTTAGTCTCTATGACTTCATATGTATTGGTTCTGTTGTGTCTCTCTGACGCTGTTCCTTTGGAGTGTAACCTCTGGCTCTTACAATCTTTCTACCTCCATTTCAGTATAGATTCCTGAATTTGAATGGAGGAGTTGGATGGAGACATCTCTTTTGGAGATGAATTCTCCAAAGCCTTACACTCTCAATATTGTACAAGCCAATGCTCAACTGGTAATTGTCTTCTATTGCAAAAGGAAGATACTCTGATGAGGGTTGGGAGAGTGTTGCTTTGATCTATAGCTATATCAGTATGTCATTAAGTGTCATTTCATTTCTGGGTTCCTGTAATAGAATAGTAGTGAGTTTTCAATAGCATTCATAACCTATCTGTTCTTAGGTCCATGGGAACTTTATCAGAGTGAGGTTGGACATTAAATTTGATTTAAAAAATCAGGTGATTTCTACTATAACATTTGTGTCACTGTTGCATTAATATTCCTACTAGGCAGGTTGCTACTGTAAGTCACAGGGTAGGCAGCTAGGTGATATTGATGCTTACTTTTGTTCTTCCAGTAGGTATCCTGCAGTTATTTGTAAGCATATAAATCAAGAAGGTTCTCTCTAACATTAATTTTGCTAGAGTTGGAAAAAATGCATAAAATTATGGAGAGAATTTTGACAAGGGTAGAATCATGTTTGCTTATATTTGTTATCTCATTATTTATAATCACAAAGTTTTTAAATCATAGAAAAGTTCAATATAATTTTTCAATGAATGTTAGTTTAATTTATAATAATTATAATAATTTATAATAATTTATAATATTACTTAAATTTCTGACAGAAATTTAAGTAATATTATAAATAATGTTCAGAATTATATTATTGGCAATTAAAAAACTTACAAAATAAATATATAGCCACATTTCACAATCATTCTTACTGTTTAATCCAGGTGTGTGTGTGTGTGTGTGTGTGTGGTGTGAGTGTGTGATGTGTGTGTGTGCATGTGTGTGTGTGTGTGTGTGTGTGAGAGAGAGAGAGAGAGAGAGAGACAGACAGACAGACAGAGAGAGAGACAGAGAGACAGAGAGATAGAGAGATAGAGAGAGAGGAAAGAAACTTGGTATTATATACTCTGCATGCAATTCTTTTATTCTTTATTTTAATCACATTTTAATGTTTCTTCAAAGAGAAATTCAGGGACTGGAGAGAAAGTGTAGGTAAATTGCTTACTGCTTAAGCACAAAGACCTGAATTTGGATCCCTATCCTCCATATAAGAGAATAGGTGTAGTATCTCATTGTCTGCCAAATAGGTAGCCTGTGCCCAGAGTCCCTCAATGTGTATTTTATGGTTGATAGTTCAGTTCCCAGAAGCTCCGGGGGGGGGGGAGCAGGAGGAATCTGGCTTGTTGACATTGTTGCTCCCTCCATGGGGCTGCAAACCCCTCAGTTCCTTCAGTCCCTTCTCTAACTCCTCCATCAGGGACACCCACACTCAGTCCAATGGTTGGCTGCAAGCATCTACCTCTGTATTTGTCAGGCTCTGGCAAAGCCTCTCGGGAGACAGCTATATCAGGCTTCTATCAACAAGCACTTCCTGGAAACCACAATAGAATCTGGATTTGGTAGCTGTATATGGGATGGATCTCCTGGTGGGACAGTCTCTGCATGGCCTTTCCTTCAGTCTCTGTTCCACACTATGTCTTCATATTTCCTCCTGTGAGTAATGTGTTCATCCTTCTAAGAAGCACTGAAGCATCTACATGGTGGTCTTACTTTTGCTTTGCCTTCATGTGGTTTGTTATCTACTCATGCAATTTTAGATGGCTAACATAGCACCATCATACACCATCACCCTGTCTACTGATGATTCAAGGAATCTGATATACAGAAATACTGTGAGGGACACTCATGGAAATAATTTCTGGATTGCTTTAGTATAATATTTCTTTTCTTATAAGAAAGATAAGAAAAACATAGCTTCTAATCAGAAGCTATGTTACACTACTAATTCCATTCAGAAGCCAATTCCTACATGGATTCAATATTTTTCTCAAATAGCAGAATTTTCTTAAAACACACTATAATTTTAGTGTAGAGGTTTAATTTGATACTTTTCCCTTTTAAAAGCTATATTTGTGAATATGGATACTATTAATGAAGAGCTCTACCTCTTTCAGGAATTTGACTAAGGCAGATGAGTGTCAAAGAACAGTCCATTTCTTTTGCTTTCAGTTAGTCTTTAGTCCTAATCCATAAGCAACTATAGAATTATTTTCTATATTAAAATCATTTAATTAGTACATCATGTTTTCAAAGACATTTATAAATAATCTTACAACTGTACTTATATATAGTATTTAATTATTGTATTAATACATATTTATATTGTATATAATTTCATAAAATGTATAAACATTTATTAATCTATAATACACATAAAAATGATTGCCTGCATTTATATCTATCTTATGTGTGCAATGTGAGTAGAGTCAAGAAAGTATATAAAATTTCCTGGAAATAGAGTTAAAGTTAGTGAGAAACAAGATAAGTCCAGGAAACAGAACCCAGGTTCTGAAAGAGCAGCCACTGCTCTTAATTGCTTAGTCATGACCCCAGGCCATAATTTTATATTTCAAAATTAGTTAACTCAATGTTTAGAGAATGTTAGTAGACTAAAAGTCCATATTTTGAAAATAAACTCAATTTCATGTTTAAGGCATTTCCAATTAACTTTCATTTGCAAGTCCTAGATTGGCATGGAAGTGATAAACAGCAAACCTTAAGAGTATATGAACTCTAAAATGCATTTACTGTCATTTTCACTGTTGCATTTATGTGTGTATATAAGTGTGAACATGAATGGATTCCCAATGTAACATTATAGTTTATTTTCATATGATGCACTATTTAGACCAGGTTAAAGATAAAGATATGAATTTTCTCTCATGTTAGTCACTTTATGGTGAAAGCTTTCAAAACTTTTCTCTAGATTTAGAAGCTTAGAATATATTATTCTCTATGGCCACCCTATATATAAACTTGCACTGATATTATCTATCTATCTATCTATCTATCTATCTATCTATCTATCTATCTATCTATCTATCGATCATCTATCTCTCTATATATATTTCTCTTTCTTGTATCTATGTATTTATGTATCTATGTACCTATGTATGTATGTATCTATCTATCTATCTATCTATCTATCTATCTATCTATCTATCTATCTATCTACAATTTATCATTTCTATTTTTATCTCTATTTTCCTATATATACATTCTCTCACCCGAAGGCAAGAGCTCTTTTTTCTCCACATCACTTTCTTTTTTTTTTAATTCGATATAATTTATTTACATTTCATATGATTTCCCCTTTTCTAGCCCCCCCCCACTCCCCGAAAGTCCCGCAAACCCCCTTCTCTTCCCCTGTCCTCCCACCCACCCCTTCCCACTTCCCCGTTCTGGTTTTGCTGAATACTGTTTCACTGAGTCTTTCCAGAACCAGGGGCCACTCCTCCTTTCTTCTTGTACCTCATTTGATGTGTGGATTATGTTTTGGGTATTCCAGTTTTCTAGGTTAATATCCACTTATTAGTGAGTGCATACCATGATTCACCTTTTGAGTCTGGGTTATCTCACTTAGTATGATATTCTCTAGCTCCATCCATTTGCCTAAGAATTTCATAAATTCATTGTTTCTAATGGCTGAATAGTACTCCATTGTGTAGATATACCACATTTTTTGCATCCACTCTTCTGTTGAGGGATACCTGGGTTCTTTCCAGCATCTGCCAATTACAAATAGGGCTGCTATGAACATAGTAGAACATGTATCCTTATTACATGGTGGGGAGTCTTCTGGGTATATGCCCAGGAGTGGTATAGCAGGATCTTCTGGAAGTAAGGTACCCAGTTTTCGGAGGAACCGCCAGACTGATTTCCAGAGTGGTTGTACCAATTTGCAACCCCACCAGCAGTGGAGGAGTGTTCCTCTTTCTCCACACCCTCTCCAACACCTGCTGTCTCCTGAATTTTTAATCTTAGCCATTCTGACTGGTGTAAGATGAACCACATGGTCATTTCATTGGATGTTGAAAAAGCATTTGACAAAATTCAGCATCCCTTCATGCTTAAAGTCTTGGAGAGAACAGGAATTCAAGGCCCATACCTAAACATAGTAAAAGCAATATACAGCAAACCGGTAGCCAGCATCAAACTAAATGGAGAGAAACTTGAAGCAATCCCACTGAAATCAGGGACCAGACAAGGCTGCCCCCTTTCTCCTTATCTTTTCAATATTGTACTTGAGGTACTAGCTCGGGCAATTCGACAACATAAGGAGGTCAAAGGGATACAAATTGGAAAGGAAGAAGTCAAACTATCATTATTTGCAGACGACATGATCGTCTACCTAAGTGACCCAAAGAACTCCACTAGAGAGCTCCTACAGCTGATAAACAACTTCAGCAAAGTGGCAGGTTATAAAATCAACTCAAGCAAATCAGTGGCCTTCCTATACTCAAAGGATAAGCAGGCTGAGAAAGAAATTAGGGAAATGACCCCCTTCACAATAGCCACAAACAGTATAAAGTATCTTGGGGTGACTCTTACCAAACATGTGAAAGATCTGTATGACAAGAACTTCAAGACTCTGAAGAAGGAAATGGAAGAAGACCTCAAAAAATGGGAAAACCTCCCATGCTCCTGGATCGGTAGAATCAATATAGTTAAAATGGCCATTTTGCCTAACGCACTATACAGATTCAATGCAATACCCATCAAAATCCCAACTCAATTCTTCACAGAGTTAGAAAGAGCAATTATCAAATTCATCTGGAACAACAAAAAACCCAGGATAGCTAAAACTATTCTCAGCAACAAAAGAAAATCTGGGGGAATCAGTATCCCTGACCTCAAGCAATACTACAGAGCAATAGTGTTAAAAACTGCATGGTATTGGTACAGTGACAGGCAGGAGGATCAATGGAACAGGATTGAAGATCCAGAAATGAACCCACACACCTATGGCCACTTGATCCTTGACAAAGAGGCTGAAAACATCCAATGGAAAAAAGATAGCCTTTTCAACAAATGGTGCTGGTTCAACTGGAGGTCAGCATGCAGAAGAATGCGAATTGACCCATCCTTGTCTCCTTGTACTAAGCTCAAATCCAAATGGATCAAGGACCTCCACATAAAGCCAGACACTCTGAAGTTAATAGAAAAGAAATTGGGGAAGACCCTTGAGGACATCGGTACAGGGAGAAAGTTTCTGAACAGAACACCAATAGCGTATGCTCTAAGAGCAAGAATTGACAAATGGGACCTCATAAAATTACAAAGTTTCTGTAAGGCAAAGGACACCATCAAGAGGACAAATCGGCAACCAACAAATTGGGAAAAGATCTTCACCAATCCTACATCAGATAGAGGGCTAATATCCAATATATATAAAGAACTCAAGAAGTTAGACTCCAGAAAACCAAACAAACCTATTAAAAAATGGGGTACAGAGTTAAACAAAGAATTCTCACCTGAAGAACTTCAGATGGTGGAGAAACATCTTAAAAAATGCTCAACTTCATTAGTCATTAGGGAAATGCAAATCCACATCACTTTCAATGCTGCCCCCTTCTTATCCCTTCTGTTAATAGCAATTCTTTTCAAAATAATCACAGTTTGATTTTGAGTTGCATTTCTTTTTTTTTTTTTTTTTTTTTTTTTTTTTTTTTTGGTTTTATGTTTGGTTGGGTTTTTATTAAATATATTCTTTATTTCCATTTCAAATATTGTTCCCTTTCCTCATTCCCTCCCTGAAAATTCCTTACTCTGTCCCCCTCCCACTGCTCACCAATCTACCCACAACCAGTTCCCTGTCCTGGCATTCCCCTATACATCTAGCTTTCTCAGGACCAAGAGCCTCTCCTCCCTTTGATATCTAACAAGGCATCCTCTGCTGCATATGCATCTGGAGCCATGGGTCCCTCCATGTATACTCTTTGGTTGGTGGTTTAGTCCCTGGGAGATCTGGGGTTACTGGATTGTCACGCCCACCCTCGCCCGCAAGGAAGACTCAACACCAGGGAATTTCTTCCTTCTTATGGTTTATTTCGGGAACCTTCAATTAAGCTTATTTCTTCTTTTGGCGGCCCTGAGCTCTCTCCCTGCCTGACCTTATATAGCCTACTCAGCCCCATCTGCCAAGAGAGATAGCCAGCCACTTCCTCATAGGCCAACTAAGTGAATTCTTCATTAGCATGTAAGTGTGATAAGGAATACAGCACACTGCGCATGTACTAAAGTAATTTACTACCAGGGAGCTGCATCTGGCCAGCGCCATCTTGTAATAGAGATGAACAAAAGGTGGCTTACTACACTGGATGGTTCAAATTGTTGTTCCTCCTATGACACTGCAAATCCCTTCACCTGCCCCTGCTGCAAAGTTTATGAGGGCAGTGGTCCTGTCATGTTCAGACGATACTACCATCTTGTCCCTGGCCTCCTCAGGCTCTGACCATTACCATATTTCTATCCTCTCTTCTGAAGTTTTCTGTGAAATTAGAGTGGAACTATGTACTGATTGGTTTTGTGTTTCAACTTGACACAACATGGAGTTATCATGGAGAAAGGAGACGTCCTTGAGGAAATGCCTCCATAAGAACAAGCTGTAAGGCATTTTCTCAATTAGTGATCAAGAGTGGGAGGGCCCCTTGTGGGTGGTGCCATCCCTGGGCTAGTAGTCTTGGGTTCTATAAGAAAGCAAGCTGAGCAAGCTAGGGGAAGCAATCCAATAAGGAACATCTCTCCATGGCCTCTACATCAGCTCCTGTTTCCTGACCTGCTTGAGTTCCAGTCCTGACTTCCTTTTGTGATGAACAACAATGTGAAAGTGTAAGCTGAATAAACCCTTTCCCTCCACCCCCCAAAAATTTCTTTCTCTGCATTAGCATTTTAAAAATTATTTTAATGTCCCCATTTCTTGTATTAGAATTTTTTTATGACAATTGAGCCATTAGTGGTTTGTTCAGAAAGTTTTCCCCTTTGCCAATGTATTCAAGTTTCTTTTCCATTTCTTCTTCTATTAAGTTCAGTATATCTGGTTTTATATAGAGGTCGTTGATCCACTTGGATTTGAGCTTTGTACAAGGTGATAAGTATAGATCAATTTGATTCTTCTACATGCAGACCACAAGTTAGTCCAGCACCATTTGTGGAAGATGTTTTCTTTTTTTCCACTGTAAGGGTTTGGCTTTGAGGACACTTCTTTAACAAAGAAATCTGTTTTGAAATTCAGTCCTTGAAATTTTTATTGAATGTTGAAATTTTTTGAAAATTTAGTTTTAATGTTATATATACTATGATCTCTATATCAACAAGATGAATGTATTTGATATCAACCTCTCAGCATTCAATCAATCAGGATCAATCAATTGGACCTATGGGATACTAATAGTGACTAATAGAAAAAAAAAGAGAGCAATGTCTGCTCAGCCATACTCCATTTCTATTTATATGAGATGTTCTAACAGAGAGTCCTCACCAAGTGCAAATCCTACATTATGTATTTTCATCTTTTAAAAATCTGAGAAATGAGTTTCATCTTAAAAATTATGTCATGTTAAGTTACTACAATAGAAAGTGAGCCAAAACATATATAAAGTATTTTTAGCTAGTAATGAAAGAAGTATTAGAAAGTAGTATTTTCTTTAGAAAAATGCAAAATTTAACATATATTTCAGGTGCTAAAAATCCGTACAATGCGGCTGCACCCATTAGAGTATTGGAAATGTAGGATAGAGGAATCTGAAACCACCACGAACAGGTGTGAGATACATTGACATTGGCTGTCTATTGAAGGGAAGTAATATGAATGACAAAATATCCTTCACCCACAACCTGAATGTGAAGATATTTATGAATCCAGATTTTCATCTTTTTTCATCGCTCAGGAGAGTGCATAGAGGAAAAGTGATAAAAGACTGCATTAGGAAGCAATCAACCACAGCTGTAATAGGAACATTATGTGAATAAATGTCCTAGCTGCTCAAGTAGTCATGAATTGAGCAGAAAAGGGGTACATTAGATATAAAATGAAAGATGATTAGAAAATCAAAGCAGACTTTCATTTCATCCTTATTTAAGTAATCTTAACTGAAAATATATTTTGAAATATTTAGAGAACTAAACTATGATCTAATGTTACTAGATGACATTAATTATTTTCATTTATATATATAGCATGTTTGATAGTTCCAGGAAATTGAACAAACATGAATGATAATAATCCACTATGAAATAATAATGCATGTCATGATATTTTAGATTTGTTTCAAAATGCTTATAAGGTTTAACTCTAGTAGCGCTAATAATCTTATCATCTGATATCATAAAATAATTTCTTTCAAGTTTCAGGTAACATTCAAGTGAGTTACTTAGAATTTTATATAGTATTCTTAAAATTCCCATACTACAAAATGAATTTTAACTATAACATCATTACCTCTGACAGTTCCTTCTTCACCTTGTAAAGTCTACATACTCTTAAGTCTTTGATGATTTCAAATATCCTGACTACAGTCAGGATATTTAGTGTGTAATTTCTACTTTTAACTTTGATGTGTTATAAGTTGAAAAACTAGCCCAAAAAATCTTGTCTAAAGTGTTACCTATTGCTATTTTATGAATCACCCATAACTTTGATCCATCGAAAGTCTGCCAGACTTTCCTGACATTATCTCTGCTAACTTCATTTCTGGATACTGATGGTTGTTCTGAATCACTGCTTATAGGATTTTTTCTCTTTGCCAATGTAATAGAAAATGGTTCTGTCTTTGAATGCTTTCTTACTTTGTTATGTATAGAGCAGACTCTTAATTACACATAGTACTCCTGTGCTCAAGCTGTAAAAGTTTATAGGATATAATTGGAACCCTTAGGAAGAACAGATTGGATATAATTACATAACAGAGAGTAACTTGAAACCATTAGTAGATCTAGATATCTCATCACCTTCTGGTCCCATCCCATACACAAGGTTCTCAAAATACATTCTCCTTCACCTCTTACCTGCCTTCTGACAGAAATCCAATCTTCATTGTTGTTTAGGTACGTTGATATTCAAGCCAAAATGATTCTCTAAGATTGGACGTCAGGACCAAACATCTCTCCGTTCTCAAGTCTAAATTATTCCTGAAAAGGATATCTGCCATTATCACTGATTCTGCTAAGAGGACACACCAAGGCCCAAATAAAGTGTCATATGGGGGTTGTGAAGAAATAGCTAATAGGAGTTAAGATCATTGTGTATTTATGTGGTATTCCACAAAACAGTGGGGGAAAGATGCTATGAAGCCTTTTGAGAAGAAAATGTACAGCATGGAATGCCTAAATAAGTCAATTAAGGATGGTTTTAGTCACTTTCTTGGTTATATCCCATATACCCAAAACTGTTTTATTCAAGTATAAGGATTTATCCATTGTATTTTATGAGTGATTCCTAAAGAATGATAGGAAATACTTTAGACAAGAGCTTTTGGGTTAGTGCTTAACTTATAACACATAGCATCCCTGGAGGCTGAGATATAGCTGAGTATGCAAAGGTAGACAAAATATAGAACCTGGGGACCTCTCATCTCATATATTCTTTGTAAATGTAACTTTTTAATAATAGTGCATCTACACAGTATTCCATAAGCCTGTGTAATGAGGCCATTTGAGAATGAAATTTGCATTATGAAATCCTTAAGTAAATTAAGGATGGTTTTGGTCACTTTCTTGTTTAGAACTCATATACCCCCAAATCATTTCATTTTGGCATAAGGATTTAACCATTTGTGAGTTATTTTATGTGTTTGGGTGTTCTGCATGCATTTACCTCTGTATGACAGGCATACAGTAGCCACAAAGACCAGAGCTTAGTGATAAAACACCAGAAATTGCCATTAGTGATTATTGTGAGCCACTATATAGATGTTGGGAATTGAAGCCCAGGGCTTCTTGACAAGAAAACAGTGATCTTGACTCTTGAGTTCTTTCTTCAGTTACCCAAAAGAACAATTTAGTTTTGCCTAGGTATGGTCCCTTTCCAGAGTCAGTAAAAATGGTAATGCCATTTTCACATATAGATCTTGACTTGAGACCAGACTTTATGCACTCCTAATAATCATAATCTTAAAACTTATCAAAGATATGGAGTATACATGTAGAGACTATTTATACAGTGTATACATAGCTTACATTTATTTATTTATTTATTTATTTATTTATTTATTTATTTATTTATGCATTGCTGAGAACTGCTGGCTTCCAGACAGATACAGTGACTCTGTTGAAACCAGATTTCTATACCTCATGTCCTCTAGAGTTCATAATTCCATTAAAGTATTTATCAAATGTATATAATAATGAGGGCCAAGAATACCAAGTTATTCCCTTCCAGATTCATGGATATAAAACCTGTTTTGAGCTGGACACAGGAGCATACCTATATAATTATATCATTTAAAATTCCATTAGAATCCCAATGTAACAAAAAAGGAAATAAAGTATATATGAGTACTAATGGTATTCTCTGAAATGAGATCAAGTATTGGACTGAAAAGTTTTGTTAGAATAACCTGCCTGTTTGTAAACACAGATAATAATACACAGTGTTGGCATCAGATCCAGGATTTTAGTGGCATGTTACTTATCTCTTTCTCTTCAGTTCCATCAACTCTTTACTCCGTGTTT
Organism: Apodemus sylvaticus; assembly: GCF_947179515.1. Taxonomy (NCBI): domain Eukaryota; kingdom Metazoa; phylum Chordata; class Mammalia; order Rodentia; family Muridae; genus Apodemus; species Apodemus sylvaticus. The sequence goes on from NC_067483.1 coordinate 49,470,724, forward strand.
ATATTTCCCTTGAATTTGAAACCATCAAAGGATGAAATAATAAAGAGTATGAGTTTCTAGTAGATCCTCTGGGAATTTGTATGAAACCAAGAGATATCTCCCTCTACCATTTTTAAATTAAAAATATTTTTTAAAATAATATATTCTGATTATAGTTCCCCTCAAATTTTCCCAGGTTCTTCTCTTTTCTCCTTCCACTCAAATCATGACACTTTCTTTCTCTCACTCATTAGAACAGAGACAGGCATGTAAAAATAATTCTAGTGATATATAATTATATAAAATAAAAAGAAACAAATTATACTAGGACAAAACAAAAAAGTATCAGGAAAAATGCGCAAAAACATAGATACAAAACATACATATTTGCAAAAACATAAATCCCATATAAACCACAAAGCTGGAAAAGTACATATATGTTATCTGTAAAGAAGAAAATTCTTGCATTATGAGGTAAAATTCCTCCAAAAATGCAATTGACCTCATTTTGGGTTGGACACCTACTTTTTGGCATAGGGCCTGGCTATAAGAGTAGTTTGTATACTCATTGAAAATTTACTGGAGAATACTCATTTTTCTATTTGCAGTTGGGGTTAGTTTCTGGGTTAAGTATGTGAACTGTGTCCACCTCCTCTTAGTGCTGGGACCCCCATTATGTCCAGACATGTGCAGGCGGTATGCATGATACCACAGTCTCTGTGAGTTAATATTTGCATCAGTCCTAAATTGTTTAGAAAGCGTTCTTTACAAGAACGCTTCTGGCTCTTACAATGTTTGCCCTCCTTACTTAAAGTGTTTCCTTACCCTTGCAGGGAGGGAATTGTTTGAGACACCCCATGTAAGATTTGGTGTTCCTTGGTTCCCCATTCTCTATATATTGTCCAGTTGTGGTTTTCTGTATTTGTTCTCATTTAATGAAAGAGGATTCTTATCTAATGATGGCTGAGTGAGACACTGATCACTAGTTATGGCAGAATGCCTTTAGGTATCATTTTATTATTATCTTCCTTTAATATAAATGTAGTATTTGGCTTTTCTCCAGGTTCCTGGCCTATCAAGTATAAGGTTCTTTAGTACCAAAGCAGCATAAGTGATGGGGTCCAACTCATGGTGTGAACTTTATCAATTAGATAGCAATTGGTTACTTTCACGGGTTTTTGCCAGTATTAGACTACCATGTCTCATAGGCACATCACCACTGACTATCAAAAAGATTATATAAGGGTTGATGCTTAACTTTTTCTTTTAGAAGCATGAAGGATACAAGTAATACTAGTTAGCAAACAAAGCCTCTAGGTAGATACTAGCTTTATCTCTGAATGTTCAATTAGTTGTGTAGGTGTTGCATTTAGCAATAGGGTCTTGCCATCAGTTTGTGGAGAACAAAAGCCAATAGCCTTGGCAATAGACTTGATTGTTTAGGCATCCCCAAAGGGCACCTTTGACAAACAACTCAATTAGATATAACTCATTCCCAGAAATCAAGGCTTAATTTGGTGATGAAAAATAAACAATTGGGGCTGCATTTACTCAAATTATTTGATGATTTCAATTGGCTCACCTTCATATATGTATATACTTTAAGAATCTTCTTTTGGATTAGATTTTCATTGGGTCTTTCAAATGGACCTCACCTTTAGCTGTTCTCACTCTCCCTCTTCCCCATTTGATCCTCTCATCCACAGGTGTCTGTTTTATTTCTCCTCCTTAGGTTTTCCAACTCTCACACTAATTTCTTAAGTCCTAGAGAGACTAGTCATATAAGAGACATATTGCAACAAAATAAAGGTGACTTATAAGCATAAAGCATACTAAGTAGAGAGAAATTCAAAGCATTTGAGCATATCAACTAAATCAGTATCTCAATTAGGATTCCACTATTGTAAAGAGACACCATGACCAAGGAAACTTTTATAAAAGAAAACATTTACTTGATGTTGGCTTACAGTTTCAGAGATTTAGTCTGTCATCATCACAGTGGGAAACATGGCAGTGTTCAGGCAGACATGATGCTGGAGAAGGAACTGTGAGTTGTATATCTTTATCTGGATGCAGGAGAAGGGGACTGTGTGCAATACTCAGTGTACTATGAACATAGAAAGTCCCAAAGCGTGCCCCCACAGTGACACATTAGCTCCAATAAGACCTCACCTGTCCCAACAATGCCACAACTCCTATCGAACCACTCCCTATAGGACAAGCATTCAAACACATGAGCCTTTGGGAGTCGTATGTAATCAAATGACCGCAATCAGGAAAATGACAAAATTGTCCATTCTCTCCATTCAATATAGTATTTAAAGACTTATCTGTAACAAGACAACTGAAAGAGGTCAAGTGGAAAAAAGATAAAGGGAAGAAATCAAAATATCTCTATAAGTAGATTATAAGAGTATATACTTAGTGGCACTAAAAATTCTACCAGAAATTTCCTAGAGTTGATAAATAATTTCAGGAAATTACAGGATGCAAAATTATTCCACAGAAATGAGTACACATCATATATAAAAAAACTGACTGAGAAATGATGGAAACAAATACCTTTTATAATAGCCTCCAACATATATATAGGAATACATTTATTCAAGCAAGTGAAAGACTTGAGACTCCAAGAAGTTGGGCAGACTGGTGATATAGGGGTAGGATGAGGACATCCTCTTGGATATGGGGGAGAAGGTATGCTATGAGGAACAATAAAAGGGTGGACCAGGAGGGAGATAAATAAAAAATATTAAATAATAATAATAATGATGATAATAATAATAATAACAATAACCTAAATACATTGACTAAAGAAATTGAGGAACATTTAGAAGATGAAAAAATCACCCATGACCAGGGATCAATAGTATTATCATAGTAAAATTGGCCATCCTGGAGCTAGAGAGATGATTCAGTGGTTAAGAGGGCTGAGCTCAATTCCTAGACACCTACCACATGGTGTCTCACAACCAGCTGTCATGGGATCTGATGTCCTCTTCTGGAGAGTCTGAAGAGAGCAATGATGTACTCACATACACAAAATGAATGAATAAATCTTTTTAAGAATATCCATAGTAACAGAGTCAGTCTACAGATGAATATAATATCTGTTAAAATCCCAAGACAATTCTTTACAGAACTTGAAAGGGCAACTTTAGGGTCACTAGAAAAATGCAGACTGCCCTGGATAACTAAAACAACCGTATATAATAAAAGAATTTCTGTAAATATCTTACACCTGATCTCAAATTTAGTACAGAGCTATAGTAATGAAAACAATATTGTATTAGCAGAATTATTATAGTAGTCAATTGAACTGAATCAAAGACCCAGACATAAACTTACACACATATGGGCACATGAAACTATTCTCTGGAGAAACAGCATCTTCAACAAATTGTGCTGGTTAAATTAAATGGCTATATTTAGAAGAATATAAATGGATCTATACTTGTTTCTCTACACAAAACTTAACTCCAAATGGATATTTAGACCTCAACATGGGACCGGATGTACTGAGGCTGATAGAAATGAAAGTGGGAAAGTGTTGAACTCATAAGGATTTCATCTTACATCAAGCAGAATGGATATGATCAATAAATGGCAACTCATGGTGATAAAAATGCTGAATATGGAGAATTTTAATCTATTGATGGTGAGAATTTGAACTTGTAGATCCACTATGGAAATTAGTGGGTCAGCAACTCATAAAGCCAGTAATTGATCTAGATATGGCCATATACCGTCAGGACTTTATATCCTACAACAGAGACACTTGCTAATCCATGTTCACTGTTGTCCTACTTATAAAAGTCAGAATGGTAAAAAGACCAGATGTTGATAAATGGACAAAAATATAGTACACTTATACAAGGGAATACCACTCAGATTTTAGGCAAAACAAAACCATGTGTTTAATTATATATGGACTTAAGCTGCTAAATCTTCAAAAAGATGGGTAAAATCCATATTTTCTTCTTCATAAGTAATCTCAATGTGTTCAAGCTTTTTTCTCTTTAATTGTCATATGAAAAATAAATGTAAATATTGCTTAATTTTTTAACATTAGATTAATATAAAATTGACAATTGTGACATATATTCTTTTAAAATTAGTTTGAAAAGCCATGCCTGTTAAAATTCCCACATGTTTCACGGACACTTTACTGAGACCTCATACCTAAGGTTAAGGTTCATTGTCAGTTGATGGTGAGAAAAGAAGAGTCGCTTCCATTTTGGAGATTCCACAGTTGGTAGGTTGTACATGCTCCATTGTATATGGAATAAATGTCCACCTGCATATAGTAAGCGCTAATTGAACTTTAAGTTATCAATAACAACTTTTTAAATGTATGTAGTTGGGGAGAGAAGGGCTGAAGTCCTTATAGAGTGTTGGAGGGAGGGATTGTGGTGGATGTATATGATGAGAATAAATTTTATGTGTATGAGTGTAACATTTTAAAAAGGAATAAGTTCTATTATGTAAAAGAGCTGTATGCACATTACCATGAAAATGTGGTTTCCTTGAAAATGCACACTGAAGATTTCAGGAAATATCACTGCAAAAGTATTGCCTTCTAAGTCATTGGTGAGAGATGAAAATACTTTAATGCCAAAATTAATCTAGGATATGTATTCAGAAAACTGAAAGCACTTCAGTCTTTATTCACATAACTATAGTTTTATATTGAATATTGGACTAGTATTTGATTTATTGTTTCATGTATGTTTTTCAGTATTTTCTCCTTGTTTTTTCATGTACCAAGTTCAATTGTTGATTCTTTCATTTTTGCAAATAATTGCACTTCTCCAGTGAAATTTTATTCTTTAAGAAAACTTTTTTTAACTTCTAAAGTTCTGTCTTTCATGTATGCTATGAGACATTTCTAGTTTTCATCCCTTTCAATGTTACTTGTAAATTTATTGTTTTGTGATTGATGCTTTCAATGAAAATATTCTAATAACTAAATCACATTCACTATTTCTGCCTTTTACAAACCAAGTGAATTTACTTTCCTGACATGACAAGACGTTTTCAGAAGTAACAGTCACTTGTTTAGTAGTTTTGTGCTGTTTTAGGTGGGAGTGAATTTTATGCTGCCTTTTCATCCAAGGTCACAAATTCCTGTAAAGAAGAAACAATTTTTCATTTCCATTTGTTGAGTTGGTCAGGTTTATTAAGCAAACAAAACCTTGGTTTGGTTTGGTTAAACTAGGCTCTCCTCTCATGTATTTTTTTGTTTGTTTTTTTTTTTTGTTTTGTTTGCTTTTGTTTTTGTTTTTGACAAAGGGATAGGTTTATCTGTGATTTCAGTTTGCTTACTCTCAGGTGCTCTACGTGGAAAAAAGGCAACACAAAGAAAAACCAAGCCCCTTACAGCCATGGTTTTGTATCTAACCTGTATCTTTAAAAATCCCATGTCTCTGTTGACTAAGTTAAGGGGCTTTAGTTGTCACACAGACAAAAAGAAATTGATATCAACTGCATAGTAACCAAATTATTTCTTAGTCTATTTGCAATTTTATAGCAATTAACTCAAATTTTCTGTGTCTTTTCTTCTATTTGCTTTGCAGTGCTGATTAATAAATAATTATGGTAATGATTGCAATGATAACTTGACATGATAAGCCCAAATTTTCAGCTCTTCTGTCCTAAACATGAATTTTCCTAGATTTTGCTGATTGCCTCATAGTCAAAAGACAAACAGAGGACATGCTGAGAAAGTTGATTTGCTCAGCCAACACTACACTTGAAAGATGAGGATGCAACTCTGGAGTGTTGAGGTTAGATAGCAAGATAGCTTGAGAAGCTAGTGCCAAGAATGACTGCCCTGGCTCTGTCATAAACTTTCTTTGTGTTGAGGATTGAACATAGAACTCTGTGCATGCTAATAATGTACTTCATCACTGAGATGTAAAATATTTCAAAATCAAGGAATTCTATTTGTTTTATTTCTCATTCAGTCTGTGTGTTATGACCCAAGGTAAAAAGGTGAATTTACATTCTCCTTGCATTGTACAATTCAGGTGCCCAGTCCCTAAGATACTGAGCTCATCTGTCTGTTGAGAATTAACTCTTAAATTTTTGAAATGCCACAGTAGATGTCCTATCATACTGCTTCATTAACTGTGGAGGGAAAACTCCACAAAAACAAGGCAGATTGTAACAGCCCTGACCTCTACTTTACATTACCATATATAGATAAGTTACTAAAGTTGTCAGGGCTTCACTATCTGATCATGCACTAAATAATATTACTTGTTAGCAAAATAATTATATTACAAGTAATATTACTTTTTAGTAAAAGAAAAGATATATGTCATAACTGAGTGCATCACATATCTTTTTTTTTCTTTTTTTTAATTCGATATAATTTATTTACATTTCAAATGACTTCCCCTTTTCTAGCCCCCCCACTCCCCGAAAGTCCTGCAAGCCCCCTTCTCTTCCCCTGTCTTCCCACCCACCCCTTCCCACTTCCCCGTTCTGGTTTTGCTGAGTACTGTTTCACTGAGTCTTTCCAGAACCAGGGGCCAATCCTCCTTTCTTCTTGTACCTCATTTGATGTGTGGATTATGTTTTGGGTATTCCAGTTTTCTAGGTTAATATCCACTTAATAGTGAATGCATACCATGATTCACCTTTTGAGTCTGGGTTACCTCACTTAGTATGATATTCTCTAGCTCCATCCATTTGCCTAAGAATTTCATGAATTCATTGTTTCTAATGGCTGAATAGTACTCCATTGTGTATATATACCACATTTTTTGCATCCACTCTTCTGTTGAGGGATACCTGGGTTCTTTCCAGCATCTGGCAATTATAAATAGGGCTGCTATGAACATAGTAGAACATGTATCCTTATTACATGGTGGGGAGTCTTCTGGGTATATGCCCAGGAGTGGTATAGCAGGATCTTCTGGAAGTGAGGTGCCCAGTTTTCGGAGGAACCGCCAGACTGATTTCCAGAGTGGTTGTAGCAATTTGCAACCCCACCAGCAGTGGAGGAGTGTTCCTCTTTCTCCACACCCTCTCCAACACCTGCTGTCTCCTGAATTTTTAATCTTAGCCATTCTGACTGGTGTAAGATGAAATCTTAGGGTTGTTTTGATTTGCATTTCCCTAATGACTAATGAAGTTGAGCATTTTTTAAGATGCTTCTCCGCCATCCGAAGTTCTTCAGGTGAGAATTCTTTGTTTAACTCTGTACCCCATTTTTAATAGGGTTGTTTGGTTTTCTGGAGTCTAACTTCTTGAGTTCTTTATATATATTGGATATTAGCCCTCTATCTGATGTAGGATTGGTGAAGATCTTTTCCCAATTTGTTGGTTGCCGATCTGTCCTCTTGATGGTGTCCTTTGCCTTAGAGAAACTTTGTAATTTTATGAGGTCCCATTTGTCAATTCTTGCTCTTAGAGCATACGCTATTGGTGTTCTGTTCAGAAACTTTCTCCCTGTACCAATGTCCTCAAGGGTCTTCCCCAGTTTCTTTTCTAGTAGCTTCAGAGTGTCTAGCTTTGTGTGGAGGTCCTTGATCCATTTGGATTTGAGCTTAATACAAGGAGACAAGGATGGATCAATTCACATTCTTCTGCATGCTGACCTCCAGTTGAACCAGCACCATTTGTTGAAAAGGCTATCTTTTTTCCATTGGATGTTTTCAGCCTCTTTATCGAGGATCAAGTGGCCATAGGTGTGTGGGTTCATTTCTGGATCTTCAATCCTGTTCCATTGATCCTCCTGCCTGTCACTGTACCAATACCATGCAGTTTTTAACACTATTGCTCTGTAGTATTGCTTGAGGTCAGGGATACTGATTCCCCCAGATTTTCTTTTGTTGCTGAGAATAGTTTTAGCTATCCTGGGTTTTTTGTTGTTCCAGATGAATTTGATAATTGCTCTTTCTAACTCTGTGAAGAATTGAGTTGGGATTTTGAAGGGTATTGCATTGAATCTGTATAGTGCTTTAGGCAAAATGGCCATTTTAACTATATTGATTCTACCGATCCATGAGCATGGGAGGTTTTCCCATTTTTTGAGGTCTTCTTCCATTTCCTTCTTCAGAGTCTTGAAGTTCTTGTCATACAGATCTTTCACATGTTTGGTAAGAGTCACCCCAAGATACTTTATACTGTTTGTGGCTATTGGCATCACATATCTTTTATTCCCCTTTTACATATATCCAAAGTTACTTATATTCCTCCACTGCCTATATTTCCACTGCAGATTGTTTCATTTTACTGTTTGCTTAAATTGTATATTTAAGTATTTTATGTTCTCCTTATTTAGTTATACTGCTTAATTTCTACAAGTTTGAGAATTTTCTATTTATCATTATATAACTCATCTATAATGCTATTATTTTGCCAACGAACAAGATTCTTGTTGAAACACTTAGAAATTTATAGCCTCATTGATAACCTTGGATATTTTTTAAAGTATACTTAAAAAGATTCTATGTTATCTTTAGATAGAATATCCTGCATATATAATTTAACTGGGAGATGTTATATGTTTACGTATTTCCTAAATATTTGTGAAGTTTAACTTTACATGACAGTTTGAATCAGCTAACAGAGGCCCAGGGATAAGGATAAAACATAATATCATTTGACTTTATCCATAAAATGGTTTCCAAAAAGCAGCATTGATTTTATTCAAGTTGTCAAAGAAAAGAATCCTTCCATGCATAGGTAGACATTATATAATTCATTGAACATGTCAATATAACAAAAGAAAAGAGATGTTAAAGTTAGAAAATCATTTATGTCCTTTCTGCTATCTGCACCTTCACATTCTAATACAGATCAGGACACACATCATTGACTACTGGGTTTCCAAGTCTTTAGAACTTTAATAACATATTACTGGAATATTTGAGGTCCCTAACCTATAAACAATAGACTGTCAAACAAGATTCCATAATTACAGCACTTAATCAAATTCACTGAATCTATGTCTAATTTTCTTGATGTATCTACCTTTTCATCAAATCATCTGTATATACTTCTAATATGTTTCTCTAGATGAACATAAAGAATACAACAGAAAACTACAAATAAATTGTAATCATAATGTCTTAGGTAATTGTGGTAGATAGCTTTTAAGATTATTTTGAATGAGCATGGCTTTCTTATATTCAGTCTGGACTACTTGTCTCATAATAAATTAAGTTACACAAGAGGGACAACATATAATTTGCATAAATTAAATCACAAAAAAATACCAAGGTTTTTAAATATGAAGAATCTGGGTCTGTTCTCTTCAGCTCTTTTGTTCTGGAACAAACAAGTTATCATATCCTGAAATCCAATCCAAGTTCTACTGTAACAAGGATGAGTTTTAGATTTGAAAATAAATACACTTGGAAGTGGATCATCATTCACTTGAACTATAAAACAGTAGTAACTCTGGCTGACACTTTGATTAGTATTTACAATAGATTCTGAGCCATAGCTACCTAGGTTAGCCACCCCAAATTTCCTGACATAAAATTCATCTGCAGGATAATGATGCTGCTTTCATTAGTTAGGGTAATTTGAAGTAGCAATAGGTAACTAATATATACTGGTGGTTATGAAAATGTGTTATCATTTGTTTCTTCTCTAAGAATGTTCCTAATTCACTGTCCATCTTCATTTGTTACAAAGTCCATCTTTATGAAAAACACACATTTAAAAACCACCAAGAACAACTCTGTGGTGGACAAATGTTCTCCATATTTCTGGTGCTCAACACATGAAACAAGCATTATTTCAAGTCATTAAGTCATGGACACTGACTTTCATTTTAATATCTTCTAATGAGTTATTTTATTGTATCTAATGAAGAATAACACAAACAAGACTAGAAAGAGAAAGATGAAGGAAAAAAGGAGAGATTAAAGGTGTGGCAAAGTTAGAAACAAGGAAACTGACTTGGAGCTGAGTTTCTCTGAAGACGTGTGAATATTAAATTATTTTTGCAAAAAAAATCATAGATAGTTTTTCTTTAGAACATCCAAATATTTATCTCAGAAATTTTAAACAGTTTTCGTGGAATAAAGTCACTTAAATTAGACACTTGTTGGAATACTATAGACAAAATCCATTGTAACTTATCTTCTACCACTTTCAATTTGGAGAAAAAGGTCAAGTGCATAATCCTGACAGCTATGATTTTGAAAGAATATAGTTGGGTTATGGACTTCATGCAAAGTTCTGAAATATTTGGGAATCATTATTTACAAATACAAATCAAATTATTTGAAGCCATTTCCAAGTTAAAAGTTGAGATAGAATGTTTCAAGGAAATACCTGTTGCCTGAGCAACATATTTATCATATTTATTTCACAGTGCTATATCTTTTTGTATTTGTAAATAGGAAATGTGTGTGTGTGTGTGTGTTTATACTGTTTATGATCATATGTATCCATCCAGTATTCCCCATGCTGTTTTTAATATCTGCTAGTGTTCATAATCATGCATTGGATAGTTTATTCCTATATTAATGTTGTATACATGAATGCCACCATGGTGATACTCATTTATCACAGATACCTTCTAATTACAGACTAAGTTTATACAAGATTTTAAGTTAATATATTTAATTTTATTGCCAGGCATGATGGCATATGTCTTTAATGACAGCATTAAGAAGGCCTACTTGAAAGTTCAAATCCAACCGAGTCTACAAAGTTCCAGTCTAGGTAGAAGTGCATAGTGAGACATTGACTAAAAGGGAATTGTAGTATATAAAATATATAGGGAATAATTTTAACTCTTGTATTTCAATGTTTTGCTAACTTAATTTTTAAAAATGCATACCTAAAGAATATGTATAACAATAATTTTAAACTTATAGTGATGATTAAAATGGTTTTATAAATGAAAGGTACAAATAAAATTATTAATGTTGGGCATGGGAAAATATATTTGGTATTTAAGATAATAATGTACTATCAAAACTGTAATTATAAGCATCAGAACTTTTGTTGTTAAAACTCAATTCTTGTTTTAGTGTACAACATGGTATAAAAATACATTTGTTTTTTAAAAATTCATTCTAAGAAATTAACCTGTCCCACTAATTGAAGTCATTATCTGACAATCTCTGCAATATCCCATCAGGCTCTCAATTACACTGATCAGTTTATGGTGAGACTGAAGGATTTAAAACCAATCAATAGTAGTACTCATTCTACTTTCTGTTAAATCTTTTTATCTTCTGTGACTAACAGTACCTGCTTAATAAGACATGGATAATCAGGGCATTTAGAACTGACATGGCTTCTAAGAGAGCAGCAGCAGAGGAGCTTCCACAATAAAATTTAATTTTAACAAAAGGAAATACAGTCTCTCTCTTTAGCCTAGGCAGTTGATTGTCTTACTAATTAGAATAAACTCTGACTATGCAAAGCAAAATTCAGTAAAACCAAATCCCCTAAACAGGCATCTTCTCAATCTTATGTCACAGCATAATCTTAAAGTCATTTCTGAAACCTAAATTTGTTATCTATCCTTTTTTTTTGTAAGTTTCTTCGTAGCATTATATTGGTTATATTTCTTACAAAAATAGTTGGTTCATTAATTAAAGTACAAGACTCTAATGTTGACAGACTTTTCTGAGTTTCTAACACTTGCAGTCAATAAGCAGACTCTCATAAATCTGCTCTCATAAATCTGCAGCTGTGGATATGGTCTACATAATTAAATTAAGACTTAAACAAAATCTTTTAACTGCCTCATTTTTATTGTGTATTTTAAAATCCTCACCATGTATTTTTGAATAATTTGGGCTTTAAAGGTGTTTATAATAAGTAATGTGCAAGCTTATTTGTCAACAATAGCTCAAATGTACTTTTCTAGATCTGTCTGAAAATATGTTCACTCAGATGAAATCTTAGCACTTAGGAGGCAGAGGCAGGTGGATTTCTGAGGTCAAAGCCAGCCTGGTCTAGGAAGTGAGTTTCAGGACAGCCAGGGCTATACAGAGAAACCATGTCTTGAAAAGCAACAACAACGAAAAAGGAATAATGAATTTTAGTTCTATTACTTAGATCTGTTATATAGTCATAGAGTAAACCTTGTTTTTATGGATTTGTCAGTTTTCTAATTAGAACTGTTTCTTAGCTATGTAACTTAAGCACTATAGTAATTATGCTCAGAGATAGGGTAGACGAATCAAGGCAAGTAAGAACATAAAGGAGAGGGAGGATAGAATATATTTCTGATCAGCATTGCATTTAAACTCCTTTATCAAAACTAGCAGAGATGCTCACCATCTTGAAGATGTATATGAAGACTGATTGACAAACTCTCAGATACAAAATTTAGAAAATTACGAGGACCAAATGTATGTTTTAGAATCTCATAATATATAATAATAATAATAATAATAATAATAATAATACAAGAAAAAATTAATTTTAAAGGAAGGAGCCTAGGTTGGGTACAGAAAATACATTTATTCTGAGAGCCATGGAATGCGTTCATTACTATTACTTTGAGATTGTGTTTTCTTCTCCAACATTTTCTTCACAAAGATTCAGTATAAGAAAAGATAGAAGAAGAATTAATACATGCTGATTCCTTTAGTATTTTGAAGTTCAGATGATTTAATTTCATGCATTTTTGGTATAGACACTGATTAATCAGTCAGAATTTATGACATGCTAGTTTGTTTAATACAGTCTGTGAAGTATTTTCAGGTCAAGAATATGCTACTTTCAGGTTTTTTGTTATTGCTTAAAATTACTTTATTATTTCCTGTGTGCCTTAGGATGTTATTTTCAATTTTTATAAAAAATATTCTTTGTACCAAGCTCAAATCCAAATGGATCAAGGACCTCCACATAAATCCAGACACTCTGAAGTTAATAGAAGAGAAACTGGGGAAGACCCTTGAGGACATCGGTACAGGGAGAAAGTTTCTGAACAGAACACCAATATCGTATGCTCTAAGAGCAAGAATTGACAAATGGGACCTCATAAAATTACAAAATTTCTGTAAGGCAAAGGACACCATCAAGAGGACAAATCAGCAACCAACAAATTGGGAAAAGATCTTCACCAATCCTACATCAGATAGAGGGCTAATATCCAATATATACAAAGAACTCAAGAAGTTAGATTCCAGAAAACCAAACAACCCTATTAAAAAATGGGGTACAGAGTTAAACAAAGAATTCTCACCTGAAGAACATCGGATGGCGGAGAAGCATCTTAAAAAATGCTCAACTTCATTGGTCATTAGGGAAATGCAAATCAAAACAACCCTGAGATTTCACCTTACACCAGTCAGAATGGCTAAGATTAAAAATTCCGGAGATAACAGGTGTTGGAGAGGATGTGGAGAAAGAGGAACACTCCTCCACTGCTGGTGGGGTTGCAAATTGGTACAACCACTCTGGAAATCAGTCTGGCGGTTCCTCTGAAAACTGGGCACCTCACTTCCAGAAGATCCTGCTATACCACTCCTGGGCATATACCCAAAATATTCCCCAGCATGTAATAAGGATACATGCTCTACTATGTTCATAGCAGCCCTATTTATAATTGCCAGATGCTGGAAAGAACCCAGGTATCCCTCAACAGAAGAGTGGATGCAAAAAATGTGGTACATCTACACAATGGAGTACTATTCAGCCATTAGAAACAATGAATTCATGAAATTCTTAGGCAAATGGATGGAGCTAGAGAACATCATACTAAGTGAGGTAACCCAGACTCAAAAGATGAATCATGGTATGCACTCACTAATAAGTGGATATTAACCTAGAAACCTCGATTACCCAAAACATAATCTACACATCAAATGAGGTACAAGAAGAAAGGAAGAGTGGTCCCTTGTTCTGGAAAGACTCAATGAAGCAGTATTCAGCAAAACCAGAACGGGGAAGTGGGAAGGTGTGGGTGGGAGGACAGGGGGAGAGAAGGGGGCTTACAGGACTTTTTGGGAGTGGGGGGGCTAGGAAAGGGGAAATTATTTGAAATGTAAATAAAAAATATACCAAATAAAAAAAATTAAAAAAAATATTCTTTGTATTCTCATGAGGATTACATTGAACTGTTTCATTTCTTTGGGTAATATAGACTTTGCAAAAATATGTATTATTCTAATATGTGAATATTGGATATATTTTTAACTTTTTACCATTTGTCTCTGTAATACTTTTAACGAAATAATTCACTTCTTTCATTATGTGTTTAGATTTTTAAAAAAAATATTGTAACTTTTTTCTTCTCTCTTGATTTTTTATTGGATATTTTATTTATTTTCATTTCAAAATATATCTCCTTTTCCAGTTTCCCAAAATCACCTTCCAACCCATCCTCCTGCTACTATGAGGGTGTGCACCCACCCACCTACTCCTGCCTCCAGGCCCTCACATTCCCCTACACTGGGGCATCGAGCCTTCACAGGACCAAAGGCCTTTCCTCTCATTGATGCCTGACAAGCCCATGCTCTGCTACAAATGCCGTTGGAGCCATGGATCCCTCCTTGTGTACTCCTTGGTTGGTGTTGTAGAACCTGTGAGCTCAGGGTAGTTGATACTGTTGTTCTTCTTTGTTCTGTTCCTTTCAGTTATTGTGCATGACTTTCTTTTATTCTGATAGACAGAAATTTTATGAGGAATATGGTACCAAAATAAGTTACTTAGGATGATTGACTTCTAATATACTCTGGCATAGCATAGTTATACGTGTTTATGATACAGCAATGAAACACTGAAAAGTTAGTTAACAGAACAGAAAATGCTGGTAACTCATGGTTTTGGAGTATTTCCTGTTTTGAATCCAAATAGTCATGCTCATGCCTCATTTTATGCTGCTGCACTTGACTAACATATTTGTGACTAAGAAAAGGAAGTAGAGTATGTTATAAATGCCAGCATTAACAAGCTATAGAAATAAAATTATAACAATATGATTTGATAAGTGCTTCCTTACATGGATAAACATTATTTTAATTAAAATAACTTATGACAAACTATTTTTATATCGTAGAAAGGTTTTTACCTTGAATGACTTAGAAATTTCTTGGCCCATGTTAGGTGCTTTGTATTACCACAGGGTCTCAATATTAAAAAATTTTATAATATTTATAAATCTTGCTATTTGTAATAATGAATGTCTGAATTCCATTTTCCTGAATGCCTTCAAAAGTTATTCTTATAAGAGAAAATTATATGTCTTGGGAAGCTGATGTCTGTTTCCTAAATGTTTCAAACTATAATACTTTGCTGTAATCCTCAGATTACAACATTTTTTTGTGTGTGTGTGAAACTTTAGTTGAAAAGTGAAAGTCACTTCGAGAATCTGTCATTTTCTTATGTTCTCACTCTTTCTAAACACTTACAACTCTCTAGATTGTGGCAAATACCTAACATTTTCTTGAGTTTCAAAATAGCAATGAAACTTTTTAGCATTTTCTCTCCCCATGGTTTTGTTCAAGCTATAATACTGTATGTTTTTCCTTTTTTATTTATAATTGATTTTCAACTTTGCCCCTTTTATTTAAATTAATTTATATCAATGAAACATATGCCTGTTAATAGAATACTATGTTATGTTTGTTATATCTATGACAGACAGTTTTGATTGTCAACATCATTAGATTAAAAATGTATAGGATATTGAAGTATCTCTTTGGGTGTGTCTTTCAGGACTTCTCACAGATATCTTTAAATAAAAGAGAAGACATATTGTGAGAAAGATAAAGACATCCATGGTACAAGAGTCCAAGACTGAAGGCATGATGATAAAACACTGCCAAATGCTATTATTGCTTTTCTATGCTTCCTGGTCTACTTCTATGAGATCCACAACTCTCATGCTACTGAACCCAAGAAGTCTCAGGCTTGCATACATTTCCTACCATAACTGACTACTACCCAATAATGTGTGAACCAACAGCATTCCTTCCTCCCGAGGAGTTGCTCTCGTCAGGTATTTGCTAATGGCATAAAGGAAGCTAACAAATACAACATATATAGAATTTGTTATGCCTATACTTTTAGAAATTTCTTTTTTTAAATGTTATATATTCTTTGTTTACATTCCAAATGATTTCCCCTTTCCCAGTTTCCCCCTCCCTGTAAGTCCCATAAGCCCTCTTCCTTCTGCCCATTCCCCAGTCACTCCCCTCCCATTTCTCTGTCCTGGTAATCCCCTACAATGCTTGGTCAAGCCTTTTCAGGACCAGGGTCCTCTCCTTCCTTCTTCTTTGGAATAATTTGATATGTCAACTGTGTCTTGAGTATTCAGAGCCTCTGGGCTAATTAATATTCACTTATCAGTGACTGCATTCCACATGTGTTCTTTTGTGATTGGTTTACCTCACTTAAGATACTATTTTCCAGTTCCAAACATTTGCCTAAAATTTCATGAATTCATTGTTTTTAATTGCTGAGTAGTATTCCATTGTGTAAATATACCACATTTTCTGTATCCATTCCCCTACTGAGGGACATATGGTTTCTTTCCAGCTTCTGGCTATTATAAATAAGTCTGCTATGAACATAGTGGAGCATGTATCCTTATTGCATGCCAGGGAATCTTCTGGGTATATTACCAGGAGTGGTAAAACAGGGTCCTCCAGAAGTGTCATGCCTAGTTTTCTGAGGACCTGCCAGACTGATTTCCAGAGTGGTTATACCAGCTTGCAATCCCACCAGCAGGGAGGAGTTTCTTTTATTTGGGGATTAAAATTATATATTCAAGCTTTCCATTTCCATTTCTATTAGAATATATATATATGTGTATATCCTGTGTACACATATATATCCTATATATTCTATTATTATATATTAGTGTGTATATATATACACTAATAGACTAGATTAAGCCTATTAAGCATATCTAATTATCTTTTGAACTATCAGCTCTTTATGGAAAAAAAATTCAAAAAAACTTCTATTCTAACTTTCTCAAATGTACATTTACTGTTGTCATCTGGAGACACCCTGCTGTGTGATTGTACCCAAAACCATCTTGCTCCCTTCCAAACAAAATTTTCTTCCTGCTAATTACTTCAATTAACTCTTGCCCCATATGTGTGTGCCTTTTCTTCAGTATGGCTACTATTACTCTGCTCTAAAGGTTAACAGAAATATATTTCCATCCCACACCTATGTGAGACTGGGTGGTTTATGTCATTATTGTGCATTGATATTTCATTTGAAAAATCAAATCACATCCCCATGCTTGGTGATAAAAACAATAAACACTCACTCATTTGTATCAGCCACCTAAGCCAAGAAACAGCCAGAATTAGAAGCAACTTTAAACTTTTAAGTTTGTCATTAGTCAAATCTTACTTCACAAAGTACAGTACTATATTTTTATATCACAATCACAATTCTGTCTCATATTTTGCTTTCTTATTCACATTAGGGTTAAATACCTAGATATAAATTAATTAAAATATTTTGAACAGTATATATCAGATCATGGAATGAATATTCAGGGCTGAGTGTTTCATTTTATTTCATGTGACTCATTGCTTTTACTTCTGTTGTACTACATTTATAGTGCTTAACATGAAAAGTGAAACCTGCTCTGCTTTCTTTCAAATCTGAGTAGCAGTTATGTGTCCATAGTTAAGTAACTAAACAATGGTCCCTCTGCTCGTATTCATGCAGAGAGCTCTTACATATAAAGATACTGCCAAGGATGTTCTTCCTTCATCTGAGATAATTTTTCTTATTCTTTAAGTAGACAGACAGACAAACACACACATACATACACATACACACACACCACTCACACACCACATTCACTCAGAGGGATATGTTATATAACTTATTTTGTTCAGTATGTGTACTCTTCTTACTATATGGAAATTCCATAGATTATAATAAAAAAGAAATCATTCTGGCTTCTTCCTTCATAGCCATCCTGTTTTCATACTTGTGTGGATCTTACTTTTCTTTCTTTTTAGTGTTTGAGAATTCTATACAATTCTTTGATTCTTCTACCACTATTTCCTCCTTACTTCATGACTTTGTGTTTGTGTTTGTGTGTATGTGTGTGTGTGTGTGTGTGTGTTTGGTTGATTGGTTAATACTCATTGAGTCCACTTAGGGCTTCCAGCCTGTTAATGTATTTTAGGATATTTAAGTATGTGTAGTCTTTCAAGAGTGAGCATCTTGGGAGAGGGTGATTCTCTTTTTTGTAGAAGCAGTGAAGTAGGCAATGTCATTAACTCCTAAGCTGCATGTGGGAAATATGACTAAACACCCTTCCATGCTGGAATTTTTTGTACTTGACCTTGTATGTGTCTTGTACATCATGTCACAACTGCTGTGAATTCATATGTGCAACTTCCCTGTTGTTTCCAAAAAATCTATTATTGTAGTAACCTGCTTCCTCTGTCTCTTAGAATTCATCAACAATCCCTTGCATGATGATCCCATTTTCGTGACACAGTCATGTTTAGTGTGCTGGTACAAAGAGAGATGTGTTACCTGTCACATGGTCATATAACAGATGATATAATGTGTAGTACCTAATTATTATGATTAATAATAATTATTTGTTATGGCATAGTAATTATTGTACAGATTTGTGCATTTAGCATATTTAATCATTATAATGGATTCTCTTTCTTCTGCTTATTACAAAAAGCTCAATGCAGAAGAGCCTGAGTTTCATCATCATGGTATGTTAGATGGCAGAAATGGAAGCTGGACAAGTCATTGAGAATTGTACTTAAGATAGAAACTATTTTTCTAATTAATGCTTTGAAAATTATTTTTTTAGTATTTATGCTTCCTGAACATACTTATAGGAATCTACATCTAACTTCCTCTTATGAATGTTTTTAAAATTAATACACATACTATGATCTTAAAATTCAGTTTATATTTTTGCCTTATACATTTGTCATGAAAAACAAATTCAAGTATCTTCTCACAGGATTCTAATCAAATCCTGATGTCTCTTTAATAAATAAATAAATCAGTGTGCCTATTACTGTGGCTGCCAGTAAGGACTACTTTCTGGAATTAGGACTAGATTTTCCAAACCTAACACATGGTGATGTGTATTTAAACTTGAAAAACGTTTCTTTCCATGTTTATCAATAGATTGACACAAAACATAGCCACTAAAGCATTGCTTAGAAGGGATTTTACAGCTGAAATCACTTCAGCTTACCAGGATGAATGGCAATGCTCACAAGACTCTTCTATTCATAATTAGTGTGCACTCATCTGGCCCTTCTGAGGCAAAAGGTAACAGACTCCTCTCCTGAGGAGCCATCAGAACAAAAAGTTACTAGAATCAAAATGCTCCAGTGACTCCAGTGGAATCTGCACACCTGCTTTGTGGGTCTGGATAAGTTTGACTCTGCCACAACAAGCAATTTCAAAGATCAAAAACAATTTGTTCAAATGATGCTTTCAATAAAATCCAAACACCTGGCAGTGGTAAAACCGGAACTTTTTACCTCAAGAGAACTAGAAAATTAATGCTGTCATTGGAGGAGCAGCAGGAGTGACTTTAATTCATTTCAAATCTCTTTACTTTCATCCCCTTATATTTGAGAATTAAAGGATAGTGTTAGAACACACTCAGTTTTGGATTATGAGGGGAATAAATATTAAAAAAGATTTGCAACTTGAATGGGTGAACTTTAACATTGATAAAGGTGTGGACCTCCTTCCTAAATCCCCTCTCCTTCCCTTTTCAATATATCCGTCCTCCCTTCCTTCCTCTCCCCTTTTCTCTTCTCTCCTCTTCTCTCCTCTCCTCCCCTCTCCTCTCCTCTCCTCTCCCCTCCCCTCCCCTCCCCTCCCCTCCCCTCTCCTCTCCTCTCCTCTCCCCTCCCCTCCCCTCCCCTCCCCTCCCCTCCCCTCCCCTCTCCTCTCCTCTCCTCCCCTCTCCTCCCCTCCCCTCCCCTCCCCTCCCCTCCCCTCTCCTCTCCTCCCCTCCCCTCCCCTCCTCTCCTCCCCTCCCCTCCCCTCCCCTCCCCTCCCCTCCCCTCCGCTCCCCTCCCCTCCCCTCCCCTCCCCTCCCCTCCCCTCCTCTCCTCTCCTCTCCTCTCCTCTTCTCTTCTCTTCTCTTCTCGTTTCTCTTTCTGTCTGTCTGCCTGCCTGCCTGCCTGCCTGTCTCTCTCTTTTGTGTCCTCCTCTCTCTTTCCCTCCCTCCCTCTCTTCATCCTCTCTCCTTCCCTTCTCTCTCTCCTCTTCCTCTCCTCTTTCTCTTTCTCTCTCTCTCATTTTCCCTCTCTCTCTCTCCTGCTTCCCTTTCTTTTTCATATTACTCCTATCCCTTACCCCACTATCCTGTTTTTAAGCAGATGCTTCATCATGCCTGGTTGCAGAAGTACTGATTCAATGGGACTCTTTAGTAATTAAAAGCTCTATGAAGTTGCTACATTGAAATTACTTTATTGAAAATAATATTTAAAGTACATGCAGTTTATTCTGAAATTATACCTTGATGAGGAGATTATATACTATGGGAGATATTGTTCCTATTCTCTAATATATGAGTATTTATACAACAGATTACCTCAAATCTGAGTTACTTGACTAACAAATAATTGTGCCATGATTCTATGGCTAGTAACTCCTATAGGCTAATTTCTAGAACGTGGGGAACAATTTTTCCTGGAAGTACTTATGTGACTATAATAGTCTGGGAAAGATGCTTTGCTGCTCTGTCTGTCAGGTTACAATAGTAATTTGCTATGCCTTTTCTAAAGTTGTAAGTATGGCCTTTAAAGCCTAATACCACCTGATAAGGCCTAACAAACTTTATATACTTAACATGTTTTCAAACATTGTTTACTTTTTTCTGATAATGTTACAATGATGCCTGTCACATGATCAAACAAATTCATCATCTGGAGGCAGAATACAAATGTTACAGGGAACACTGACTTCTTTGGGATTGCCAATTTTAAAAGCTACTATGCTATATACTTCATGACTCAACAATTCAAATCTTGTGTAACTCCTAACAATTATTCCAGCATGTTTAGAATTTTATGATGTTAATGGGATGCCTTAAAGAGAGCAGGGATTGGACAAACTAGAAATATGTGTATCATTAAATTTCTGTAATAAATTTTAATAACATGATTCCTTTTATGATTGCATGGGTAATATGTGGAAAATTTAAATATTTATTTCACTCTCCATTAGATCAGAGTCTGAACAATACAGATCTATTCCATTTAACATTTGAAACAACAAATAGTTCTACCTCACCTGCAGCCCTGTCTCTATTCATTAGAGCTTCAAAATATTTGCAAATTCTCATTCCAGTCTCTTGAATAATATGTTTTACATTACACATAAAATCAAAGAATTGTTATTATTGTCATAAGCAAAATATAAATTAAAACCACAAAAACATTCTGACTCACTAGAAAACACCAAGTCTTGGAAAAGTATGGACATATATTGCTAAAGAGAAAGTAAAATGAGCCAGTCTCTGTGCAAAGAGTTGGATGACAAGGGAAACAGAACCTCAGTATTTAGTCAGCACAATGGTAAGCAATTCCACACTAGACATACAAACATGATTACAAATAGAAAATCAAAAATCAAGCAAGTTCTTCTTGTTTTTCTGTTGCTTTATTAATTATGTGTATATGTGATTGCCTGACACTCTAGTGCCTGCATGCACTAGAGTTCAGGTATCAGTGGTGGTAAGACATTTGGATACCCCTAGAGGTAGGGCTGCATGCAGATATTTAGACCCTCCCAAACATTTCTCCTGGGAACTGAACTCATTTCTTCCTAAAGACTAGTATGTGATCTTAACCATTGTTTCCATGCTCCAGGCCTTAAACAAGTTTTTGTCTGTGAATATTCATAGCAGTAATAATCACAGAGTCTGCTGGTTTTCCTATTCCAAATTCAATTTGATAGATTTTGTTTTTTTTATCGTATTATATTTTATTTTAAAAAGTCATATTGACAAAGTTGAAAATAACAGTATTTATGAAATATGGCAAAGACATATGACAAAATATCAGCCATCTGAAGTCAATGCCACTTATAGTAACAGATGTTGACCATTTTTGAAAATAAAATAATCATTTTTAAAGGCTATAAAATAAAGTTCATATATTCTCTGATATGCTTAATATAAAAGGTCTATAAACAAATCTAAACATAAAATAGTAGTAGCTGGCGGCCTGAGGCTGAGGGTTATATATCAGAAGAAACTAAAAGCCAGCTGGAATAGTTCCAGAATGAGATTTTATTCCTGTTTGCAATTGTTTTGAATGGGGATACCCTCTGGATCAGATGATCGTGGTCTCTGCCTCTGGATCAGAAACAGCCTGGGCCATGGTGCCCCATCTCCAGGCACTGCAGGAGGCTAGCTGTGCACCTGGAGGCCAGCTGGGAGGAGGCAGTGTGCACCGGTGAGTCAGGCCCTGCAGAGTGGAGGATCCAGTCTGGAGGCCTCTGGCAGGAGCCTTCCAGTCTGCACCTCTGGGTCAGGAACAGCCTGGGCCATAGCGCCTCATCTCGAGGCAGTGCAGGAGGCCAGCTGTACACCCAGAGTCCAGCTGGGAAGAGGCAGCTTGCACTGGTGAATCAAGCATTGACAACAAGACCAACTAACACCAGTGAAAACTAGATGGCAAAATGCAAACAGAGGAATGTTACTAACAGAAATCAAGGCAATATGGCATAATCTGAACCCAATTCTCCATTAACAGCATGTCCTGGATAGCCCAATGCACCAGAAAAACAAGATTTGGATTTAAAATCACTGGCCATGATGCTGTTACAGGAACACATAAAGGACATAAATAAATCTTTTAAAGAAATTCAGGAGAAAATAGATTAAAAGCTAGAAGCCCTTACAAGGGAAACACAAAAATCATTGAAAGAAATTCAGGAAAATGAGGGTCAAAGATAGAAGCCAATAAGGAGGAAATGCAAAAATCACTTAAAGATACACAGGAGAACTTTGGTCAACAGGTTGAGATCATGAAAGAGAAAACACAAAAAAAAAACTCTTAAAGAATTACAGGAAGATACAAACAAGCAAGTGAAGGAGCTGAGCAAAACCATCCAGGATCTAAAAACAGAAGTAGAAACAACTAAGAAATCACAAAGAGAGACAACTTTGGAGATGAAAAACCTTGGGAAGAAATTAGGGGCCATAGATGCAAATATCAACAACAGAATACAAGAGATAGAAGAAAGAATCTCAGATGCTGAAGATACTATAGAAACCATGGACTCAACAGTTAAAGAAAATGCAAAATGCAAAAAGTTTGTATCCCAAAACATCCAGGAAATCCAGGACACAATAAGAAGACCAAACCTAAGGATTATAGGCATAGATGAGAGTGAAAATTTATAACTTAAAGGGCCAGCAAATATCTTCAATAAAATTATGAAAGAAAACTTCCCTAACTTAAAGATAGAGATGCCCATGAATATACAAGAAGCCTACAGAACTCCAAACAGACTAGACCAGAACAGAAATACCTCCTGTCACATAATAATCAAAACCCCAAATGTACTAAACAAAGAAAGAATATTAAAGGCAGTAAGAGAAAAAGGCCAAGTAACATATAAAGGAAGAACTATAAGAATCACACCAGACTTCTCACCAGAGACTATGAAAGCTAGAAAATTCTGGGCAGATCTAATGCAGACTCTAAGAGAGCACAAATGCCAGCCAAAACTACTATACCCACAAAACTCTCAATCACCATAGATGGAGAAAACAAGATATTCCATGACAAAACAAGGTTTACCCAATATCTTTCCACAAACCCAGCTCTACAAAGGATAATAGGAAGAAAACACCAATACAAGATGGGAAACTTCACCCTGGAAAAAGCAAGATAGTAACCTTCTTTCATCAAACCCAAAAGAAGATAACCAATCAAATATAAAAAAATAACATCAAAAATGACAGGAAGTAATAATCACTATTCCTTAATATCTCTTCACATCAATGTACTCAATTCCCCAATAAAAAGACATAAATTAACGGACTGGATATGTAAACAGGACTCTACATTTTGCTGCATACAGGAAACACACCTCAGTTTCAAAGACAAACACTGATAAATGATAGTATACTTAAGTGATCCAACAAACTCCACCAGAGAACTCCTACAGCTGATAAACAACTTCAGCAAAGTGGCTGGTTATAAAATCAACTCAAGCAAATCAGTTGCCTTCCTATACTCAAAGGATAAGCAGGCAGAGAAAGAAGTTAGGGAAATGACACCCTTCACAATAGCCATAAACAATATAAAGTATCTTGGTGTGACTCTAACCAAACAAGTGAAAGATCTACACGACAAGAACTTCAGGTCTCTGAAGAAGGAAATCAAAGAATACCTCAAAAAATGGAAAACCTTCCATGATTGTGGATCGCCAGGATTGATATAGTTAAAATTGCCATCTTGCCAAAAGCAATCTACAGATTCAATGCAATCACCACAAAATCCCAACTCAGTTCTTCACAGAGTTAGAAAAAGCAATTCTCAAACTAATCTGGAATAACAAAAAAAAAAAAAAAAAAAAAAAAAAAAACAGGATAGCTAAAACTATTCTCAATAGTAAAAGAACTTCTGGGGGAATCAGTATCCCAGACCTCAAGCAATACTACAGAGCAATAGTGTTAAAAACTGCATGGTATTGACACAGGGACAGGCAAATGGACAAATGGAATAGAATTGAAAACCCAGAAATGAATCCACACACCTATGGTCACTTGATCTTGACAAAGGAGCAGAAAACATCAAGTGGAAAAAAGATAGGCTTTTCAACAAATGGTGCAGGTTCAACTGGAAGTCAGCATGCAGAAGAATGCAAATTGATCCATTCTTATCTCCTTGTACTAAACTCAACTCCAAGTGGATCAAGGACCTCCACATAAAACCAGACACATTTAAAATAATAGAAAAGAAACTGGGGAAAACCCTTGAGGACATGGGCACAGGGGAAAAGTTCCTGAACAGAATACCAATAGCTTATGCTCTAAGATCAAGAATTGACAAATGGGACCTCAAAAAATTACAAAGTTTCTGTAAGGCAAAGGTCACTGTCAAAAGGACAAAATGGCAACAAACAAATTGGGAAAAGATCTACACCAACCCTACATCAGATAGAGGACTAATGTCCAATATATACAAAGAACTCAAGAAGTTAGACCCCAGGGAACCAAATAACCCTATTAAAAATGGGGTACAGATCTAAACAAAGAATTTTCATCTGAAGAGATTCAGATGGCCAAGAAGTACCTTAAGAAATGCTCAACATCATTAGTCATTAGGGAAATGCAAATCAAAACAATCCTGAGATTTTACCTCACACCCATCTCAATGGCTAAAGTTAAAAACCTAGGAGACAGCAGGTATTGGCAAGGATGTGGAGAAATAGAACACTCCTCCACTGCTGGTGGGATTGCAAGATAGTATAACCACTTTGGAAATCAGTCTGGCAGTTCCTCAGAAAACTGGACATAACACTTCTGGAGGACCCTGCTATACCTCTCCTGGGCATATACTCAAAGGATTCCCCGGTATGCAATAAGGACACGTGCTCCATTATGTTCATACCAGCCTTATTTATAATAGCCAGGAGCTGGAAAGAACCCAGATGTCCCTCAATGGAGGAATGGATACAGAAAATGTGGTATCTGTACACAATGGAATACTACTCAGCAATTAAAAACAATGAATTCATGACATGTTTAGGCAAATGGTTTGATCTAGAAAATATCATCCTAAGTGAGATAACCCAATCATAAAAGTATACACATGGAATGCAATCTCTGATAAGTTCTTTCGAGCTTCTGGCTATTATAAATAAGGTTGTGAAGAAAGAGGAACACTCCTCCACTGCTGGTGGGAATGCAAACTGGTACAACCACTCTGGAAATCAGTCTGGATGTTCCTCAGAAAACTGGGCATGTCCCTTCAGGAGGACCCTGCACATCCTTTCCTAAAGAGCATTTCTACTGCAATCCTATGAAATTGTTCTTCTAGTAAATACAAGTGATAACACAGATGCCTGGTGCTCCTCACTAACAGACTTTTAAACATGCTGAGCCTATGGGTCTATATCATCATAAAAACTCACAAATTTTCTTTTCCTTTAAATTTTTGATTAAAACGTAAAAAAAAATAAAACAAAACTTAAGATTTTTTAACTTAGATTTTAAAAAATATTTTAAATATTTTTAAAGTATTAGACTTAATATTTTTAGGGCAAGCATTATTTGACCTTAGTAATGTTATAATTTATATATAAAATTATAATTATCTGAATAACCAAAACATCATTCTCTTTAGATGAATGAATATATGTGATCTAACAACAAGAATTGTACTTATAACATCATCCTTGTAATTGAATGCTATTTCGACTTTTAGCCAGAACTAACCTATAGTTTCCATGGGTATGTGTGAAAAGTAACCACAATGTCACAAATCCTCTACTAAATATCATATCATTGAAATAGACTGTAAACCTAATAGTTGTAGTGAGTAGGTCAGTCACTCTGAACATGCTAGGTTCAACATTAATAGATAGGTGATAAATAGACAGAGGACTGTGTGTGTGATGTGGTATATTTTCTGAAGAAATTATACATTCTCTGATTAGAACAAATACTCGTCATAATTTATGATAATGGAATTTTTACTATAAAAAAAGCTACATCCAGTTATTTCTGTAGCTATATCCAGTCACTATGTTTTACCTCTGTCTAGTTATCATCTATTAAAATCTACATTCTTCATAATTGATAAATGGTTTACTGTATAACAAAGAACTATTTTCTCATCTTTTGGTTAACATTAAGTTCATTATAAAACCTAGATTCGTTTGTAATCCCTATTAACTTAGAAGAAAATACAGCCATGTCACTTGATGGAAATCTATGCCAAATGTTCTGTGAAATGTGGTGTTATTACCAATTTGTAGGCACAGAAATGCTGTCATTAACTAACAGTATGATGCTTTGAAGATACAAAAGTGCCAGAAAATGTTTTATTACAAGAAACAGATAGGCCAACTTTAAAGAAAAATAATCTTTATATTATGAAGCCATTATCCCTAACAGTCAATTGCAAAAGAAGACCTAAAAACCTTTCAGTTCAAGGTCATCAGAGTCAAGAAACCAGAGCTGCAAAAAATCAAATCAAAGTTAAGTGCTTGAAAGAGCCAAGGTGAATATTGTCTTGAGGAACTGACTCAAACAGAAAAAAAATGCTATTTGTAGTTAACTTTCATGTGGTGAGCAGATGGTAAAGTATTTGGGGCAAGGCTGCTGGCAAAAGTTATGGAGAACATTGGATTCTCTGAGGCTACTGTTTTGTACGCAGAGTTCCCCAGGCTCCCCTGGTGACTTTGGAAGGGGATGTATATTCTGTAGATATTTTTTTTCTCTTCTCATTTTCCATTTAGCACAATTAATTCTGTCTTGATAGAATGTCATGTCTTTGCCCTATTAGCTCCAGTTTGCAATATCACTGTGACAAAAGAGGCTTTATGATAATAAAGTGTATCAGAACAGTGGTGATAATCACCAGAAATCTATATATTTGGTTATTTGCTTAATGCAGTTTGAGCAGACAAGGTTACTAAATTAGATTTGATTTCAAAAGAAAACAATAACAGTGACTTTGAGACTTCAACATTAATAGATAGGTGATAACTAGACAGAGGACTGTGTATGTGATGTGGTATATTTTCTGAAGAAATTATACATTCTCTGATTAGAACAAACACTCGTCATAATTTATGATAATGGAATTTTTGCTATAAAAAAGCTGCATCCAGTTATTTCTGTAGCTATATCCAGTCACCATGTTTTACCTCTGTCTAGTTATCATCTATTAAAATCTACATTTTTCTGTCAAGTTATGTTTGGAATTCTATCACTGGTACAAACATTAATGCTCTTACAAAATGTCTATGAAGAACTGAGAAGTCAGAGGCTGAGGAATAGAACTATCTCAGTAATTATTCTGAGCCTCTTTCAGAATCTAAATAAGCTTTGCTTCCTACTTGCACTCAAAGAGTGAGAGTAATAAGCTTCAGTTATGTCTGCTCATATACACAGACCCTATGCAGGTATAAAGTTCACTTACTCTGCCCTTTGCATTCTCCTATTTTAGTACATTTTTATATTGAGCAAATAAACATAAAGATCCTAATAAACATTTCTCTACCTTTCCCTCCCAGAAGTTATGTTTGGAATTCTATCAACTTCTTCAACTTGCCTTAATATGGTACCTTGGCTATAAATGAAGAAATATTATTGATATTATTAAAGTCAAAAGTAAAGTTTGGCATTGCACATGTTGGTAGATTATTACAAATATGCATTGACACATATCCACCAAGAAGTCTCCTCCTTGTGTTTTTGTTCTTTTTCACTTTCCCACATTCCACAAATGACAGAAACATCATTATTCTGTTTGTAGAACTGGCTTATTTTTCATTAAATGATAATCTACAATTACATGCAATTTCTTACAAAGAGCAATGTTTCATTCTTCCTTATGGGTGAATAATATAAATATGTCTATATATGTCACACTTTTATTAAATAATCATTGATAGATACCAAGTGCATTCTTAGAGATAATTTTAGAATTACCTTATTTTTATGTACAGAACTCAAGTCAATGGTAACTCTGATTCCTAAAGTATATGTCTCAATCTTTAACTTCTTTTTATGTCTTCCTACTTTTGACATCTATTGGTATATTCTTGCTCCTGTGGTGAGATATAATCTCTGGATTTTGACTCCTAATTCTGTGATGACAAAATATATTGTAATCTTTCATCAGTTTATTGATCATTTGTACATATTAATTTGAACACACCTGTTCATTGTCCATTTAGTGGTCTGGGTCTTTGCTTTCTGTTTATTTAAATTTTGAAGTACTTTATATATTTGAGATGTTAATACCACTTAAATAAATGGTTAAAAAGGGGGTTTTCTGCAGTTGGTAGGCTATTTTCTCACTCTGTAGGTTGTTTGTTTTTACGTGATGCTTTATTTTATTTTCTAGCATTTTAATTTAATTTTTTCCTATAATTGACCACATTTGCCACTCTACATGTCCCCTAAGATGCCCACTCTCCTATCCACTCATCTTGTTCTCTCTGTGCATCTTTTATTCTCTGTCTGTCTCTCTCTCCGTCTTTGTCTCTCTCTTGTCTCTCTCAGTCTCTGTCTCTTGGTGTCTCTGTCTCTATGTCTCTCTATTTCACTTTCTTTTTGCACCAAAAAAACTTCAAAGTGAAATTCAATGCCAACAGAACTCCAAAGATGAAGAGTACAAAAACAAAAACTATATTGCCACAAACACACACAAAACAAGTAATATATTTTGTTTTTCTCAAATATTTCTGGGCATGAAGCCTGCTTTGGAGAGTTAGATATGCCTAGTGAGATTGCCTTGTAGAAAATTCATAATCCCATTCCCAGAAGGTATCAATTAAAAATAGATTCTTTGATAACGAAGAAATTTGTGTCTATTCTCAGTGTTAAATTTTGTTGGGTCTTGTGTGTGATGTGAAAGTTTTTATGAGTTCTTATGTGTATTATTAGCACTCTTGTATATGGAAAACACTTTCTTTGGACTTATTCATTACTAGGGTAATGAATTTACTTACTTAATTTTACTACTTTTTCTTCTTCCCTAGGGATCAAGTTTATAGATCCCTAAAACTTGAGGAGAAGAGTTTGATGAAGATATATTATGTAGGACTATGTTCTCTAAAGTCTCTCACTCTCTCACTTTTTCAAGTTGGGTAGCTCTATGTTAGTTATCAAACAATGCAAGAAGAAGCTTCTATTATGAGAGCAGAGTGAGTGATGTTGTGATTTATGGATATATTAGTATGTCATTTGGAGTCATTGCAATGTTATCTTCCGTCATCAGAATCATACTTGTAGGTTTCCTTCTTGGTCCGTGAGCTATCTCATCTCTGATTCTTGGTCACTTGTCTTTGTCAGGTATTGGTTTCATCTCATGGAGCTGGCCTTAAATTCAAAGAATAGTTGGTTACTCACATACCATTTGTGAAACAGATGTACCATTGTATTGGTACAGGTAGATGACTGTGGTTAGACACAGGCTTTGTAAATAGGTGATAGACATTCATAATTACTTTTCCCTTCTGGTATTGTGTAAAGTATCTTGCTAAATTATAAAATATAGTTAGCAGAAATAAACCTACTAATTGGAAATCAGTTTGGTTTCTCCATATTTGAAAATGCAAGTAAGCAGTATCTTCAACAATAGAGCCTTACTATCAGGTTGTGGAAGTAACCAATATCCTTAGCAATAACCTGTGGTGCTTAGAGAAACTTCTCAAGAAAATCATTCATTGTCTAGCAACACACACACACACATACACACAAAAGAACAAAGGAAACCTTAAGTCTCTGTTCCTCACTTTGTATCTGTATTTGCTTTAGACAAGAACCATTCTGGGTTAAAAAATTTGGAGATGAGTGGGTGGACCCATACTCCAACAAGGGGCCTTGTCTATACCCTGGATATGTTCTCTACATGCTCTTCTTCCTCTTTGTTGGGCATTTTAACTAATCTCATCACCACTGTGTCCTGGGAGCCTCTTGTTTTCCTAGCATCTGGAATGTGCTGGTGGCTACCCCAGTTCCCCATCCCCATTGCTACACATCTCTGTTTGAATTTCTGAACCTCTGTATATCATCCCTGTCTCCTCCCACTCCTGATCCTGTCCCCTTTTTCCCCTTCTCCTCCTCTCTCTTCCAAAGTTCCTTCCACCCTTAAACTCCTGGGAGTACTTGTTCCCCTTTCTAAGAAGGACTGAAGCATCCATATTTTAGTCTTCCTTCTTCTTGAGTTTCATATGATCTGTGAATTGTACCTTGGGAATTCAGAGCTTTGAGGATAATATCCACTTACCAGTGAGTATATACCATGTGTGTTCTTTTGGAACTGGGTTACCTCACTCAGGATTTTTTTCTATTTTTCTATTTTGTTTTTCTTTTTTTATTGAATAGTTTCTTTATTTACATTTCAAATGTTATCCCCTTTCCTCATTTCCCCTCAGGAACTTCCTATCTCATCCTCCTCCCCCTGTTTCTATGAGAGTGTTCTCCAACCTACACACCCAAGGCAGAGAGGTAGGAGTGGGTGTGGAGCATCCTCATAAAAGCAAAGGGGGGCAGGTGGATGGGATAGGGGGATTTTGGTGGTAACCCAGGAAAGGGGGAAACATTTGTAATGTAAATACATAAAGTATGCAATAAAAAATCATAAAAAATGTAGCGCATTCTAGACACTGACAGTTTTACTTCACAGAATAAAACATATGGTTAGCACATTGTTTTCCCCATTTTATGGTGACTCAACTCAAATTCCACATATCTATATGGAAACCTTTACAGCAGTAAGTTTGTCTCTTTTTTTTTTTTGAAAAGGTCTGTAGTGTTTGTTTTACCTCTACAAATTCCCACACCTAATCTGATTTCATATATTCCTTTTGAACTTAATCCTTCTATTTTTCATTCACTTCTTTCTATCCATAATAGTATTCTCTTTTTCCTTCATTATACAACAGTAGGTTTTCTAGATGTAAATAGCAAACAAGGGGGAAGGGAAATAAGATAAATAATAGCTTATAAATTAGAATAAATAAATAAATAAATAAATAAATAAATATCTCTGACTAACTCTAACTAGACAAGTAAAAGACTTTCACAATAAAATCTTTAAGACGTTGAAGGAAAAGCTAAGGAAGATAACAGAAGTTGAAAAGATCCTTCATGTTTATAAATTAATAGATTTAGTACTGTATAAATAATATTCAGGGTATTACTTGATATCTCAAATCTCTAGAGAGAGAAAGTAGGATATAGTAAATCATTGGCACAAGCAAAGACTTTCTAAATAGAATACCAATAGCACGGGCATTAATAGGAAAAATTAATAAATAGGACCTCATGAAGATAAAATGATTCAGTACAGGAAATGCCATGGTAATTTGAGCTAAGCAGCAGCTTATATTATGAGAAATAATTCTTAATAATTATAAATCTGATGGAGCTTTAATATCTTCAATATATAAAGAACTAAAAAATCAGAACATCAAGAAAACAAATTAACCCAATTTAAAATGGGTTATAGAACTAAACAGAGTTCTCAAAATATGAAACACAGATGGTCAAATGGACAACGCAGCTCAGCTTTCAGAACATATCCCACATACAGGCAACAGTTTTTGGGACAGCCCCTATTCCAGTTAATCGGGACCCTCTTGAAGAAAAAGGTGCACACCTGCTACATATGTGCAGGGAGACCAAGGTCCAGCCTCTGTGTTTATTGGTTGGTGGTTCAGTTCTCTGAGAACTCCACGAATCCAGGCTTGTTGATTCTGTTGGACTTCCTGAGGAGTTCCTTCTCCCCAGGGCCTGCAATACTTCCTCCTATTCTTTCATTGTAGTCTGTATTTATCTCACTGTAGCTGCAAATTTTTAATTAGGATCTAGAAGGTTTCATGTGTGACTATAAGTAAAGAAGAAACACAGAATGGCTTGTTTATCTAAACTAAAATAGTGAAAGTGCCCTAGAAAAAGTATTGTGTGTTTTATTTTAATCAATCTTTTGAACAATTGGATAGTCCCTGTTCTCAGCAAGAGAGAAAACTGGGAAAATAAGTTTATGAACGGTTGTATGGCAACATACTTGTGTATGCACAATCCAAAAGTAGCTTAACTCATATTAGAGTGAGTTGTGTGGTTAACACTTTGGTGTTTTTATTTCACCCAGAACTGATTTGAAGGCCTACATTATCTCTTAGTTTAGTTTACATTTTGGCTGTTATATGTTTTTTTTTTTTATATTGGATATTTTCATTATTTACATTTCAAATGCTTTCACCTTTTCAGGCCTCCCCTTTGGAAACCCTCTATCCCATTGCCCCTCCCCCTGCCTCTATGAAGTGCTCCCCCATCCACCCACTCCTGTCCTCCAGCCCTGGCATTCCCCAACACTGGGGCATCGAACCCTCTCAGGTGTTCCTCCCACCATCAGACCTCTCCTCCCACTGATGTACAAAAAGGCTGTCCTGGGCCACATATGTGGCCAGCTCCATGGGTCTCCCCATGTATATTCTTTGGTTGGTGTTCCACTCCCTGGGAGCTCCAGTGGGTCTGGCCAGTTGACACTGTCGCTCCCACCATGAGCCTGCAAACCCCCTCAGCTCCTTTAGTCTCTTCTCCAACTCCTCCATTGGGGCCCCAGAGCTCAGTCCAATAGTTGGCTATGAGTTTTCGCCTCTGTATTTGTCAGGATCTGGCAGAGCCTCTCAGGAGACCTCCATATCCGAATTCCATGGGCAAGCACTTCTGCTGTTTAAAATTGTTTCACACTGTGGAACCAACTAAGTCCAGGTAGAAAATACAGAATGGATTCATAAAGAGTATTCCATAATATTATTGCTTTGTTAAGTAAATTTCAAAGATGGATTGCTCATTACATTGTTTCCTGTGCTCATTTCTTTACATTATTATGATTAGAAAAAAGCACTGGCATTTACAATATGAAAAGGTCAAGAAAGGAAATAGGATCAATAAATTTATAGAAATTAATACATGGAAACATTCTCTTTGGTGTTACCTTGATTCACTTGACAAATTGCTACTGATAAACTTAATAAAAGATTTTTCAATAATCTACATCTCCATTTATCTAATATACTTCAAACATGGAATTTTAAAATGGAAAATATTATTATGTGAAGAAGGAAACAATTGGGCTCTCGCAAGGATTCCTTCTTCTGAATTACTCAAGCTGTGTGAATCTATATACCTTGAATCTCTACATGTTGAAAACTGAGACACAACTGTGTGGGGAAGAAAAAGAAATGAGGGGTGGGTAGCAATTGCAGCAGGTCCTGTAAAGGGGATTGGGGAGCACTGGCAGGATCACACACTGCTCGCTGTTTAGGAGTGCTGGCGCAGGGTACTTGTGGAGCATGAGACTGCCTGGCTAGCAGAGAGTTCTTTGCCCAGAAGGTAGCAGCTTTGCCCCAGGTACCTGTAAAAGCTGCTTGGCTGGCTGAGAGGTGGCTCGATCCTTTCTCTGGTGGCTGGAAACGCTGAAGCCTGCTCCATGTTCTTAAGCAGCGGGTTTAATAAAAGAGAGAGTACATAGTTTTGATGTTTTATTATTAAAAGAGTGGAAAGAGTAAAGGAAATAAGGAAGTAAAAAGAGAAAGAGAAGATAGAGAGATGAAGGAAGGCCATGACTACGTGGAAAGGGGTAAAAGAGAAAGAGAAAGAGAGGGAACAGAGAGATAGGTGTAGCCAGGTGACTATAGGGGTGGAGTCCAGTCAGAACACTAGGGGCCTGGGGCATGGCCACATCTGACTGATGGCCATAGGATTATCGAGTTGAGGAGTCAGCAGTCTGGAAGCATAGCTCATGGGTTCCATCCCTTGTTGAAGAATGTTCTGCAGGGTCTCCTGAGTGGCCTTGCTCCAATCAGACTACAGACTGCCTCACACATGGACCCGCACAACTGGAGAGAAGGTGGTGTACACAAAGAAGAAATTCACCATCCAGTCTCTATTTCATTCTCTACCTAGGGAAATAAAATAACGATTTTAAGTAATATGACCAAAAGGTACTGACAGAAATATCTTGGTTTCATTTGTTGTTAATACTGTGTGTGTGTGCGTGTGTGTGTGTGTGTGTGTGTGTGTGTGTGAGAGAGAGAGAGAGAGAGAGAGAGAGAGAGAGAGAGACTAAGTGTGTGAGTTCTAGGTATCACAGGATGTGTGATAGACAACTTTGTCTTCCTTCCTGTGGGTTGAGGAGATAGAACGCAGATTCTAAGTTTAGTTGCCCTGCACAGGGATAGTTTTGTTTAAACAGAACGAGTCGTCTAGATATTAAACTGAAGGTGAAATTGTTGTTCCCTTTGTCTTCTTTACAAATTACAATAATAATAAGAAAGAAATTGCTGGGCCATGGTCATGGTAGAGTAACCAGGACTTCTAGTGGCTTCAGTCAGTTCTCTCTCATGGTCTAAGTTCTACAGAAATTTAAACAAATAAGTTTAGATTCTAAATCTGACTTTTGTTTTATGAATCAGAGAAAACTCTTGGTCTTCTAGACTCCTCCAGAGTACAAGGAATGGCTCTCCTCTTATTGAAATCTCTAGTCCAGTTATAGAGCCATTGTTTATCTCCAAGATATTTGTGGCACTGTTGTACTCTTTTCTTTTCCAAATTTTTTATTTAATTGTTTTATATATTTACATACCAAATGTTGTCTTCCCTCCTTGTTCCCCTGTCCCAGAGTTCTTCACCCATTCATACCTCCCATTTGCCTCTGAGAGGCTGTTCACCCACCAACCCATGCACCACAAAAAACACCACCTAACCTCACCCCACAGAGGCATTTCCCTTCCCTAGGGCATCAAGTCTCTATAGGTTTAGGACATCCTCTTCCACTGAGGCTAGACAAGGCAATCCTCTGCTACATAGGTATCTACAGGGATGACAGACCAGCCCATGTATGTTCTTTGGTTGGTGGCTTATTCTCTGGGAGCTCTCAGAGGTTCAGATTAGTTAAGACTGTTGTTTTTCCTATGTAGATTCCATCTCCTTCAGTTTCTTCCTTCCTTCAATTCTTCCATAGGAGTCCCTGACATCAGTGCAATGCTTGACTATAATTATCTATATATATTTTTTTAGTCAACTGCTGGTAGAGCCTCTCAGAGAAAAGCCATGCTAGGCTCCTACCTGCAAGCACAACATAACATCAGTAATACTGTCAGGGTTTGGTGCTTCCATAGAATGAATTCGAAGATGGCAGCTGCTGTAATCTTATAATTATCATACCATGTTATAGTTGTGGTTCAGAATCTTTGTAGGAATGTTGTTTCCCTCTTTAGAAACTTGCATGGTGCCATCAATCTAGTCTTTTGGAAAATGCACCCATGTCACTTTCCTTCAGTCTCTGCTCCATTTTTGTCCTTATATTTCTTTTAAAGAGGAACAATTCTGGGTCAAAAATCTTGAAGGTGGCCTGGTGACCCCATCCCTCCACTGAGGTCACTGTCCATTTCTGGAGGTTGTCTTTAGGGCTTACATTCACTGTTGGACATTTCAGCTAAGGTCATCCCCATTGAGTCCTGGTAATCTCCAACATTCCAGGACTCTGGAACTTTCTAGAAGATCCCTCTCCCCCAATCCCTAGCTGTTGCATATTTCCATTCATTCAGGTGAGACACATAGTTTAATACACATGCCAGCTGTTGTAATCTTATATTCATCATACCATGTTATAGTTTGGTTCAGAATCTTGGTAGGAATATTGTTTCCCTCTTTAGAAACTTGCATGATGGCATCAATCTAGTCCTCTGGAAAAAGCACCCATGTAACTTCACTCTTGGGTCTCTAAGCCACATGTGAAAGTTCATAGTTTTTTCAGCAATAGAATGTTACATTTGATCTCTTTGGGCAATCAGAGGACATAGATATCGGTATGTTTTGGAAGTCAGGACAACACCCATCCACTACTCAACACAAGATTTATCATATCTAGTGTTAAGAAAATTTATTAGGTGGATTTTGGCTCTCAGAGAAAACATTGTCAACAGAGATGACAAAATTTCATTTAAATTATGTATATATACTTGTATACAGACCCTTTGAATTACATATTCCTGAGTAAATGTTTAATAGTGTGGTGTCTTAAGAGATTTTCAGACACCCTTGATATTGCTTTACTCTCCTTGCTCCTTCCGTTTATATATCTTCCACTCTAATTAAAATCTGCCCCATTTTCACACTCATGTCACTTATACCAAGATAGTTTCCTCTCTATGGGTCCCTAAAATACTACCCCTTCCAGGATATGAAGGCACAATCAAATATTCGAACCTAAGCACTTCCAGTGAAAGAGGACATGCAAGATTTGTCTCCTAAAATAAATCACAAATATAATCATAATATATAACAAAATACCTAAAGTAAAGAAAAATAATGGGAAGATATAAAAAGTTAAAAAAAAAAAAACCTCCTACAATATCATTGAGTTTGTTTGTGTTAGCCTCCAACTGCTGAGCATGGAGCCTACCATTTTATTTTATTTTTTTTAATTTTTATTCTTTGTTTACATTTCAAATGTTGCCCCCTTTCCTGATACCTGCCCAGCAAAAGTCTTATAACCCATCTCCCCTTCCCATTTCCCAATCAACCCTCTCCTGTTTCCCTGTCCCAGCATTCCCCCATACTGCATCATCAAGCCTTTCCAGGACCAGGGGCCTCTCCTCCCTTTGGTGTCCAGCAAGGCCATCCTCTACTGCCTATGTATCTGGAGCCATGGGTAACTCCATGTGCACTCTCTGGTTGATGGTTTTGTCCCTGGGAGCTCTAGGAGTACTGGGTGGCTCATATTCCTGTTCCTCCTATGACACTGCAAACCCCTTTAGCTCCTTGGATCCTTTCTCTAGCTCCCCCATTAGGGACCCTGTGCTCAGTTCAATGGCTGGCTGAGTATGTTCCCCTCTGTATTTGTCATGCACTATCAGAGTCCCCCCAAGTGACAGCTATGTCTGGCTGCAGTCACCAAGTCCTTGTGGCCATCAATAATAGTGTCTGTGTTTGTAAATATATATGGGATGGACCATTAGGTGTGGTAGTCTCTGGATGGTCCTTCCCTCAGACTCTACTCCACATTTTGTCTTTGTATCTTCTTCTGTGGGAATTTTGTTCCCCCTTATAAGAAGGACCAGAGAGTATCCATACATTGTTCTTCCTTCTTCTTGAGCATCATTTGATATGTGAATTGTGTCTTGAGTATTTCAAGCTTCTGGGCTAATATCCACTTATCAGTGAGTGCATACCGTTTGTGTTCTTTTGTGGTTAAGTTACCTCACTCAGGATGATATTTTCTAATTCCATCCATTTGTTTAAGAATTTCATGAATTCATTGTTTTTCATAGCTAAGTAATATTCCATTGTGTAAATATACCACATTTTCTGTATCCATTCCTCCATTGAGGGATGTCTGGTTTCTTTCCAGCTTCTGGCTATTATGAATAGGGCTGCAATGAATATAATGGAGCATGTGTCCTTATTACATGCTGGAGAATCCTCTGGGTATATGCCCAGGAGTGGTATAACAGGATCCTCCTGTAGTATTATACCCAGTTTTCTGAAAAACTGCCAAACTGATTTCCAGAGTGGTTGTAACAGCTTACAATCCCACCAGCAGTGGAAGAGTGTTCCTCTCTCTCCACATCCTCCCTAGCACCTGCTGTCTCCTGAATTTTTGATCTTAGCCATTCTGAGTGGTGTGAGGTGACATCTCAGGCTTGTTTTGATCTGCCTTTCCCTGATGTTGAACATTTCTTTAGGTGCTTCTGAGCCATTTGATACTCCTCAGGTAAAAATTCTTTGCTTAACTCTGTACCTCATTTTTAATAGGATTATTTGGTTCTCTGGACTCTAACATCTTAACTTCTCTATATATATTGTATATTAACCCTCTGTCAGATGTAGGTTTGATAAAGATTTTTTCCCAATTTTGGATATGGTTTTGTCCTATTAACAGTGTCCTTTGCATTACAGAAACTTTGTAATTTTATGAGGTCCCATTTGTTGATTCTTGATCTTAGATCATAAACTATTGGTGTTCTGTTCAGGAAATTTGCTCCTTTGCCCAAGTGCTCAAGGCTCTTTCCCTGTTACTTTTCTATTAGTTTCACTGTGTCTGGTTTTATGTGGAAGTCCTTGATCCACTTGGACTTAAGCTTAGTACAAGGAGATAAGAATGGATCAAATTGCATTCTTCTGCATGTTAGCCACCAGTTGAACCAGCACCAATTGTTGAAAGGCTTTCTTTTTTCCACTGGATGGTTTTAGCTCCTTCGTCAAAGATCAAGTGACCATATGTGGGTGGGTTCATTTCTGAGTCTTCAATTATATTCTCTTGATCTACCTGCCTGTCACTGTATCAATGCCATGTAGGGTTTTTTGTTTGTTTGTTTGTTTGCTTGTTGGTTGGTTGGATTTTTTTGAGACAGGGTTTCTCTGTGTAGCTCTGGCTGTCCTGGAACTCACTCTGTAGACCAGGCTGGCCTCAAACTCAGAAATCCAATTGCCTCTGCCTCCCAAGTGCTGGGATTAAAGGCATAGACCACCACCACCAGTCCAACCATGTAGTTTTTAGCACTATTGCCCTATAGTACTGCTTGAGGTCGGGGATACTGATTCCCCCAGAAGTTCTTTTACTGTTGAGAATAGTTTTAGCTATCCTGGGTTTTTTGTTATTCCAGAAGACTTTGAGAATTGCGCTTTCTAACTCTGGGAAGAATTGAATTGGGATTTTGATGGGGATTGCATTGAATCTGTATATTGCTTTTGGCAAGATGGCCATTTTTCTATATTAAACCTGCCAATCCACAAGCATCTTTCCATCTTCTGGGGTCTTCTTCAATTTCTTTCTTCAAAGACTTTAGGTTCCTATCGTACAGATCTTTCATTTGTTTAGAGTCACACCAAGATACTTTATATTTTTGTGACAATTGTGAAGGATGTTGTTTCCCTAATTTCTTTCTCAGTTTGTTTATACTTTGAATATAGAAGGGCTACTGATTTGCTTGAGTTAATTTTATATCCAGCCACTTTGCTGAAGTTGTTTATCAGCTGTAGGAGTTCTCTGTTTTTGTAGGAGTTTTTTGATTCACTTAAGTATACTATCCTATCATCCACACATAGTGTTGATTTGACTGTGTCCTTTCAAATTTGTATACCTTTGACCTTCTGTCTAATTTCTATAGCTATAACTTCAAGTACTATATTGAATAAATATGGAGAGAGAGGGCAGCCCTGTCTAGTTCCTGATTTTAGTGGGATTACTTCAAGTTTCTCTCCACTTACTTTGATTATGGCTACTCATTTCCAGTATATTGCTTTTACTATGTTTAGTTATGGGCCTTGAATTGCTGTTCTTTCCAAGACATTTAACATGAAAGGATGCTAAATTTTGTCAAATGTTTTTTCAGGATCTAATGAAATGACCATGTGTTTTTTTTTCCTTTGAGATTGTTTATGTAGTGGATTACATTGATTGATTTCCTTATATTGAACCATCCCTGCATCCCTGGGATGAAGCCTACTTGATGGTGGTAAATGATCATTTTGATATGTTCTTGGATTTGGTTGGCAAGAATTTTACTGAATATCTTTGCATCAATATTCATAAAGCAAATTGGTCTCAAGTTCTCTTTCTTTGTTGGATCTCTGTGTGGTTTTGGTATCAGCATAATTGTGGCTTCATAGAACAAACTGGGTTGTGTTCCTTCTGTTTCTATTTTGTGGAATAGTTTGAAGAGTATTAGTGTTAGGTCTCCTTTGAAGATCTGATACAATTCTGCACTGAAGCCATCTGGTCCTGTGCTTATTTTGATTAGGAGACTTTCAATGACTGCTTCTATTTCTTTAGTGGTTATGGGACTGTTTAGATGGCCTATCTGATCCTGACTTAACTTTGGTCTTTGGTCTCTGTCCAGAAAATTGTATATTTCATCGAGATTTTCCAGTTGTGTTGAGTATAGGCTTTCATACTAGGATCTGATGATTTTTTGAATTTCCTCAATTTCTGTTGTTATATCTCCCTTTTCATTTCTGATTTTGTTAATTTGGATATTGTCTTTGTGCCATCTGGTTATTCTAGATAGAGATTTATCTATCTTGTTGATTTTTTCAATGAATCAGCTCCTGGTTTTATTGATTCTTTGATATTGTTTGTTTAGTTGGTTGGGTTTTTTTTTGTTTTGTTTTGTTTTGTTTTGTTTTGTTTTTTTTGGTGTTTCTACTTGATTAATTTCAGCCCTGATTTCCTGCTGTCTACTCCTCTTGGCTGTATTAGATTCTTTCTGTTCTAGCGCTTTCAGGTGTGTTATTAAGCTGCTAGTGTATGCTGTCTCCAGCTTTTTTTGAAGGCACTCTGAGCAATGAGTTTTCTGCTTAGCACTGCTTTCATTTTGTCCCATAAATTTGGGTATTTTGTGCCTTCATTTTCATTAAATTCTAAAAAGTCTTTGATTTCTTTCCCTATTTCTTTCTTGGCCAAGGAATCAATGAGTAGAGCATTGTTCAGCTTCCATGTTATGTGGGCTTTCTTTTGTTTCTGTAGCTACTGAAGACCACCCTTACTCCATAGTGATCTGATAGAAGACATGGGATTAGTTCAGTCTTCTTATATCTGTTGAGGTCTCTTTTGTGACCTATTACATAGTCAATTTTGGAGAAGGTACCACAAGGTGCTGAGAAGAAGGTATATTCTTTTGATTTAGAATGAAATGTATAATTACTTGATTAATTTCAGCCCTCTTAAATACATTTGGTCCAAAATTTCTGTTAGTTTTACTGTGTTTCTGTTTAGTTTGTGCTTCTCTGATCTATCTATTCATGAGAGTGGGGTGCTGAAGTCTCCCACAATTATTTTTATTGTGAGCTTTAGCGAAGTTTCCTTTACAAATGAGAGTACCCTTGCATTTGGAGCATAGATTTCAGAATTGAGAGTTCTTTGTATATTTTCCCTTTGATGAGTATGAAGTGTCTTTTTTGATGACTTTTGGTTGAAAGTCTGTTTTATCCTGTATTAGAATGGCTACTCCAGCTCATTTCCTGGAACCATTTTCTTGGAAAATTGTTTTCTAGACTTTACTCTGAGGTAGTGTTTGTCTTTGACACTGAGGTGTGTTTCCTGTATGCAGCAAAATGGTGGGTCCTGTTTATGTATCCAGTCTGTTAGTCTATGTCTTTTATTGGGGAGTTGAGTACATTGATAATAAGAGATTTTTAAGGAATAGTGAATGTTGCTTCCTGTTATTTTTGATGTTATTTTTATGTTTGGTGTTTATCTTCTTTGGTGTTTGTTGAAAGAAGTTTACTATCTTGCTTTTTCTAGGGTGTAGTTGCCTTCCTTATATTGCCATTTTCTACCATTATCCTTTGTAGGGCTGGATTTGTGGAAAGATATTGTGTAAATTTGGTCTTATCATAAAATATTTTGGTTTCTCCATCTATAGTGATTTAAAGTTTTGCTAGATATAGTGGTCTGCGCTGGCATTTGTGTTCTCTTAGGGTCTGTATGAGATATGTCCAGGATGTTCTTGCCTTCATGGTCTCTGTTGAGAAATTTGGTATAATTCTGATAGGTCTTCCTTTATATGTTACTTGGCCTTTTCCCTTACTGCTTTTAATATTCTTTCTTTACTTAATACATTTGTTGTTTTGATTATTATGTGACAGGAGGAATTTCTGTTCTGGTCCAGTCTATTTGGAGTGCTGTAGACTTCTTGTATGTCCATGGGCATCTCTCTCTTTAGGCTAGGGAAGTTTTCTTCTATAATTTTGTTGAAGATATTTACTGGCCCTTTAATTTGTAGATCTTCACTCTCTTCTATACCTATAATCCTTAGGTTTGGTCTTCTCATTGTGTCCTGAATTTCTTGGATGTTTTGGGTTACACACTTTTTGCATTTTGCATTTTCTTTGACTGTTGAGTCCATGTTTTCTATAGTGTATCTTAAGCATTTGAGATTCTTTCTTCTATCTCTTATATTCTGTTGTTGATGCTTGCATCTATGACTCCTTAGTTCTTTCCAAGGTTTTGTTTTCTATCTCCAAAGTTGTCTCTCTTTGTGATTTCTTTGTTGCTTTTACTTCCGTTTTTAGATCCTGGATGGTTTTGTTCAGTTCCTTCACTTGTTTGTTTGTGTTTTCCTGTAATTTTTTAAGGGATTTTTGTGTTTCCTCTTTAAGGGCCTCTACCTGTTGACCCATGTTCTCCTGGTTTTCTTTAAGGGAGTTATGTATGTCCTTCTTGAAATCCTCTATCAGAATCATGAGATGGGATTTTAAATTAAGATCTTGCTTTTCTGGTGTGTTGGGGTATCCAGGACTTGCTATTGTGGGAGAACTTGTTTCAGATGGTGCCATGTTGCCTTGGTTTCTGTTGGTAATGTTCTTGTGTTTGCCTTTGCCATCTGGTTATCCTTGGTGTTCGTTGGTTGCTGTCTCTGATGGGGGCTTGTCTGTCACACAAGCCTCTGTATCTGCGCTCCTGGGAGACCCCTTCTCTCTGTGTACACAAATATGTAGGTACTCCTGTGAGACCAGCTCTCTTGTGGTTGTTTTTGGGTATGTAGCTCTATGGCCACCATCAGTTCTGAGTGTGGGCAGAAAACAGAAGACTCCTGTCCCAGGCTGCTCTTAGTTTCTTGTGTCCTCAGGGTTTCCAGCTGCTTTTCTGAGCAGCAGTGCAGGTCTCACCTGTGTTGACTGTCCTCTCTGCACTGAAGGGTAGTTAGCTACCTTCCTGCACTACTTGGAGATGGTGTGCTATGGCAAAGGATGGTCCCAAGCCAGAGACACAAACTGAAAAGCTTCTTCCAGAGAGTTCTGGACGGGATCCTCTGAGCTTCAGGGAAAGTCTCACCCGTGCTGACTGTGGTTAGCTATTTTCCTGTGCAACTTGGAGATGTTGAACTGTAGCAGAGGATGGTCCCAAGCTGGAGAAGAGTAGCCACTTAAGAGTGGTTTTATACCCAATAGGATTCAACTGAAGAAAACTAATTTTTTCATCTTTTCATTAGTTATCCATTGAAAAGGGCTTCTGGGTAATAGACAGTGGTTTCTATCTACTTCTCTAAGTAGTTTAGAAGTACTCTTTCAATTTCTGTTTTACTTTTTAACAGTTTAGGAGGAATTGGCTATAGGGCCCCAGGCCATGGTCAACACAAAACCAAACTCAATAGCATTTGTTGGAATTTCCATATTTCATATTTCTTTATTTGGTATTTCTGGGGTTTGTTTGTTTATGTTTGTTTTTATTTATTTTTGTTTGTATCATAGGTCCTGTTTGTGTGTATTAGAAAATTCTGTAAATTTTTAATTTTTCTTGTTTCATTTCTTTATTGACTTTATCATTCAGTAATGACTTTTGTAAACCCCATGAATTTGTATTTGATTTGAAATGTGTCTAATGTCAATTTTAAGTTTTAATGAATTTTGATAGAATAGCATCTAAGAAGTTAGTTCAATACCTTTGAATTTTTCATGATTTGTTTCATGTCCCAGGATGTGGTCTAATTTATAAGGAGGGAACTGTAGGATAAGAATTAGGTGTGAGGTGATACAGAAGAGGGAGTCAATGTGACAGGAAAGGGGATGAAAATCCAAAACTGGTGGGCTTTGGTGGTTGAGAGGAATCATTAGGAAGTTGCAGAGACCTGGGATAGAGGAGGCTACAAGGAGTCAATACAGATGACCTTAGCTGAAATGCCTAACGGAGGGCTTGGAACCTGAAGAGGCCATCTCCTGTAGCAAGGC
The DNA here is from genome assembly GCF_947179515.1 of Apodemus sylvaticus. Lineage (NCBI taxonomy): Eukaryota > Metazoa > Chordata > Mammalia > Rodentia > Muridae > Apodemus > Apodemus sylvaticus. Next base: position 49,515,053 of record NC_067483.1, read on the forward strand.
AGGACCCCCAGTGGACAAGTGAGGACACCAATTTATCCACAACATTTATGACACAAAATTTGCCCTGTCTAAAAGAGTGCAGAGACAAAGTTCAAGCAGAGACTGAAGGAATGATCAAGGAATAATAGCCCCAAATTGAGACCCATTCCATGGTGTGTGTGTGTGTGTGTGTGTGTGTGTGTGTGTGTGTGTGTGTGTTTGTGTGTGGTGTGTGTGTGTGTGGGTGTGTGTGTACATAAAACTTCTATGTGCTGCTGAATAGCAAGTTATTATTTGGTGTTTGGTTGGACTAACTATTCCTTACATACCTGTTAAAACCAATCAATGTATATTGTCATTTAATTCTGAGGTTTCTCAGTTTATTTTTATTCGAGATGCTCTGCTTTAGAGAAAGTATAGTTTTGAGTTTCTATTAATAAACTATTGTTGCTAATCAGTGTCTCCTTAAAATTCAGTTGTACCAGTATTTATGAAATTAGGAACCCATATATATGGAAGGTCTTCTCACCTTGAATCCTCTTAAATGTTTGTATTTCCTTATGGTATTCCATTCTCAATTTTTAAATGAGAATGTTTGTCTTTTCTTGACAGTAATCAGGTATTTGTCCTCCTTAACTTCATTTTCCTTAATTTCATTGAGCTGTTAGTAGCAAGTTGGTTGGATGGGTCTTTTTGGATGTCTAAAGTTTGGTTGTAGTGCAGGCAAGTTGGTAGAGTAATAATCTGTGGCCCAGAATGTTAAGACAGTGTTATATCTGGTAGGCTGTGGTGAATTTATGACTGGGTAGAGTAGGGAGACTTACAGTGTAGATTCTATAGAAGAAAGTCAAAAATTGAGGTGGAATATATCATAGGTTTAGACATGAAATTTTGTCATCTAGTAAAGGGCCATCATAATTTCAAAGCAGTAGCTATAATATGCTTCATTGCATCCCCACAGTAATTAGTAATAAGGACATGTAGGTGACCCTCTAGTTACTTCCTTCCAACAAATTTCAGGCTGACAATTTTTAAGAGCTTCATAACTATAACAAAGTTAAGAAAGAATTAGAAAGCTAAATAGGAAGGATTAAGACAATTCATGAGTTATATATTTTTATATTTTCTATTCTTCAGTTCTTATTCTAAAGCTGAAAATAAGCCTTTTTGGTAATATAATAAAAGACTTGTACAACTCTATAAATTTTCACAATATGTCAACTTCCTTCACATTATGTAAAATAGGTATAGACTTAATGGTCTATTAAGTAAACATCTGTTTAGTGAGGTTTAATTACCAAGTTGATTCTGGATTACAAAGTATTTAGAGTAAAGGTGCCTTGTAATTTAAAACTAACTTTGAATAAGTAAATTTCATTTTTTTTTTTTTGGCAAATAATGGGACAGACAAGAGTACTCAGTTTTGTAATCCATAAACTTAAAACACCAAAGGAAAAAAGAAGGTAGGAAGAAAGGGAAGAAAGGAAAGAAGGAAGGAAGGAGGGGAGGAAGGAAGAAAAAAAGAAAAAAGAAAGAAAGAAAGAGAAAGAAAGAGAAAGAAGAAAGAAAGAAAGAAAGAAAGAAAGAAAGAAAGAAAGAAAGAAAGAAAGAAAGAAAGAAAGAAAGAAAGCACAGAAAAGTAAAGGCAGGAAAAAAAAGGAAGGATGAAAGAAAATGTAGTCACTCTACCCTTAGCTCTGATGATTTCCACAAACACTTGTTTATTTATGTAGAAATGATGCTATCCCTGCTGTGAAAATCAGTTGTGGACATTTTAAAAATTCAGACATCAGTTAAAGAACATTGTACTTGAAGACTTTGAACGAGTCAAATTTTTTGATGAATAATAATTTAAGTAATAGAGAGGATGGAGAAGCATCATCTTAGAGGCAAAGCGGTGGGGGAGGTGGTGGGGGTCTCATGGAGGAAGGCCCAGGATAGAGGACATCAGTTGAAATTTAAATAAATTAAATAACTAATAAAAATAAAAATATTTTTTTCTTTTTTTGGCATCTCTCTCTTTATTTTATTTTATTTTATTTTATTTTTATTTACATTGCAAATGATTTCCCCTTTTCTGGGTTCCCACTCCCCGCAAGTCCCATAAGCCCTCTTCCGTCCCCCTATTCTTCCATCCACCCCATCCCACTCCTTGTTCTGGAATTCCCCTATACTGTTGCACTGAGTCTTTCCAGAACCAGGGGCCACTCCTCCATTCTTTTTGGACATCATTTAATTTGTGGATTATGTCCTGGGTGTTCAAAGTTTCTAGGCTAATATCCACTTATCAGTGAGTGCATACCATGATTGATCTTTTGAGACTGTGTTACCTGACGTAGTATGATGTTCTCAAGCTCCATCCATTTGTCTAAGAATTTCATGAATTCATTGCTTCTAATGGCTGAATAGTACTCCATTGTATAAATGTACCACGTTTTTTGTATCCATTCCTCCGTTTTAGGACACCTGGGTTCTTTCCAGCTTCTGACTACTACAAATAGGGCTGCTATGAACATAGTGGAGCATGTGTCCTTATTGCATGCTGAAGAATCCTCTGGATATATGCTCAGGAGTGGTATAACAGGGTCCTCAGGAAGTGTCATGCTCAGTTTTCTGAGGAACCACCAGACTGATTTCCACAGTGGTTGTACCATCTTACAGCCCCACCAGCAGTGGAGGAGTGTTCCTCTTTCTCCACATCCTCGCCAACACCTGCTGTCTCCTGAGTTTTTGACCTTAGCCATTCTGACTGGTGTGAGGTGAAATCTCAGGGTTGTTTTGATTTGCATTTCCCTAATGATTAATGATGTTTAATATTTCTTAAGGTGTTTCTCAGCTGATTTTTTTTCAATGATTGAGAAATGAGTTAGAATTGAAGAATAATTGGAGAAGGAAGAAAAAGTGATTAGAGTGACCGGAGTAAGATATCTACAGCTATTGAACAAACTCTGCTTAGAGTATGAAGTTTCAGGTAATTAAAGGTTTTTTGTCTGCTTCTTGTTCAAAGAATATTTGAACACTGTATAAAGTTATCATTATCATTTAGTGTTAATTGAATAACAATGATAAGCAATTTTATCTTTAAAAAGTTCCAATAAAGTGTCAGACAAAATCTTTACCTTTATATTTCTACACACCTAATGTCTCTATCAATAGATACAGATATAGATGAGATATATAAGGATAAATATAAAGATATATATATGATATATAGGTATATATATAGATAGATGGTAGACAAGATATAGAGATAGATAGATAATAGATATATTGATTGACTGATAGAGACAAGAAATTGATATATTAATATATATATATAGGTGATAGATTAGATATAGATACAGATATAGATTATAGACTAGATGTAGAAATAGATGAATATACAATCCTCTGGATATATGCCTAGTAGTGGTATAACAGGGTCCTCAGGGAGTGACATGCCCAATTTTCTGAGGAAACTCCAGACTGATTTCCAAAGTGTTTGCACCATCTTGCAATCCCACCAGCAGTGGAGGAGTGTTCTTCTTTCTCCACATCCTCACCAACACCTGCTGTCTCCTGAGTTTTTGACCTTAGCCATTCTGACTGGTGTGAGGTGAAATCTCAGGGTTGTTTTGATTTGCATTTCCCTAATGATTAATGATGTTGAACATTTATTAAGGTGTTTCTCAGGTCTCCGAAGTTCTTCATGTGAAAATTCTTTGTTTAGCACTGTACCCCACTTTTTAATGGGGTTATTTGGTTCTCTGGGTTCTACTTTCTTGAGTTCTTTGTATATATTAGATATTAGCCTTCTGTCAGATTTAGGGTTGGTGAAGATCTTTTCCCAGTCTGTTGGTTGACATTTTGTCCTTTTGATGGTGTCCTTTGCCTTACATAAACTTTGTAGTTTTATGAGGTCCCATTTGACAATTCTTGATCTTAGAGCATAAGCTATTGGTGTTCTATTCAGGAACTTTTCCCCTGTGCCCATGTCCTCCAGGGTCTTCCCCAGTTTCTTTTCGATTAGTTTCAGTGTGTCAGGTTTTATGTGGAGGTCGTTGATCCATTTGGAGTTGAGCTTGGTACAAGGAGATAAGAATGGATCTATGCTCATTCTTCTACATGCTGACCTCCAATTGAACCAGCACCATTTGTTGGAAAGACTATCTTTTTTCCACTGGATGCTTTCAGCTCCTTTGTCAAAGACCAAGTGACCATAGGTGTGTTGCTTCATTTCTGGGTCTTCAATCCTATTCCATTGATCCGCTTGCCTGATATTGTACCAATACCATGCAGTTTTTATCACTATTGCTCTGTAGTAGAGTTTAAAGTCTGGGATATTGAATCCCCCTGAAGTTCTTTTACTGTTGAGAATAGTTTTAGCTATCCTGGATTTTTTGTTATTCCAGATGAATTTGAGAATTGCTCTTTCTAGTTCTATGAAGAACTGGGTTGGGATTATGATGGGAATAGCATTGAATCTGTAGATTGCCTTTGGCAAGATGGCCATGTTAACTATATTAATCCTGCCAATACAGGAGCATGGAAGGTTTTTCCATTTTCTGAGATCTTCTTCGATTTCCTTCTTCAGAGATCTGAGGTTCTTGTCATATAGGTCTTTCACTTGTTTGGTTAGACTCACCCCAAGATACTTTATGCTGTTTGTAGCTATTGTGAAGGGGGTCATTTCCCTAATTTCTTTCTCAGTCTGCTTATCCTTTGAATATATAAAGGCTACTGATTTGCTTGCGTTGATTTTGTAGCCAGCTACTTTGCTGAAGTTGTATATCAGCTGTAGGAGTTCTCTAGTAGAGTTTTTAGGGTCACTTAAGTATACGATCATATCATCTGCAAATAGTGATAGTTTGACTTCTTCCTTTCCAATTTGTATCCCTTTGACTTCCTTCTGTTGTCTAATTGCTCTAGTTAGGACTTCAAGAACTATATTGAAAAGATATGGAGAGAGGGGGCAGACTTGTCTAATCCCTGATTTTAGTGGGATTGTTTCAAGTTTCTCTCCATTTAGTTTGATGTTGGCTACCGGTTTGCTGTATATTGCTTTTACTATGTTTAGATATGGGCCTTGAATTCCTTTCCTTTCCAAGACTTTTAGCATGAAAGGATGCTGAATTTTGTCAAATGCTTTTTCAGCATCTAATGAAATGGTCATGTGGTTTTTATCTTTGAGTTTGTTTATGTAGTGGATAGCATTTATGAATTTCCATATATATATACCAACCCTGCATCCCTGGGATGAAGCCTACTTGATCATGGTGGATGATCATTTTGATGTGCTCTTGGATTCGGTGGGCAAGAATTTTATTTAGTATTTTTGCATCGATATTCATAAGGGAAATTGGCCTGAAATTCTCTTTCCTAGTTGGATCTTTGTCTGGTTTTGGTATCAGCGTAATATTGGCTTCGAAGAAGGAGATGGGTAGTGTTCCTTCTGTTTCAATTTGGTGGAAAAGTTTGAAGAGTATTGGTGTTAAGTCTTCTTTGAAGGTCTGATAGAATTCTGCACTGAAACCATCTGGTCCTGTGCTTTCTTTGGTTGGAAGCCTATCTATGACCCCTTCTATTTCTTTAGGTGTTATGGGTCTGTTTAGATGGTCTATTTGATCCTGGTTTAATTTTGGTAACTGGTATCTGTCTAACAAAATGTCCATTCTTCCAGATTCTCCAGTTTTGTTAAATACAGGTTTTTGTAGTAGGATCTGATGATTTTTTGAATTTCCTCGGTTTCTGTTGTAATATCTCCATTTTCATTTCTAATTTTGTTAATTTGGATACTTTCTCTGTACCCTTTGGTTAGTCTGGCTAAGGGTTTATCTATCTTGCTGATTTTTTTAAAGAACAGCTTTTGGTCTTTTGATTCTTTGTATGGTTCTCTTGGTTTCTACTTGATTGATTTCCGCCCTGAATTTGATGATTTTCTGTCTTCTCCCTTTCCTGGGTGAATTAGCTTCTTCTTGTTCCAGGGTTTTCAGTTATTCCGTTAATCTTCTAGTGTAAGCTCTCACAAATTTCTTTTTGGAGGCACTCAAAGCTATGAGTTTTCCTCTTAGCACTGCTTTCACTGTGTCCCATAGATTTGTGTATGTTGTGCCTTCATTTTCATTAAATTCTAAGAAATCTTTGATTTCTGTCTTTATTTCTTCCTTGACCAAGATATCATTGAGTAGAGTATTGTTCAGTTTCCATGTGTATGTGGGCTTTCTGTTGTTTTTACTGTTACTAAAGACCACTTTTACTCCATAGTTATCTGATAGGAGGCATGGGATTATTTCAATCTTCTTATATTTGTTGAGGTCTGTCTTGTGACCAACTATATGATCTATTTTGGAGAAGGTACCATGAGGTGCTGAGAAAAAGGTATATTCTTTTGCTTTGGGATAAAAAGTTCTATATATTTATATATCTGTTAACTCCAATTGGTTCAAAGCTTCAATTAGTTTCATTGTCTCTCTGTTTAATTTCTGTTTTGCTGATCAGTCCATTAGTGAAAGTGGAGTGCTGAAGTCACCCACAATTATTGTGTTAGGTGCAATGTGTACTTTGAGCTTTAGTAAAGTTTCTTTTATGAATGAGGGCTCCCTTTTATTTGGGGCATAGATGTTCAGGATTGAGAGTTCTTCTTGTTGGATTTTTTCTGTGACCAGCAAGTAGTGACCTTCCATATCTCTTTTGATGACATTAGGTTGAAAGTCAATTTTATATGAAATTAGAATGGCAACTCTGGCTTGTTTCCTGGGACCATTTGCTTGTAGAATTGTCTTCCAGCCTTTTACTCTAAGGTAGTTTTTGTCTTTGACATTGAGGTGTGTTTCCTGTATGCAGCAAAATGTAGGATCCTGTTTACGTAACCAGTCTGTTAGTCTATGTCTTTTTATTGGGGCATTGAGTCCATTGATGTTAAGAGATATCAAGGAGTAGTAGTTATTGCTTCCTAACATTCTTTATTTTAATTTTATACGTGTTTGGTTATCCTCTTTGGGTTTGATGAAAGAAGCTTAATATCCTGCTCTTTCCAGGGTATAGTTTCCCTCATTGTACTGGTGCTTTCCCCCTATTATCCTTTGTAGGGCTGGGTTTGTGGAAAGATATTGTGTAAATTTGGTTTTGTCATGGAATATCTTGGTTTCTCCATCTATAGTAATTGAGAGTTTCGCTGGGTATAGTAGTCTCGGCTGGTATTTGTGTTCTCTTAGAGTCTGCATGAGCTCCGCCCAGGATCTTCTAGCTTTCATGGTCTCTGGTGAGAAATCTGGTGTAATTCTGATAGGTCTTCCTTTATATGTTACTTGCCCTTTTTCTCTTACTGCCCTAAGTATTCTTTCTTTGTTTAGTACATTTGGGGTTTTGATTATTATGTAACGGGAGGTATTTCTGTTCTGGTCCAGTCTGTTTGGAGTTCTGTAGGCTTCTTGTATATTCATGGGCATCTCTCTCTTTAGGTTAGGGAAGTTTTCTTCCATAATTTTGTTGAAGATATTTGCTGGCCGTTTAAGTTGTAAATTTTCACTCTCATTAATACCTATAATCCTTAGATTTGGATTTCTCATTGTGTCCTGGATTTCATGGATATTTTGGGTTACAAGCTTTTTCATTTTTCATTTTCTTTAACTGTTGAGTCCATGGTTTCTGTGGTATCTTCGGCATCTGAGATTCTTTCTTCTATCTCTTGTATTCTGGTGTTGATATTTGCATCTATGGTCCCTGATTTCTTCCCAAGGTTTTCTATCTCCAAAGTTGTCTCCATTTGTGCTTTCTTAGTTGTTTCTACTTCTGTTTTTAGATCCTGGAAATTTTGCTCAGTTCTGTCATTTGCTTGATTGTGTTTTCCTCTAATTCTTTAAGCGATTTTTGTGTTTTCTCTTTCATGACTTCTGCCTGTTGATCAAGGTTCTCCTGTGTTTCTTTAAGTGATTTTTGCATTTCCTCCTTATTGGCTTTTGTATTCTCCTGAATTTCTTTCAATGATTTTTGTGTTTCCCTTGTAAGGGCTTCTAATTTTTGATCCATTTTCTCCTAAATTTCTTTAAGTATGTCCTTCATGTGTTCCTGTACTAGCATTATGACCAGTGATTTTAAATCCAAATCTTGTTTTTCTGGTGTGTTGGGGTATCCAGGACTTGCTAATGTTGGAGAATTGGGTTCAGATGCTGCCATAATGCCTTGGTTTCTGTTAGTAACATTCCTACGTTTGCCTTTAGCCATCTGGTTCTCCCAGGAGTTAGATGGTCTTATTGCCACTGACTGGCGCTTCAACCTACTGTGGATCTTTAAGATTATCTCTGCACCACCTGGTGACTGGGTTTCTTCTGGCACAGATTACTGATATGCTGGCTTCCTCTTTTGTGCCTTTGGAGCCCTTCTCAGTCTTGCCTCAAGCAATGCTATACTTAGGTTGTCAAGACAAGTTCTCTGTCTGCTCTATTATGGAGGGAAGAAGTTGTGGTGGGGGTCACTCCCTCTGTTGATTCTCACATAGGACACAGGTCCTGAGATGGACTGGCTTGCAGACAAAAGCAGCCTATGTGCTCAGTTCCTGAGTACAGGCAGACCCCTGGTGGTTTGCACCACCAGAAATCTAAAGCTCAGGGTGTTAAAGTACCTAGTGATCCTTTTGTGTCCCTGCAGGCAGCGAGTATGTTGGGCTTCTTTCCTTCCATGGCTCCCTGGTCAGGATATGGCTATTTTCTTATAACCTATATAACATCACCCCAGTTTAAGGACTAATAATTTAAAAACCATAAGTTGCCATGCATGTTTGCCATTTTCAGAATTATTTTATAACAGTCCTTTTTATTTTCTTATCTGTTTGTTTTTTATTTAGTACTTAAGAAATATGAATGTATATATTTTCATGCTTGTGTGTATGTTCATACACAATGTTTGTGTTTGTTTTTGTTTTGTTTACTGAATCTGACCTTCATATATTCAGCTTGGCTTGAAGGCAGGGCATGCCTCTCCATTCCTGTCTCCACCCTTCATAAATATGTTATAAGCCTGTGGTGACCAGATTTCCGGTTAAGAGTTTGAAAGCAGATTTCAAGTCTTCAAACATCCACAAAGACTTTAAGCAGAAAATAGTCTTCCTAAAGAATTTTTATTTATTCAGTAATAAAATTTTATCATATATAGTTAACTTACTTGAAATCTATAATCTATGGGGAAACAAAAGCAGAGAGGCCAATGCTGGGTGGCTAGAGATGAGAGTGGAGAGGATGCACATAGGAGGGTGGGAGTGGAGAAGATTAACAAGAAGGGTGATATTGGACAGAATGGAGATGGGAGTTGCTAGGAGGAGCTGGAGATGACTGACCAAAATACATTCTCAGATATTAATAAAATGTTGTTATAAGTAAATATGAGGGAAAGCCTGACATTTTGGCACACAAGTTCATCTATGGGATATTATGCTAAATTAAATTAACTTCACATGACAGACATCATTATCATTCTCTCATTCACAGATTATAATTCAATTGAAACTGTAGAAATAATTCTGAGGATTGTCAAAGGCCACATGAGAGCTGAAAGGAAGGGAAATCGGTTGAATGTTTCAAGTAGACAGAAGTTATGGGTTTTGAGATATAGTATAAAACAGAGTGACGGGGACCAATAATAATGTGTTACATACTCAATAAAATTTTTGATACATTTCATAAAATGAAATTCTAGAACAGGGTGTTTGTTCTGACTGTTTTAGCAAAGTCACCCCTCCTTTCAAATGAGTATTTTGAAATGCCATTCTTAACACTTCCCTTTGTAAGTCTTAAAATTATAACTGGGCCCACACAAATAAGTAGGAAGTGTTAATGGGTGCTTTTCACTTTGTTCTGTTGCAGAATATCTATTGGAAAAGAACCAGTGTGCAGATTCTCAAAAACCTAGTGATTTCTGATTCTAGAGTTGTGCATAAAGGTTCAAAACTAAATCTCATATAATGTTCTGCAGAGTAAATGTGTTTTAGAATTTAAAAAGATATAGTTTTCATCACATAGATAAAAGTAATGAGATCTACCATGAGGTTTCTAATATCTAAATGTTTGAGGACATTAGATCCATCTCAAATTCATAACATTCAAAACCAATCTCTGTACCTATTAACTTTCACTAAGGATAGCATAAAGATACAACATGAACAATAATAGCTTTAAATAGTTTTGTGATGAACTATACCATATGTTTCTCTTTGGACTTCTCAGAATTCCAATCATCCAAAAGCTTGAACAGCTGCTACCATTTTGCAGATAATTGCTATAAGATGCATTTTGTCCTTCCCTGTGTTGATTTCTCCTTCTGTCTCTCTAAGCCCTATAAGATGTTTGTCACATTCCTCCTCCTAAGGGTGACTGCTATACTCCCAAGTCCACTCTGCAAGCTAACTACTTTTACCAAAGAAAAAATAGCTTCCTGGTGTGCATCTTTCCAAGACAACAGAAAAACTAATTGTAAAGATTTAGCCTTCTGCTTACAAATGTATTCTCAGCAAACATTTAGATTAAACCTAACCTTTGAGAATGTAGCATCCATCTCTTCTCTGAATGATGGATTGTGATTTCTTTCCAGAGCTGCTTACATGAGACCTACTGATGAGAATGAATAAGTCAGAACAAACTTTCACTCTCCTTATTGTTCTCTGACAATAGATTTAAAAGAAAATCTTTAATTCTTATTTTTCTGGATGTATATCAACTTAAATATAAATATCTATGGTTTAATAACTGTGGCTAAAAACCTGTAATCTAGCTGTTGCCAGAAACTAGATTTAGTGGTCTCTCCCACTAAAAAGGTTTATTCAATATGGCCTTATTATGGAAAACAGCATAATACTGACATAATGCTTCAATTTACATAGAGGAAGAATTAAGGTAGATAGGGAAGAAGTATGTATAAATATATCAATTTGCCAAAGGTATGATTTGATTAATTATTTTCTTAGTTCTGGCCCACAAAGGGCACTGGGGTGTTATTGCTGGTATCACGTAAAGGATTAATCTCACCATTAGGATATGCTAGCATCTATTCTTCCAAGTACAGATTCACCATGGATAAACAGTCATCAACTGGAGTGAAGAGTAAGCTGTCATATAAGATGGGGCTGTTTATGGAATCCATCCCAATCTTAATGAGAATTCTGACAGGACTTATCTGTGAGCCCTCAGCACTGTAGAAGGATAAGATATAGAAGAGAGAAAATAATCCAAAATTATAGATTACAGAAATAGAATTGTAGAGGAATTTTATTCAGAACATGGATGCTGTGGCAAGAGATCATATCCAAAGATAATCTAGGTCTGCATGATCTAGTTAGAGTATTGAAATGCCTTTAATTCCAGGAGACAGACACAAGCAAATTCAAAACCTTATAAAGCCATGAATTCAAGGCTTATAGAAAGCAAGTTACAGATAAAGAAAAGCTTAGGTCCAGGTGTGGTGGTACATGCTTTTAATCATCCCAGCACTCAGGAGCCAGAGTCATGAAGATCCCTGAGTTCTAGTCAGTTTTCTTCAGTAAGTTAATTGAATTAACATTCAGCTTTACCAAGAGTATTGTAGAGACACAGGTTGCAGATAAAGTAAAGATAGACACGTGAAGACAGAATAAGCTGGGCCAAAGAATAAGAAGGATCCAGAAGATTAGAACATATTGCCAAATTTAATATAAGGTCAAGCAGAGCAATTCTGTCAGATGCCAACAGAACCCAAATTGAGTAAGTCAGCTAGTAGAGGAGTTTTAGCCAGGATAGCTGAGTTAATCTAACCTACAAGAGTTCAGAAAGAGTTCAGGATGGTGTGACTATTCAACAGTAAATTTCAGAGGCTGAGAAAACATTCTATGACTAGATTAGTTTGTATTAAAGTTAGAAGCTTCCAGGACTAAATACTAGGCTAACATACAGAGGCAGTAAGCCTTAGAAACAATTATATCATGTAAATAACAGTTACATTTACAGAAATGACAGGGTCTTTTCTCATTTTCGATTCCCTGTTCATGCACATAAATGTTTTATAGAAAAAGTAATTTAAATGTATATTTTTCAGTTTGATTGTAATAAAACAAATATGACACTAAGTAATCTAAAGAGCTGCTATACCTAAATATTACTCATAAGCAAGAGGTTCTTTATTGTAAATATTTTATACATTTATGTATTTCAGGTAAATGTATAAAATGTGATAAAATATTTTCTTAATTTTCATTCTTGTTTGAGAAAAAGGCCTCACATAGCATAGGTTGGCCTCTAATCTGTTAATTAGCTGCGGATAACCTTGGATTCCTTGATCTTCCTGCTCTACTTCTGACATGCTGGATTTACAATTCTAAGTGGTCACAAGAAGTTCAGCTCTAATCTTTAAAATTAGAAAAACTTAATTTCTAAACTCTATAGTTTTTAAAAATTGTCTGGAATACAAAATACTGTGAATAATAATGTTCTTTTAGGGGTACTATTAAATTCTTAAATAGATGGATTACTAAATACCTATGTAAAAGAAAATTAATTTTCCTCTATGACAAAGCCAGTTCAAAGGCAAGTCTACTTGGTGTGACTACAGAATTCCCTACAATATATTGGTCTATCAAATTAAAACTATAATATTGGAAGAAAACAGACATATAACATAGAGCCAGAGAACATCCCAGTTATTATACATTACTCCAAAGCTCTGTTGAAAAAAATCTACAATATTAATTCTGAAAAAATTCTGTGGTTAATATTGTTGTAGAGTGGAGTATTGCAAGAGAATTAAGCTAAGTAATATGAATGATAACCTGGGCAATATGTAAAGAATGATCAATTTTTTCAAATATGTCCTATCTTTAAATTGGGCAGTCTCCTTCATATGTTCTCAGTTCTCTCACTTTTGTTTACTTTCATTCATCAAAGATTTCATACTTGGGCATCACAACATGTACCACCCACCATCACATTTATGGAAACATATTTTAATAAGAACTGAAAGTCTTACAAATTTTCTTTCCATATTGCTATCAAAGTGACCTGGTAGACAAATCTCTGGATATGTCTGTAAGATGTTATCTTGATTAGATTAGTTGAGTTGTGGTGTTTCACCAATTGTACAAGACTAGGCTAGGCTATAAGGCTGAATAAAATAGGTAAGTTGACCTCAGCACTAACATTCATTTCACAGACAACAGATGCACTATGACCACTATTTCAAGGTCCTGCTATACCATGACTTCTCTCCTATGATGGACTGTAGTCTTAAACTATGGACCAAAATAATCTCTTCTAGTTTTTTTTTTTAAGTTGGAGTATTTATCAAGTAAACTAGAACAGTAACTAAGACAGAAAATCAATATTGAGAGGGAAATTGTTAAAGACTGAGATGAACTGACCAAGATGCTGCTTAAGCCATTTGCCCTGGGTCCTTTCCCTCCAATCCAACCCATTTTGCAGCTGTGCTTGGATATCCCAAGGGGAAAAGCAGAACTAGGGAAGGAGCCCTATGTACATAGAACTGGAACTTTAGTTCCTGAGGGAGAGGTGAGATTCTGCATATAGGAGATGTCAGAGCTGTATAAGTCGAGCTATCTAACCCAGATAATGCCATTATAAGTGGCAAAATCTAGTCCTAGTATTTGCCATGAATTTTGGTTTTGATTTGCCAATTGTAATTGTGCTCTCAGTATTCATTTTTGGAATGGGAATGTTCAGTGTGTGACATTGCTTATTAGAAATATGTAGTTTTTGTTTTGTTTTGTTTTGTTTATAAGAGTTTCGGGTTTCCTTGATTCACAGATTAAATGACGATTTTAAAATTTCAGAATTGTTTAGGCTACAGGAACTTCCAACGTTGAATGTATTTGTGTGTCACTAATGAAAGAGCTTTATATGTTATCAGAATACTATATTGTTGACTGTTATGTTTCTTCATCCTAGAAGATCTCATCTTCCTGTTAGCTTGACTGAAGTATATAAAGCTTTTTTCCCGACCTTAGGCTTCAACCTACCCTCTTTATTTGGGAAATTTTCTGTTGTACTTCCCTAGACCCTTTAAGCAAAAAGTCATCTATTAAAAATCTTAGAAGTTTTAAAATCCAAGAGTGTGTTTCTCATCCCCTTAAAATTCTGTGTTTAAAATAGTCAGAAAATTAGAGCCATGTAACTAGACACTGTGGAAAGTGGTCAACTTTAGATAAGCACAAACCCGGAAATATGATGCCTTGATGACTTGGCTGGACATAGCCTTATTAACACCCAGATTTTTCTAGAACCTCGTCCCACACTTGGAATCTTCCTCAAATTTAGTCACAATTGGAAATCCACAAAAGCATAGCCACAGTCAGCAAAATGTCAAAATGGAAAGAGAATTGCCAAGATGATGAAAAGCTGGTAAATTATTAAAATATGTCAAATACTTTGTTTTCAATTTTTTCATTGTAGTACTGAAATCTTAGAAGAAAATAAAAGAATGATTACAGCTCATGTTATTACTCATGATTAAAGGAGGAAACTAGTAGTAACACAGCTACTAGAAACAGTATGCTAAGGGATTATTTTTCCTTAAGTTAGATGCTGAGCCACCCAGCCTTATATCATAGAAAAAAAGAGATAACTCATAATTCCAAATATGTCCATATGAAGGTGTTGATGTTGATTTCTTCCTGTGCATTTTAACACTAAAACCTGGCTCTGATTGCACCCAGGGACATGGAGATTCCCTCTTAGACACAAGGGTATGTAATGTTGTCCCCCCAAGTTATTCCTGATTGGTTAATAAAGAGTCTGCAACTTGTAGCTGAGCAGAAGAGAGATATGTGCGGTATCTAGTTCCCAGGCTTGAGGTCTGAGGCAGGAGACCAGAAAGAGAGAGAGGAGGGTGGCGAGAGGGAAAGACCTAATGGCACAGACAAATCATAAGAACTGACCACGTGGGTGGGCAGTCAGAGTAAGTGCCCAGGCAGAGCATGGCAAGTCATATCTTGGTGTTAATGGCAGGGAGGGAGACATAATAATAGAGAGAATACATATCTGTATAGTCCTAGTGCTTTAAAAGCCTTATTATAAATGTAAAAGTCAGGTTTCTTTTATCTGGGAACTCAATGATCAAAGCAGGGTAGAAACCCTTGCTTGAGATTAAATATTACAACAACAGGCAGGTATGTGTGTGTGTGTGTGTGCGCGCGCGTGTGTGTGTGTGTGTGTGTGTGTGTGTGTGTGTGTGTGTGTGTGTGTGTATATAATGGTGAAGAAAAGAAGATAAAAGTAAAATCATGAAAGCTCAATACTAACATAAAAAAAAAAAAGATACATGTGCTCCAGGGCAGTGACAGAGATTTTTTTTAAACAGGGTATTGACTCTTTTCAAATGTTTGTGATTAAGGAAATGTTTATGTAGCCATGTGTTGATGGCACACTCTTTCAGTTCCATCACTCATGGGGCAGGGGCAGGAGGAAATTTGAAACTAAAGGCTGCCTAGTCTACAGAATGAGTTCCAGGAAAGACAGGGCTTTGCAGAGAATCACTACAAAAAAATCAATAAAAAACAAAGTGTGTGTGTGTACATGTGTGTGTGTGTGTAAGTGAGTATATGAAGTATATTATTTACAGTTTCACTAAAACATAAAAAGAGAGACATGTAATTACCTTGATCTTACAAGTGTTACAATTTATAGCTGTTGGAACAAATCAAGGATATATACATACATACACACATTTTCTATGAACCATCATGGTATCTGAAACATATTTATTCCATATATACACAGTTTTCATTAAGACATTTCATCAATTAAATGCAAATTATAAAGAATTGAAACACATAGTTTGAGTACAAATTAAGTATTAGTTAGAAAATATCCACTCTTTTGGAGTTCCTATCCCCATCATGGTCCACAGTCCTTCCTACTATTCTTCCATAAGGATACACAAGGTCCATCCACTGTTTAGCTGTGGGTGTCTGTATCTGTTTGAATCAGCTTCTGGGTGGGAACTTTCAGAGGATAGCCATGCTAGACTCCTGTCTGCAAGCACTGTCGAGTATCATTAACAGTGTTAGGGATTGGGGCTTGTCTGTGGAATGGGTCTCAAGTTGGACCAGTTATTGGTTGGCTATTCTCTCAGTCTGTATACAATCTCCTGTCCATGCATTTCTTTTAGACAGGAAATACCTTGAGTCAAAAATTTTGTGGGTGGGTTGGTGTCCCTATCCCTCCACTGGAGTTCCTGATTTGCTAAAGGTCTCTTCAGGTTCCATATCCCCAATGCTGTGAGTCACAGCTAAGGAAATCCCACGTGATACTTGGGTGCCTACCTTATCCCAACTCTGTCTTGTCTTAGAGATGACCCCCCTACCTCCCAGGTCAGTTGTAGATCTCCATTCATTCTCATAACCATCTGGCCATTTTCCTGTCACTCTTCGCACCTGATCCTGAACCGCCCATCTACCCCCAGACTAAGTTCTCTCCCTTCATTTGCCTCATTACTATGATACTCCCTGTTCTAAGTGTGATTCAAGCATCCTGCCTAGGGACTTCCTTCCAATTTAGCTCTTTTTTTGGATCTATGAATTGTAGCACGAGTATTACATTTTATGACTTATATACACTGAAAAGTGCATGCATACCTGTGCTTTTGGCATCTGAATTAGTTTACTCATGATGATATTCTCAAGTTCCATCCATTTGTCTGCAAAAGTCCTGATTATTGTTTTTAGTAGCTGAATGATATTCTATTGTGTAGGTATAGCACAATTACATTATCCATTTTCAGGTTAGGGGCATCTAGTTTGTTTCCAGTTTCTGGATACTAGGAATTAAGCTGCTATGAATATAGTTGAGCAATTGTCTTTGTGGGATGGTAGAACATCTTTTGGGTATGTGCCCAGGAGTGGAATAGCTGAATCTTTAGATATGACTGTCCCCAGTTTTCTAAGAAATCAACAAATTAACTTGGTAATTTTCATGTGTATTATACACTTAATACTTTTTTGACATTTGCCTATCAATAAATTCTGTAATTCCAGTTTCATGTAATGGCATTTGTTTTTATCAAATAACTTCAAGTTAGTGTTTTTAACATGTTTGTTCTCATAATATATATGCTTTTATCTCAATTGTTTTATTCATACACTTGATTCATTAGCAATATTTGGCACTTTTAAGAGATATGAAGTGAAAAATATTACATGGAGAAATACAACAGTGAGAACATAGTTCCAGCTAACATGTAGGTATTATGCTGCTCATTGATACTGTAATAAGATAAAATAGAAATAATGAAAGTTGCCATTGAAGATTATCACTATCCTTAATCAGGTTAGTACAAATTATTTAGACTCCTACCTCAGGTGCTTTGTGACTTAAATTAATTGACAGAAAATAACACTGTCAATTAAAAATAGAGTAAAAAGTGGGTCATGGCTAAAATCAGTTTCTTTGGAATCAAAGAAATAGGGCTAATAAATTGAGGCCTAATTGAAAAATGTGAACTGCCTGGGTGATATGCCTATCTTCTGTTTATCTATAATTGAACAAGTAACATATGAATAGTGGAATGAAAAATAAATAGATATTTAATTAAAATAAATAAGATTATGTTGTGATTAGTAAAATTATATTTTCAATTATATTAACCAGTTTTTGTTGATACAAATGTTAAGCTTACTATATTTAAATATGATGTGATAGGAGTAAAAATGTCCTTAGCACATTTCTACAGATAGGAATGCAGAAAATAAACATAACTTTATTTCTGAAAAGAATATGCTCTGGATTTAGCAACATTATATACCACATCAAGAAGTAACTGGAAGTACAAATTACTTTTGGGAATAGAGTTTATATAATTGTAATTCCACGGTGGGATCTGCACCTTGAATCTATCTTTGTCTCATGTATTTTATTAATTTAAAACTTTAAAAAATTAGAAAATAATATATAAAACATCAAATACTTCAGGATACTTGGATGCTGACAATGGACAGTAGTTCTCTGGCAAGAAAGGTTTGATTTCAAAGCTATGAGAAAGAACATGTATATAAGGGTGACCTACAACATGACCTAGATGTGACAAATTATTACATCTGGTTGTACTGAAACAACCCAATTTAAGTGAAAGTACAGAGAGTTTTCATACATATATAGGGAAGAATGAGAAATAAGAGTAATTTTATTTAGTGGTGAAACTAAAATGCTTAGAATGTATTACATATGAAATTTCTAAGTAACACGTAAAATATATAGAATGTTAGCATTATCCTTTTAGGAGAAGTAATTTTGTTATACAGTTGTCATGTATTCTTCCTCAGAAGGAAATCAATATAGCATCTTTGTATGCCTGCAGCTGTTAGTGGTCCAACTTGGATGTCAGTCATCACAAGCTGATTATTTTGCTTCTTAGCAAGATGGGTTCTATGATGCAGTTGAGGTTCACTGATTTTAGAAGCCTGATTGACCAGTAAACCCAGGGTATTCCCTTGTATCAGCCTTCCCAACACTGAGATTACCAGCGAAGTCAAAGCCAAACCAAACTGCAGAAAATAGCTGGACAACCAATTCATTCTCAAACTACAGAGCTATAGACAATTTTTAGCTGCTGGGAAAGGAAGAGGTGGTTATCGGCACTGAAGGACTTTTTTAATGGCACAGTGTTAGAGCATGAAAGTTGGATGAATTAAGGAAGAGTTGGAATAAAAGGAATAAAAACATGATCAGAATATATTGTATGAAGTTGTGAAGTAAAGAAGTGATGGCACACTGCCTTAGTACCATCAGCACAGGAAAGAGACTGGTGGATCTATAAGAATTTGACACCACCCTGATCTATAAACTGTTTTCCAGGACAGCCAGTACTACACAGAATAATCCTGCCTCAAAAAGCAAGCCAACCCAAACCAAACCAAAAACAATTAAGAAAAGTAGAGGAGTACACCAAAAATGCCTCTGTGAAACCAGTATTATCTGATAACAAAAGCAGGTTGATAGAATTATATTTTTTTTATTCGATATAATTTATTTACATTTCAAATGATTTCCCCTTTTCTAGCCCCCCCACTCCCCGAAAGTCCCGCAAGCCCCCTTCTCTTCCCCTGTCCTCCCACCCACCCCTTCCTACTTCCCCGTTCTGGTTTTGCTGAATACTGTTTCACTGAGTCTTTCCAGAACCAGGGGCCACTCCTCCTTTCTTCTTGTACCTCATTTGATGTGTGGATTATGTTTTGGGTATTCCAGTTTTCTAGGTTAATATCCACTTATTAGTGAGTGCATACCATGATTCACCTTTTGAGTCTGGGTTACCTCACTTAGTATGATATTCTCTAGCTCCATCCATTTGCCTAAGAATTTCATGAATTCATTGTTTCTAATGGCTGAATAGTACTCCATTGTGTAGATATACCACATTTTTTGCATCCACTCTTCTGTTGAGGGATACCTGGGTTCTTTCCAGCATCTGGCAATTACAAATAGGGCTGCTATGAACATAGTAGAACATGTATCCTTATTACATGGTGGGGAGTCTTCTGGGTATATGCCCAGGAGTGGTATAGCAGGATCTTCTGGAAGTAAGGTGCCCAGTTTTCGGAGGAACCGCCAGACTGATTTCCAGAGTGGTTGTACCAATTTGCAACCCCACCAGCAGTGGAGGAGTGTTCCTCTTTCTCCACACCCTCTCCAACACCTGCTGTCTCCTGAATTTTTAATCTTAGCCATTCTGACTGGTGTAAGATGAAATCTTAGGGTTGTTTTGATTTGCATTTCCCTAATGACTAATGAAGTTGAGCATTTTTTAAGATGCTTCTCCGCCATCCGACGTTCTTCAGGTGAGAATTCTTTGTTTAACTCTGTACCCCATTTTTTAATAGGGTTGTTTGGTTTTCTGGAGTCTAACTTCTTGAGTTCTTTATATATATTGGATATTAGCCCTCTATCTGATGTAGGATTGGTGAAGATCTTTTCCCAATTTGTTGGTTGCCGATTTGTCCTCTTGATGGTGTCCTTTGCCTTACAGAAACTTTGTAATTTTATGAGGTCCCATTTGTCAATTCTTGCTCTTAGAGCATATGCTATTGGTGTTCTGTTCAGAAACTTTCTCCCTGTACCGATGTCCTCAAGGGTCTTCCCCAGTTTTTTTTCTATTAGCTTCAGAGTGTCTGGCTTTATGTGGAGGTCCTTGATCCATTTGGATTTGAGCTTAGTACAAGGAGACAAGGATGGATCAATTCGCATTCTTCTGCATGCTGACCTCCAGTTGAACCAGCACCATTTGTTGAAAAGGCTATCTTTTTTCCATTGGATGTTTTCAGCCTCTTTGTCGAGGATCAAGTGGCCATAGGTGTGTGGGTTCATTTCTGGATCTTCAATCCTGTTCCATTGATCCTCCTGTCTGTCACTGTACCAATACCATGCAGTTTTTAACACTATTGCTCTGTAGTATTGCTTGAGGTCAGGGATACTGATTCCCCCAGATTTCCTTTTGTTGCTGAGAATAGTTTTAGCTATCCTGGGTTTTTTGTTGTTCCAGATGAATTTGATAATTGCTCTTTCTAGCTCTGTGAAGAATTGAGTTGGGATTTTGATGGGTATTGCATTGAATCTGTATAGTGCTTTAGGCAAAATGGCCATTTTAACTATATTGATTCTGCCGATCCATGAGCATGGGAGGTTTTCCCATTTTTTGAGGTCTTCTTCCATTTCCTTCTTCAGAGTCTTGAAGTTCTTGTCATACAGATCTTTCACATGTTTGGTAAGAGTCACCCCAAGATACTTTATACTGTTTGTGGCTATTGTGAAGGGGGTCATTTCCCTAATTTCTTTCTCAGCCTGCTTATCCTTTGAGTATAGGAAGGCCACTGATTTGCTTGAGTTGACTTTATAACCTGCCACTTTGCTGAAGTTGTTTATCAGCTGTAGGAGCTCTCTAGTGGAGTTCTTTGGGTCACTTAGGTAGACGATCATGTCGTCTGCAAATAATGATAGTTTGACTTCTTCCTTTCCAATTTGTATCCCTTTGACCTCCTTATGTTGTCGAATTGCCCGAGCTAGTACCTCAAGTACAATATTGAAAAGATAAGGAGAAAGGGGGCAGCCTTGTCTGGTCCCTGATTTCAGTGGGATTGCTTCAAGTTTCTCTCCATTTAGTTTGATGCTGGCTACCGGTTTGCTGTATATTGCTTTTACTATGTTTAGGTATGGGCCTTGAATTCCTGTTCTCTCCAAGACTTTAAGCATGAAGGGATGCTGAATTTTGTCAAATGCTTTTTCAGCATCCAATGAAATGACCATGTGGTTTTGTTCTTTGAGTTTGTTTATGTAGTGGATTGTATTGATGGATTTCCGTATATTGAACCAACCCTGCATTCCTGGGATAAAGCCTACTTGATCATGGTGATGATCGTTTTGATGTGTTCTTGGATTCGGTTGGCAAGAATTTTATTGAGTATTTTTGCATCGATGTTCATAAGGGAAATTGGTCTGAAGTTCTCTTTCTTTGTTGGATCTTTGTGTGGCTTTGGTATCAGCGTAATTGTGGCTTCGTAGAAGGAATTGGGTAGTGTTCCTTCTGTTTCTATTTTGTGGAATAGTTTGAAGAGTATTGGTGTTAACTCTTCTTTGAAGGTCTGGTAGAATTCTGCACTGAAGCCATCTGGTCCTGTGCTTTTTTTGGTTGGAAGACTTTCTATGACTCCTTCTATTTCTTTAGGCATTATGGGACTGTTTAGATGGTCTAGTTGGTCCTGATTTAATTTTGGTATTTGGTATCTGTCAAGGAAATTGTCCATTTCCTCCAGATTCTCCAGTTGTGTTGAGTATAGGCTCTTGTAGTAGGATCTGATGATTTTTTGGATTTCCTCAGTTTCCGTTGTTATATCTCCCTTTTCATTTCTAAGTTTGTTAATTTGGATACTTTCTCTGTGCCCTTTGGTCATTCTGGCTAAGGGTTTATCTATCTTGTTGATTTTCTCAAAGAACCAGCTCCTGGTATTGTTGATTTTTTGTATGGTTCTCTTTGTTTCTACTTGATTGATTTCGGCCCTGAGTTTGATGATTTCCTGCCTTCTACTCCTCCTGGGCGAAATAGCTTCTTTTTGTTCCAGGGCTTTCAGGTGTGTCATTAAGCTGGTAATGTATGCTCTCTCCATTTTCTTTTTGGAGGCACTCAGGGCTATGAGTTTTCCTCTTAGCACTGCTTTCATTGTGTCCCATAGATTTGGGTATGTTGTGTTTTCATTTTCATTGTGTTCTAAAAAGTCTTTAATTTCTTTCTTTATTTCTTCCTTGACCAAGGTATCATTGAGTAGAGTATTGTTCAGTTTCCACGTGTATGTGGGCTTTCTGTTGTTTCTGTTGCTATTGAAGACCACTTTTACTCCATAGTGATCAGATAGGAGGCATGGGATTAGTTTGATCTTCTTATATTTGTTGAGGTCTGTCTTGTGACCAATTATATGGTCGATTTTGGAGAAGGTACCATGAGGTGCTGAGAAAAAGGTATATTCTTTTGTTTTAGGATAGAATGTTCTATATATATCTGTTAAATCTAATTGGTCCAAAGCTTCAATTAGTTTCATTGTGTCCCTGTTTAGTTTCTGTTTTCCTGATCGGTCCATTGAGGAAAGTGCAGTGTTGAAGTCACCCACAATTATTGTGTTAGGTGCAATGTGTGCTTTTAGTTTTAATAAAGTTTCTTTTACAAAAGAGGGTGCCCTTACATTTGGGGCATAGATGTTCAGGATTGTCAGTTCTTCTTTTTGTATTTTTCCTTTGACCAGCAAGAAGTGTCCCTCAGGGTCTCTTTTGATGACTTTGGGTTGAAAGTCAATTTTATCTGATATTAAAATGGCTACTCCAGCTTGTTTCCTGAGACCATTTGCTTGTAAAATTGTCTTCCAGCCTTTTACTCTAAGGTAGTGTTTGTCTTTGACCCTGAGGTGTGTTTCCTGTAAGCAGCAAAATGTAGGGTCCTGTTTACGTATCCATTCAGTTAGTCTGTGTCTTTTTATTGGGGCATTAAGTCCATTGATGTTAAGAGATATTAAGGAATAGTGATTGTTACTTCCTATCATTTTTGACGTTATTTTTTAAATTTGAATGCTTAACTTCTTTTGGGTTTGATGAAAGGTTACTATCTTGCTTTTTCCAGGGTGAAGTTTCCCTCCTTGTATTGGTGTTGTCCTCCTATTATCCTTTTTAGGGCCGGGTTTGTGGATAGATATTGGGTAAACTTGGTTTTGTCATGAAATATCTTAGTTTCTCCATCTATGGTGATTGAGAGTTTTGCTGGATATAGTAGTTTTGGTTGGCATTTGTGTTCTCTTAGAGTCTGCATGAGATCTGCCCAGGACCTTCTAGCCTTCATAGTCTCAGGTGAAAAGTCTGCTGTGATTCTGATAGGTCTTCCTTTATATGTTACTTGGCCTTTTTCTCTTACTGCCTTTAGTATTCTTTCTTTGTTTAGAACATTTGGTGTTTTGATTATTATGTGACGGGAAGTATTTCTGTTCTGGTCCAGTCTGTTTGGAGTTCTGTAGGCTTCTTGTATATTCATGGGCATCTCTCTCTTTAGGTTAGGGAAGTTTTCTTCCATAATTTTATTGAAGATATTTGCTGGCCCTTTAAGTTGTAAATCTTCACTCTCCTCTATGCCTATAATCCTTAGGTTTGGTCTTCTCATTGTGTCCTGGATTTCCTGGATATTTTGGGTTACAAGCTTTTTGCATTTTGCATTTTCTTTAACTGTTGAGTCCATGGTTTCTATGGAATCTTCAGCATCTGAGATTCTTTCTTCTATCTCTTGTATTCTGTTGTTGATATTTGTATCTCTGTCCCCTGATTTCTTCCCAAGGCTTTCTATCTCCAAAGTTGTCTCCCTTTGAGTTTTCTTAGTTGTTTCTACTTCTGATTTTAGATCCTGGATGGTTTTGCTTAGCTCCTTCACTTGCATGTTTGTGTTTTCCTGTAATTCTTTAAGAGATTTTTGTGTTTTCTCTTTCATGAGCTCAGCCTGTTGACCAAAGTTCTCCTGTATTTCTTTAAGAGATTTTTGTGTTTCGTCTTTCATGACCTCAGCCTGTTGAGCAAAGTTCTCCTGTATTTCTTTAAGTGTTTTTTGCATTTCCTCCTTGTTGGCTTTTGTATTCTCCTGGATTTCTTTCAATGATTTTTGTGTTTCCCTTGCAAGGGCTTCTACCTTTTGATCCATTGTCTCCTGAATTTCTTTATGTATGACCTTCATGTGTTCCTGTACCAGCATCATGACCAGTGATTTTAAATCCAAATCTTGTTTTACTGGTGTGATGGGGTATCCAGGACATGTTGGTAGAGGAGAATTGGGTTCAGATGTTGCCATATTGCCTTGATTTCTGTTAGTGACGTTCCTGCGTTTGCCTTTTGCCATCTAGATCTCACTGGTGTTAGTTTATCTTGTCAGTGCTGGACTCACCAGTGCAAGCTGCCCCTTCCCAGTTGGCCTCTGGTGCACAGCTTACCTCCTGCACTGCTTGTAGACAGTGTGCTGCTGCCCAGGCTGTTCAGATCCCAAAGCAGGCACCCGAAGGCTCCCGCTGGGGCCCGCTGGATTCACTGGAGCACACTGACTTCTCCCAGCTGGCCGCCCGGAAGCCCAGCTAGCCACTTGCAGGACTAGAATTATATTTTTAAGTACATAAATATTTCCCTGTAGCCACCCACAGCTATATTGAACTGCGTACCTAGAAAGGAAGCTGGGGATAGATGAGGAGGCATTGAAAAAGGAAGGGAGACTAAGACAACACTAGCTGCTCAAAGTCTCGTGCTTTAATGGGGGACTCAGTATTTTAAGATTTCAGGCAAGAGCCTTCCCCCAAATTCCAGGGTTTGTTCAGGGGAACTGGTCTGGCTGTTCACTGGGCATTGGCTCCGCAGCTGGGCAGGTCACCTGCTTAATTCAGGAATTCATAGACCTGGAGGAACAATGAACTTCACCTTTACTCTTAGTGTTCCACCCTAGGTGAAGCAGGATTATGGCTAGCACCGGAGTTCCCACTCATCAAAGGCTGGGAGAGGAACTTCACCTTGGTCAATGTCAAGTCCCTGCCAGGTGGCATGGCACCCCAATATAGCTCTCTACATTTCCCCAATGAACATTGGAAAATTCTAAATGAAACACTTATAAACCACAATTCAACATGTTGAAAAGTCACATCATTTGATCAAAATTTTTGTATCCCAATAATTATTATTCAACATATTCAAGTGTGGGAAGCCACTTTATCCAGCGCCATTGTGAGATGGCGCTGGCAGGAAAATTTTAGTCCTGGTAAACAACTCTGGCACATGCGCAGTATGACCACACAGTGACTCAGCACTGGTATGCTAATGAGGTGCACCTTAATTCTCCTATCACAATGCGACACGCCCCTAAGCGAGGGCTGCTGGGATATATAAGGGCAGCAAAAGACAGTTGGTGGTCCTGTGTTGGAGAAGAAAAGCAAGGTCCTGAATAAGGCACTGCAGAGAAGAACCTAGTCGTGTTGCGTCTTTCCTCGCTGGTCGAGTTAGGCACCGACATTCAAGAACTAATTATTTAACATATTCAAGATTAATTAATGTATCATGACATATAAGCACAGTCTCAAAGAATGATATCACAAGGCCACATCCATAAGTTCATAAAAGTAATTCAACAATGATCCATATTCCTTCAGAACAAAGTCTTGGGGAATTGTGAATATTAGAAATACACTTTTGTATAATAAAACCTGTACATATAAAATGGTAGACATAAAAACATTACTAAATTAATTGCAAGAGGAATTACAAACATTTTTTGATAAAATTGAAGATTTACATGAAAAATATTTCTGTTAATCAATTCCTTTTTATTGGGGAATTAGGTTCATTGATGTTAAGAGATATTAAGGAATAGTGATTATTGTTTCCTGTTATTTTGGGTGTTATTTTTATGTTTATGTGGTTATTTTCTTTTAGGTTTGTTGGAAGAAGATTACTTTCTTGCTTTTTGTAGGGTGTGGTTTCCTTCCTTGTGTTGGAGTTTTCCCTCTATTTTCCTTTGTAGGGAAGTATTTGTGGAAAGATATTGCATAAATTTGGTTTTATCATGGAATATCTTGGTTTCTCCATCTATAGTGATTGAGAGTTTTGCTGGGTATAGTAGTTTGGGATGGCATTTGTATTCTCTTAGGGTCTATATGAGATCTGCCCAGGATCTTCTAGCTTTCACTGTCTCTGGTGAGAAGTCTGGTGTGATTCTGATAGGCCTGCCTTTATAAGTACATCTCAGGATCACTGCTCCTTCCTGCACTTAATACTCTTTTAAGCTCCTGTGGTTCATTAGTCAATTTCTGCAACTTAATTTCAAACTCCAATATATAGCTGCATATCCATCTGGGTATCATCTTGTACAGTAGAGGCAATAGGCAGAGCAGAAGGTGTGCTAGGAAGCCAATCCTCACTGTGATATTTCAGAGTTTTCTCCTCTGATGTTAGCTCATCAGTAATATCTCTATATCTTTATAATTTAGTCTTGAGAGGACACTTTTCTGAGAAATTCCTCTCTGGCTGGCTTCCTTCTTGAGATTCTTCAAGCTCTACCTGTGAGCTATCTGATGCCTGTGAGGTCTCTTCATCAATAACATTTGTTATATCCAGAGGCAGAGGGTAGTATTATCTGCCTTGGTACCTCTTAGCAGTTTTCGAAATTTTCCCATGTTCTCTTATCTAAAGTTCTTTTTTGTCAAAACCATGGGCAACAAGAATCTATCTGATCTAAAAAACCTTCTAACTATTGTTTTGCAAGCCCTACTTCTTTCGCCTGAAGCAGCTCTTGAAGGCTGCAGACAAATGCCTGTTTAAAAAAAAAGTTCCTGTCCCGTTTTCCATTGTCAACCCCTACGCAAGTTCAGCATTGGGTTGACACTATCCCACTTAGCCTCTGCACCCATAATAACAGCTTCAAAAAGATGAAATTTTAGAACAGTTGCTCACCATGCAGGATGCTATCTTTTTCCATTTTCTGTGAAGCTTCACAAAGACAGGGTCACATGAGGAGACCTTCCCGTATCCAGCCACACGGTCGGGCTCCAATCTGTAACTGCCCACAGTTACATCAAACAGGTTACATGGAAGGGAAACTGGGGATGTATGGGAAGGTAACAAAAAGAGATCCAGTCTAAGATAACACCTGCTGTTCAAAGTCTCAAGGTTTAATGGAGGATTCAGAATTTTAAAGTGTCAGGCAAGACCTTTCCCCCAAATTCCAGGGTGTATTCTAGGGACCTAGTCTGCCTATTCACTGGGCATTGGTTCCACCACTCAGGTGGCTGGGCCGGTCACCTGCTTTTCAGGAATTTGTAGATCTGGAGGAACAATGAACTTCACCTTGGTCTGAGTGTTCCACCTAGGTGGAGAGGATTATGGCTAACACAGGATTTCCTGCTCAAAGGCTGGGAAAGGAACTTCACCTTGGTCAATGACAAGTTCCTGCCAGTTAGCATGGCACCCCAATAAAGCTCTCTACAATATTTACTGTCCCTTTAATGTGTAGATCTTCTCTGTCTTTTATACCTATAATCCTTAGGATTGGTTTTCTCATTGTGTCCTGGATTTCCTGAATGTTTTGGGTTACACACTTTTTGCATTTTACATTTTCTTTGACTGTAGAGTGAATGCTTTCTTTGTTATCTTCAGCACCTGAGATTCTTTCTTCTCTCTCTTGTATTCTGTTGTTGATGCTTGCATCTATAACTCCTGATTTCTTTACAAGGTTTTCTATCTTCAGAGATGTCTCCCTTTGTGATTAATACATTGTTTCTACTCCCATTTTTAGATCCTGGATGGTTTTGTTTAGTTCCTGTACTTGTTTCTTTGTATTTTCCTGTAATTCTTTGAGGGATTCTTGTGTTTCCTCTTTAAGGGCTTTTACCTGTTGACCCATGTTCTCCTGTATTTCTTTAAGGGAGTTATTTATACCCTGCTTGAAGTCCTCTATCAGCATTATGAGATATAATTTTAAATTCAACTCTTGCTTTTCTGGTGTGTTTGGGGTATCTGGGACTTGCTGTGGTGGGAGAACTGTGTTCTGATGTTGCCAAGTAGCCTTGCTTTCTCTTGATAGGGTTCTCACACTTGCCTTTCATATCTGGTTATCTCTGGTGTTAGGTGGTCTTCCTGTCTCTGGTGTGCCCCAGTGTGCTCCTACCTGTTCCCCTCCAGAAAGAAGGTGGAGAACTCACTTCTGAACTCTGAAATGAAAGCACTGCTGAGAGATTACTCTCTCTTGGCTAGCCTTGCACTGAAGGCTGTGTGCCTGGCTCCCTGGTACAAATGGAAGCTGGCATGTTTTTCTATATATATATCTTCAATTTTATCAGAAAATGTTTATAATCCCATTTTCAATCAATTTAGAAATAATTTTATTCCTACCATTTTATCTGTATAATTTTCCATGAAATAGTCAATTTTAATGTGTTTTTCCACATATTTCAATTTAATCAGCAATATTTCCATGTAAATTTTCAATTTTATCAGAAAAAGTTTACAATTCCACTTTCTAATGAACTTAGAAATAGTTAATGCCTATCTTTTATCTGTATACTTTTTAATGAAATAGTCAATTTTAACATGTTTTTCTGCATATTTCTTCAATTTTATCACAGATATTTTCCATATAAATCTTTTTTTTCAGAAAATGCTTATAATTCCACTTTCAATCAACAAAGAAATATTTTTATGGTTACCATTTTATCTGTGTAATTTTCCATGAAAATCTATAATTTTAACATGTTATTCTATATTTTCTACAATTTTATCAAAAACATTTTCTACATGGATTTTCAATTCTATCATAAAAATTTTTACTTCTTTTTTCAATTAATTTAGCAATGTTCTTTATGTATACCATTTTACTCTTTAATTTTCCATGAAAATTGTCAATTTTAATATTTTTTTAATTTGGTCAGAAATATTTTCCATGTAAATCTTCAATTTTATCATAAAATATTTTTACTTCCTTTTTCAGTAAAAAAGGAGAAAAACCTGTACATGACAGACTTAGAGTCAATCTTATACTAAACAAGTAAAGACTGAAATCTTTTTCAAAAAAAAAAAAAAACCCAAAAACTACAATTACACTGATACCAAAACCAAACAAAGATCCAACAAAGAAAGAGAACTTCAGACCAATTTCCCTTATGAATATTGATGCAAAAATACTCAATAAAATTCTTGCCACCTGAATCCAAGAACACATCAAAATGATCATCCACCATGATCAAGTGGGCTTCATCCCAGGGATGCAGGGATGGTTCAATATAAGGAAATCCATCAATGCAATCCACTACATAATCAAACTCAAAGGAAAAAAATATGATCATTTCATTAGATGCTGAAAAAGCATTTGACAAAATTTAGCATCCTTTCATGCTAAAAGTCTTGGAAAGATCAGGAATTCAAGGCCCATACCTAAACATAGTTAAAGTAACATACAGCAAACAGGTAGCCAATATCAAATTAAATGGAGAGAAACTTGAAGCAATCCCACTAAAATCAGGGACTAGACAAGGCTGCCCTCTCTCTCCATATCTTTTCAATATAGTACTTTAAGTTCTAGCTAGAGCAATTAGACAACATAAGGAGGTTAAAGGGATACAAATTGGAAATGAAGAAGTAAAATTATCACTATTTGCAGATGACATGATAGTATACTTAAGTGACCCAAAAACCTCCACCAGAGAACTCCTACAGTTGATAAACAACTTCAGCAAAGTGGCAGGTTATAAAATCAACTCAAGCAAATCAGTAGCTTTCCTATACTCAAAGGATAAGCAGGCTGAGAAAGAAGTTAGGGAAATGACAGCCTTCACAATAGCCACAAACAATATGAAGTATCTTGGTGTGACTCTAACCAAACAAGTGAAAGATCTATACGACAAAAACTTCAGGACTCTGAAGAAGGAAATCGAAGAAGACCTCAGAAAATGGAAAAATCTTCCATGCTCATGGATTGGTAGGATTAATATAGTTAAAATGGCCATCTTGCCAAAAGCAATATACAGATTCACTGCAATCCCCATCAAAATCCCAACTCAGTTCTTCACAGAGTTAGAAAAAGCAGTTCTCAAATTTATCTAGAATAACAGAAAACCCAGGATACCTAAGACTGTATATGCTCCTATTTTTCACTCCATACAAGAAAGAAAACAGAAATTAATTTAACTAAAAGAGGAATATGACTATTGCTGTCAGTAGATGTGATCCATGCATAAAAACCTGTGTGACTCCCATAAACAGCTATAAGATATGATAAATATTTCTAGAAAAGTAACTGAATATAAAATTAACATATAGAGATCAGTAGCTTTTCTATTTACAATACTATAAATACCCATAAAGCAAACATTCCAATACATGATAGGATAAACTTAGAGTACTAAGTAATCTGACTATCTCATGAAGTGAAATGCATGTACAATAGATTTTAAAATGCTGTAGAGTCCTTTCGGTTCTTGGAACTACAGCTATACTAGTCTTGGATATATACACAAAGTACTCTGCATCTAATGAAATACTTGCAAGGTCCCTGTTTATTGATGCTCTTGTCACACTAATTAAGGAAAAGGAACAACCTAAATGTTCTTCAAATGATGAATAGATAGTGAAAATGTAGTATGCATACATACTGTGAAGTATTTTCAACTATCAGGAAAAATGAAATCATGAAATTTACAGGTAAGCGAATGGAATTAGGAAAGATTATATTGAGTGAAGGAGGGTAAGCAAGACAAAGAAGGCCAAGGTCATGGCTGCTCTCATCTGTGATTCTTACCTCAAATCCTTCAGTTGTAAATATATATATCCTGGGGGAACTGTAAAAGATAGACAGGTAAAAGCGTACCTTGCTCTGGAAGAGAGTAATAAAGAGGGGACTAGCTGGGTACAAATTATTTTAATAGAGAAGTGAGAAAACGGGATGCTTTGATTATTAAGAAGGAAGAAATAGAAATGCAGAAGGATAGAGTAGCCATAAGAATGTGTGAAAAGCATCATAAGGAGACATTACTATATATTATTATACATCTATATATAACTACATGTAATGAAATACACATATGGAGTTTAAATAAAATCTTCCCATCTACGCTAACAGTTCATGAGGAACTCCCTTTTGAGTTGTCAGTGTTGTTCAAGAGACTGACTAAATATTAAAATTTATCACTCTTGTCATTTTTTTGCTTCACAGAGGCTGAAGTTAAGTTCCTGTTGCTAAAGACACCATTTTAGAGCCAGGACCAATAGAACCTGGACTATATTTCATGGTATGAGTAGGTGCTATGCAAGTTTCCATTAGAGGAAATCAACCATCAGTCCTACCCAGATGTGATGTCACACATCCTGTTAGCATGTGTATACCTTGGTGGTAATTTACACCTCTATAATAAGACTTAAACCCTATTCAACAAAAGGTAAATGATGCCTGGTAGTAGAAGCTTAGCCAACTGCCTGTGTCTTTCAAAGTCATGAATCTTGATGGAGAACCAACAACTGCAATATTTTCCAGACCACATAATTATGTTCTTTATTATTTTTTTCAGTGACCCACCTTTATTTTTAATTGAATATCTAATACAGAAGACTGAATTATTTTTATTAATATACACAGCAAATTACTGAAATGGTTATTTCATGCCTTCTTCTAGGGTAAGTAGCAAGGATACAGAGATGCTAATGTGCCCCTCATATTTACTTAAATACCACTTTTCCACAGCAGTTTGATACTAGCTGAAGATTCTCAGGAACTATCTGAAATAGGTGGTTACTCTTAAAGTGATACAATAAATGTTGTATGGTGACATTTGACTCTTGACATATGGAACACTTAAAGATGGAATGCCCAAAGAACTTGTATCCACTTGATAAGTTTCTGTTAACACATGCAGGTGTTCCTATGCATGTTACTGCTCTTTACTGAATCTTGAGAAATTAAAGTTTGGTATGGCAGAAGAAACACCATATTCATCCTGATAATTTTTACAAGATAATTTTTACATTGCAGTCAGGAAACATTTCCCACAGAAAATGTGCTGACAGACCATGGTCCACACAGGAATCTTGAGGACCTCCTGACATATAGGGTAGTAGAAATAATTTCCCATGTAGGATGAGGTTACCAAAAGCTACTCAGACAAGGCATGGGGTGGACAGGATATATGGCAGAGCCTGAAGGAGCTGAGGTGGAGGTGGTGGTTCTGAGCCTGACATCCAGAGAGAGAGCCCTGAAAGAGAGGGAATCCTTGTTCATCATTCAAAACAGTATCCCTTATATTGAAAGATAAGTTATCAAAGAAACTCATATTGTAACAGAGGCTTAGATATCTACTAATGGGTAAATTCACAAAGAAAATGTGACACATACATACAAATACACATCTATTGATGTTTGAAAAAATAAAATTATGGAATGAAGAAAATGGATATAACTAAAAAATATAGTGAATGCAATAACCAAGATCCAGAATGATAGGTACAATATATACTCTCTTACCTGCAGATCTAATTTTAAAGTTTAAAACTTGTCTGTTTAAGTTAGAATGAGTATTTGTAGAGACTAGGAAGCAGGAAATATTCAACAATTCAGGAAAGACTTGGAGAGCCAAGCACATGTGAAGTAAAAGGATAGGATAATGAGGAGGAATGGTTTAAACAGGGATATGAAAGATAAAGTGGAAAGGTGGAAGTCTGAGGGGAGGTTCAGCAAAATCTAAGAATATATAGTAAGTTATTCAAAAATCTACACAGAATATTTTTGGTAGTAATTGTCTATAAAATTTAGATAGTGTACAAACACAATTTTAAAAAATTTTAAAGGAGATATGCTATATAAATTCATAATACTGCTTCAACTAAACATACATTCTCAAAAAAAAATCTAGTAACAAGTATGGGCTAATTTCCTATAAGTAGTTCACTATAAAGCAGACAGAGATCACCAAAACAACACAGATTATGCCTATATTCTAGGTTTCCTACCAGAACTAGATAATAAAACCATGTTGCTGAAGACACCATTGATTTTGAGAACAAAGTAGAAACATCAATGCAGTGAACTAGAAATTTCAACCCTACGAGTTTGCCTTCATAGGCTATGCAATGTGCTGGAGAAGAAAATTCAATAGGCTTTTCAAAATTAATATCAAAAATAAACAAATTTGAACTGCCAGGCAAGGTATGCCCCTGGTGTTATAGTGGTTAAGATGCTTTGATATTAAATAACTGCTTTGTTACTGGATCTGAAGGCTTCAAAGCTGACACTGTAAGTCTGCTCAACAGCATTTGGCAGAACGCACATGCTCTATTGAAAAATGTACCAAAGCATCATCAAAGATAGTAATGGAAACCTAAGTCCTGTAGCTTAATGCTTAGTACCATATGGTCCAAAGTAGGATCCTCTGAGTTCAGTAGGCTTTGGAAGTCCCAATAATATGACTTTAACATTTCAAATCATAAAGTTCAACAGTACAGGTATCTTTTCTCATGAGGTGTTTTCTTTTCCACGTCCTTATAGATTCCCAGAACCTTTACTTAGGCTTAGGTTTACCCTCTCTCTGGCTTGCATGCATTACTCTTTTAGGAGGACCCTGAAAGAATTCAAACATGCTACACATTACCTTGGTGCATATGCTTTTCTCTGATATCTTGATATAAGACCCTACGATCCTAAAGTCCCTGCCTGGAAAGCAAGCACAGTATGGATGTTAAGTTCTAGTGTCAAATAGTGCAAGAACTCGGAATTAGTATATACACATATATACACATACATTTACCCATGCACATGCACATACACATCCTCTCTATGTATGTCTAACTTTTACCTTATAACCTTTGGAACACTTGCATCCTAAGATGCATCTTAATCATTTGTAGATAACCATACAGTGTTGTAATGTTAAGGACATAGTTTAGAATCCAAGTGAGAACAGAGTTCTTGATTTCACTTAAATCATTTACATATCCAATATCCTGTACTTCTGAACTATCAGAATTTGTCAAACTTGCTTTATGGTATTATAGAGCTTCTCTAAGCTTGTATCCACAATCTTTTTTCAAATTCTTCTTACAAACCAATTCTAAAATACAATCTTTCTGTCTTTGTTTTAATTATGTATCCAAAGACTGAATACCTAAGTAATTTTTATTTAATTATTTTAAATAAAAATCCAGATCTTTACAATGATAGCAATGTAGGCCTATGGGAAAATAAAGATTATCAAGCTTTTACAAATGTCAACATCACAAGAGTGCTACCATCTGTGCTTCATGTCTTCTGACATACAGCAGTCTGACAAGTGGGACCAATCACTGCCTTGCCATCTCCTTACTACCCAAGATAATTAACTTGTTTTTCCAGTCTTTTATAACTTGAAATTTTAATTGTATGAGAATCTCAAGTTGTTTATAAAGTGTTTTGGTCAAAACAACCATAACCATCCCTGACTGTTTTCCCTTCCAATATGATGTTCTCTTTGAAACCTGCTAATTCCATTTACTTCTGCTAGTATACACATAATGCAGGAACATATATTGGAGCATAGTCACACTATCAGTGATCATATGCTTGGAAAAAATGATATTTGGCCAGAAGTAGGACTTCATAACTCTCTCTTTCACAAATTCTTGGATTTTATGTAGTTTGACCTTCTCCTGCATTTTTGCACTCATCCATGGCTACTGTTGAGTTCGTATGAACAATGAGCCTGTAATGTTCAAAAACTGTATTTTACTGCAGCTGTAAAGAATTTCTGGCTCTTACAATCATTTAAACCCTTACATGGAGATGATTCCTGAGCTTTGTGGGAATATGATTATGATATAGATATTCCATTTTAGGCTAACCACACTCTACACCCTTTTATTCTTTGCACAGTTATCAACTGTACCTTTTTGTATAAATTGCTATCTGTGGCAAACAGTAGCTTCTATAATGAGGAGAGCTTCATGGATCTAGTGGTAGGTAAGGGGAAGTTTATTGATATACATGTTTAACAAAAGAATAGAAGTAGATTCTCCATTAGTGCCTATAACCTATTTAGCCACAGTTGGGGCAGTTGGCATTTGTTTCTTTGATAATTAGTCATTCTGACTGACTAATTATCAAAGAAACAAATGGCAGCAAATGTCATTAGCATGAGTGTGCTCACTGTTGGTGGGGTATGAAAATTAGTACAGCCACTATGGAAATAACTGCAGAGATCTAGAAATGTACAGATTTAGAAATTACCATAGGAGCCAACTGAACCAGGCTTGGGCATGTTCCTAGAAGTCTCTATATCTTACTAAGAAGATAATTACTCATCTATGTCCATTATTTCTCTCTGAACAATACGCAGGAAAAGTTAATATTCATCAATTGAAAAATTGAAAAGTAAAATGTGATACATTTACATAATATAATCTAACAAATCAGTAAATAAAAATAAAAATTTTATATGTACATAGGTAGAGCTGGAAATTATTATTCTCTGTGATTTTTTCCACATCCAGAGAAAGAAGACTTCGTATTTTTCCATATATTGATCATAATTTGAATCTTTTGATATGTGTGTATATATGGAAGTCAGGAAATGAGAAAAGACTCATAAAGGGAAGATATCAAAGGAGAGGTGTTTTATGAAGTGAGAAATCACATTAATGGGGTAGGGAAGAGTATGTGTGGTGAGAATGGAAGGACAAGGTAAATGAGTGAGTATAGAGAAGGATATCTAACTGCTAAAAAACTTTGAAAAAGTGACATGCTAACATACTGTTTTATACATGTTATGAAATATCTATACATGAATCTATAAAAAGATAAAATTGAGTTAGGAACAGACTGAAGCCCAGTGTTAAGTGTTGGTTATCTATCTCATTTCATGTTTTTCTTAGTGTAGTCCATAAACTCCCTTGCCCTCAGAATTACAGGATATTGCCATGACTCTTTCTTACCCACAACAACTTGGGGGTAAAACCCTATTATTGACGACAGTACAAGTTTAATCATAGAATATGGATTAATCAAACTGGTACTGACATAGAGTAACCATCCCTACTGACTAGCTTACATAGTATAAGAAGGTCCTATAGATACTATTAGAAAAATAAATAAAAAATCAGTAATCCTACCCAGATGCTAATCATAAACAGCCTAAATCTAATGAAAGAGAACTGGCAGATAGAAGCTCCAAATTAGTACATCCAATAAACTCTATAGATGATTCTTCTGCTCACATGAATTTAATAGAATTACAGACTAGTAACTTAAAATTGTAGTATGTAATTTTAGTATATTATGAAAATAACTTCAAATTACCAAATTCAAATAAGAATATCCAAGCCCCAGATACCTGTAATGCCATTGCTTTGGGGGCAAAAACAAGTTCTTTGGGAGCTGCTGACCAGGTAACCTTATTAAAGCCAACTAGCTGTAAGTCCAGTGAAAGTCCCTGTTAAAATAAAAAAAGTGGATAGTGTCAAACCAGAAAAAAAAAAAAAACCTGTGTTATCTCTAGCACCTATATGTTGTGTGCAGATAAACACAAGCAAAATACTACTAATTGAACACAAAACCTAAAAAAAAATTATAAGTATCAAACAAAGCTGCTTATGAAAAGCCCTAAGCTATCATTCCATTTCCATAAGATCCTCAAGTGATCCTGAAGTACAATAAAATTAGTGATTCATTGATTTGAACAAAACAAAATTACAATGTGACTACTACTGATGAATATATTGGCTTTAGGTGTTCTATAGGTATGCTTTTACCAGTATAGTAATTATATTATTTAGGGCTTTATCCCTATTACAAAATGCACCTCCCTGTGCCCCCACCTCTTAATGTTATTTCCTTAGCAATACACAGTACAATCTTGAGAAGACATGAATACCTCTACCACAAAACAAGACATATCAAAAAAAAAAAAAAAAAACCATACAAACAGACAAACAACAACAAAACCCTGACACTATGATGAGTACCAGGGTTGTATTTTAGAACAAAGTGAAGATAATAAATTTCCCTATCATATTCCCTAACTTCCTTGTGTTCAGTTATATCGCTTCAAGATATTCTCAATTTAGACTGATGTCAGATGTAGGTTTCATCTCATGGTTTTTGTTTTATTGATGCATATTCCATCTACCTCTTTATTATCTAAGACACATTTTATGAAGACATGGGAGGTTTTTTTTAAAGCCTCAACACTATATAAAGAAATGTGGGCCTTGGGGCCATCCTTTGAGCTGGACCTGACACTACTACTGAGGCTATTCAGTGCTCACAAAAGGGACATATCACGACTGCTCTTCATAAGACCCAACAAAGAGCTGAAAGAGTCAGATGCAGATATTTGCACCCAACCAATGGACAGAAGCTGCTGACCTCTTGTGTTTGAATAGGGAAAAGCAGGAAAATGCTGAGGAGGAGGGTGACCCTGTAGGAGGACCAGCAGTTTCAACTAACCTGGGCTCCCAAGATCTCTCAGACACTGGACAAGGAAACATAAAGGATATACCAGCTGATTTGAGGCACCCAGCACATATACAGCAGAAGACTGCTGGGTCTGGGTTAGTCAGAGAAGGGACACCTAACCCTCAAAAGACTGGAGGCCAAATGAAAAGGCCTGGTGGGGTGGGGACATCTCCCTGGAGACAGATATAGGATCCTATAGAAGATATAGGGTGTAAAACAGTCAGAGGGTGAACTGGAAGAGAAATAAAATCTGGACTGTAAATAAGTAAATAAAATAAATAAATAAATAAATAAATAAATAAATAAATAAATAAATGATTTAAAAAATATTGCAGGCAACTGAGTAAGCCAGGATATAGGTAGGCCATACCAAACAATAGCATAATCACCAATTAGTTGTTCAGTGCCAAATTTTCAGCCGTTTCAACATACATACATGTAATATTGCATGTACTCAGCAGGTTATATTTACGAATATATGAATATAGAAATACATACATGCATATAAAAGCAATTGATGAAAAGAGAGGTCTTGAATTTGAAGGAGAATGGGATGTATACATGGTAGAGTTTAAAGAGAGAAAGGAGAAAGAAAAAATGTGGTCATTAAAATTCAGCCGGATTCAGCATTTTGCTGTATACAAGAAACACACCTCAATGAAAAAGAGACTACTTCAGAGAAAAAGGTTGGAAATAATTCTTCCAAGAAAATGGTCCCAAGAAACCATCAGGAGTTGCCATTCTAAATTCAATCAAATATACTTTCAACCAAAAGTTATCAAAAAAGATATGCAAGGACAGTTCATACTTGTCAAAGAAATAATCTACCAAAATGAACTCTCAATTCTGAACTTCTATGCTCCAAATGGAAGGGCACCATAAAAAGAAACTTTACTAAAGCTCAAAGGACACATTGCAACTCACAAAACAATGGGAGTGGGAGACTTCAACACCCAACTTTCATCAATAAACAGATAATGGAAACAAAAAATAAACAGAGACACAATGAAACTAACAGAAGTTATGAACCAAATGGATTTAACAGATATCTACAAAACATTGTACCCTAAAACAAAAGGATATACCTTCTTCTCAGCACCTCATGTTCCCTTCTCCAAAACTGACCATATAATTGGTCACAAGAAAAGGCCTTAACTGATACATGAAGATTGAAAAATCCCTGTCTATTCCTTCAGATCACCAGGAACTAAGGCTGTTGTTCAATAACAACAAAAACAACAGAAAGCTCACATACTCATGGAGACTGAACAACTCTCTACTCAATGCTAACTTGGTCAGAGAGAAAATAAAGAAAGAAATTAATGACTTTATAGAATATAATGAAAGTGAAGGCACCACATACCCACATTTATGGGACACAACGAAAGCAGTGCTTAGAGGAAAATTCATAGCACTAAGTGCCTTCATAAAGAAATTGGAGATATCCTACACTAGCAACTTAACAGCACACCTGTAAGCCCTAGAACAAAAGGAAGCAAACACACCCAAGAGGAATAGACTTCAAGAATAATTAAACTTGGGGCTGAAATCAACCAATTGGGAACAAAAAGAACAATACAAAGAATCAACAAAACTAAGACCTGAGTCTTTGAGAAAACAAACAAGGTAGATAAATCCCTAGCCAAACTAACTAAATGGCTCAGAGACAGTATCCAAATTTAAAAAATCAGAAATGAAATGAAGACATAAAAACAGAACCTGAGGAATTCAAACAATCAGCAGATCCTACTACAAAATCATATACTTGAGAAAACTGGAAAATCTATATGAAATGAATGATTTTCTAAATAGATACCAGGTACCAAAGTTAAATTAGGGTCTGGTAAACTATCTAAAGTATCCCAAAACCCATAAGGAAATAGAAGTTATCAAGTCTTCCATCCAAAAAAATCTCCCAGAGATAGATGGTTTTAATGCAGAATTCTATCAGACCTTCAAGAAGACCTAATACCATTTGAAAAATAACAGTATCAAGTAACCAGACCCCTTAGTGCTCCCAAGGATTAAGCCATCAACAAATGAGCACACATGGGCCTTCCCATGGCTCC
The DNA here is from genome assembly GCF_947179515.1 of Apodemus sylvaticus. Classification (NCBI taxonomy): domain Eukaryota; kingdom Metazoa; phylum Chordata; class Mammalia; order Rodentia; family Muridae; genus Apodemus; species Apodemus sylvaticus. The sequence goes on from NC_067483.1 coordinate 49,554,556, forward strand.
TGCTACATTTGTAGCAGAGAACTGTTTTATCTGGCTTCAGTGGAAGGACATGTGGCTAGTTATTCCTGTGAATACTTGATACCCAGAGGAGGAGGATGCTAGAGGAGTGAGCTGGTAGTGAGTGGGTGGGTGGGAGAGCACTCTCTTAGAGGCAAAAGTGAGGGGACAGGGTGGGGTGTTCCTTAATAGGGGTCTGGGAAGGTGGACAATATTTGAAATGCAAATAAATAAAATAATTTATAAAAATAAAACAAAAAGTAAACATTAGACTAATGTATAGGCAAAAATTATTTGCATGACTTTATAGGATTCTACTCATTTTTTTCTCACTTCATATATTTACATATTTATTCTAAGTTACCATTCTACATAAAAGATTATAAGTATGATTTCAGTCCTTTTTCATTATAACATTTGCCCATGTTATAAGAGACATTGTAAATTTCTCTTGATTTGTTTATCAAGTTATGCCACTCTGAATTTCAGATACATTTGATCATGGTGATTGAATCTTTTTATATCATTAAAAGTGTATATTATCTGATTCTATAGAACATATACTTGCTCCATACATTTTTCCTTCTTGGATGGCTTTTCTTAAGAGTAATTACTGTTTCATTTTTTAAAGTAAAGCAAAATGTCTTTAATCTCTTTAAGTAATTTGTCTTGCTTTCATCCCAATGAGTTGAATTTTGTTTAAGATGTAGGTTATCCATCATCTTGAATCAGACAGTACATTCTGTATCTAGAGCCAAGCACAGTTAGGTTCTTTTGAGTGACATGGCTGTCTTGTTCTGATTAATAGCAGTACTTAGTATCTTTGGCCTGTGACATCATTTGAAGATCATTTATATAAAAGAGTAACAAAAAGTAAGTACTTTTCACAAAGTAGCTCCTCAAACCAGGTAATGTATAACAAGGGAACAGAAAGTTAACTAAAATGCCAATTATCATTAAAACAAGAAGATGAAGAACAACTAATCATCTTGTTGTACTATATTTAAAGGTCACAGACCAGAGTAGAAAACATGCCCCTGTGGCATGGAGGGACATCTTTTGGGTATATTCCAGAGAGTGGTATTGCTAGGTCTTCAGGTAGATTTTTTTTTTCCAATTTTGTGAGGAACCTCCAGATTGATTTTCAGAGTGAGTGTACCAGTTTGCAATCCCACCAACAATGGAGGAGTGTTCCTCTTTCTCCACTTCTTCACCAACATGTATTGTCACCTGAAGTTTTGATCTGATTGGTGTAAAGTAAATCTCAGGGTCATTTTGATTTGCATTTCTCTGATCACTAAGAACTTTGAACATTTCTTTAGGTGTTTCTCAGCAATTTGAGATTCCTCTGTTGTGAATTCTTGGTTTAATTCTATACATGATTTTTTTTTTTGATTGGGTTGTTTGTTCTTATTTTAGTGGTTCTTAAGTTCTTTATATATATTGGATATTAATCCTCTATTGGATATGGGGCTAGTGAAGATTTTTTTTCCCAATCTGGACGTTGTTGATTTGTCTTATTCCCTATGTCTTTTGCCTTACAGAAGCTTTCCAGTTTCACAAAAAAAGAAAGGAAGAAAGAAAGAAAGAAAGAAAGAAAGAAAGAAAGAAAGAAAGAAAGAAAGAAAGAAAGAAAGAAAGAAAGGAAGGAAGGAAGGAAGGAAGGAAGGAAGGAAGGAAGGAGAGGAAGAAAAAAGAAAGAAAGAGAGAAGGAAAGAAAGAAATCAGAAGGCAAACTATATCATTTAGTAGATTTAAAATGAAGGCAAGTACAGAATTTCATAAATTCTTATTTTATTTTTCAATCATGTGAAAACTAGTTATTTCACTGTTTATAATTTGGATCATTGATGTAAAATGTAAAGATATAACACCAAGAAACATCTGTGAACATATTCATAAAATACAAAAATTAAAAGAAATAAAATGAGGGAGTATTACAATGGTAAACTCCAAATTTTTATCTCAAACGAGAAATTTTAATTTATAAAGATTTACACATCAATAATTCAAGAAAAAGTATAAAACAAGTATAAGTTGCAGAAAGAATGTACGTTCAATACAGCATGTTAAATAGTACTATATATCACTTAGTAATAACAATTCCAGCAAAGTGATATGTAAATGACCAAGAGAAATATGTACAAGCTATCTTGATTTTCATTTCTGTAGGAGAAATGAGAGAATTTTCATAAATTATTTCTAAATGTGCATGGTAGAATAATTGTTTACATTCAGTTCTTACTCTGCTGCAGCACTGCATGAAATATTCAATGTTCTGCAGAATTAAGGTCTTCATAAATATAAGGAAATTCGTGATAGAGAACATCACTTCATTATAGCACTGAATGTATAAATCTAATATATAACTATGCCACAAAGAAATATATCCTCACAAATAAAATATGTTATATACTCTAGTACCCTAATCATTGGTATCTCTTTGTTAAATGTGTTTGTGATTTTCTTAGAAAAATGTTGAGTTCTTTTTAGCAAGAATCACTTGAGACAAAATGCAAAAAATAGGAATGCAATCCAATGAATTGCCATGGACATGCAAAGAACAGATACCTAAGCTAGTGTAATTTGCTTCATTTGCTTCATCATCATCCTGGTATGTTCTGCAAAGATAATATATCTATTACTAATCATAATAGTTCTTTGTAAAAATGTGTATAAGTTAGAAAATATGTATAACTGACATATTACAGAATAATTATTGTTTTAAGAGTTTTTTTTTAAGATGTCAGCTGAAATGCAAGACCTATTCAACAGCAAGTTGACTGGACAATTATCCCTGTGAAGTCAGAAAAATTTAAATAAGGATTAGTAACTCCATTAAATTCCATTACATATATACGATGTAAATAGTATAAATAATATAAAATCTTTACGGATTTGTACATATTGTCAAGCTCAGTGATATGCCAGACAGTTATACATACTGATGGCAGGTGCTGTAAATTACCAACAATCCTTTAAAGGAGCCCAAGCAAGGCATTAATATTTGACTCACTGAAACATTTCTTGGCAGTTTATTATTAGTCTCAGTTTATAAATTAAGAAACTTAATGACAGAGAAAAAGAAAATATTCAGTGGCAATAGTTAGGATCTTTGAATTAATGGTATATAAAACAAAATAATTCAGAAAAAGAAACATAAAAATTTAATTGATCAATTATAATTAAGATATTAAACAGTTCTATCCTAATATATACTAGAAATATAACTATAATATGGCTATTTAACGTGTAATTTCCTACAAACTGCCGAAGTTCTAATTTCACATCACATGCATTAATATTTGACTCACTGAAACATTTCTTGGCAGTTTATTATTAGTCTCAGTTTATAAATTAAGGAACTTAAAGACAGAGAAAAAGAAATCCCTGTAAGTATTACGTGCAGAGCTGGAGAGTGTTTTGTAGCAGCTTTTCATGCCCTACTCTCAGTAGTTTGTGAATTAAATTTTAGAATAGCCCCTGCAAAACGAACAGGTTTTGTGAGAAAACTGTTAATGCAAACAAGAGATTGATTGACTCCTTGGAGGTAATAACCAAAAACGAAAGTTCTGGTAAACACACTGAATTCTGCTTCTTGGTGTAGATCTTTATCTTTATCCTATTTTATAAATAACGGGAAAAAATAACTCTTACTAGTCAAATGCCACATCAATGTGTGACTGAATTTATGTCATGGATATGAAAGTATTTGGACCGACTAAAATATATAGTTATATATTAGGTTTATACATTTATTGCTATTATGAACTCATGTTCTCTATCACCAAGATCCTTACATTTATGAAGACCTTAATTCTGAAAATGTATTGAGAAACCTCCTTTTGAACTGTCTATTACAGATATCCAAAAAGAATCTCAAAATAATTTATGCTATTTCTGTTATTCTTGTTTCCCTCCTAAAAGTTAAAGTAAGTCCCAATTTCCAAAGCCATGATACAGATCGGACTCGACTTGGAGGAACTGAGGTGGATTGAACCTAGAAGCTTCCTCCCTGAGGTCTAGCTTTCATAAAACAGCATTATTCATCATTCCCTGGTGTGACATGCATGAAGGACAACAAAGGTATAATAATGGTATAATAGTGTGTGGGACCTGGAATCCAGGAGGGGTTGAGGGAGGCAGAGTCATGAACATAGGAAAAGCACTTCAGACACCAGGGTTCAGATCTACTGTATGGTGCAGCAGCAAGCATTTTTATACAGCCTTCAAGCCAATGGGTAAAAGACATGAGCTCTTGAGTAGTCAAACATCCAGTTGGCACTGAAAGATGCCATGCTTCCAGCACCGAAAAGGACTTCTGCAAAGGTGGGGAACCAGCCATCTCTCTGATCTGGACACATTCTGAGGTTCTACTAGTTTGCTAGAACCCTCCATTTTGTGTCACATGGTATGCAGTAGACATGATTCCTTGTGCTATTAGGGAAGTGTGGAAGCATCCCTCGCCATCCTCTGGGCCCCACCCAGGAGCCACAGTACCCAAAATACTGGCACTTATGTCTTGGAAATAACCAACACTTGTCTAATAAAGCCCACCCAACAGGAGAGAAATCATGCCTGGTACTCAAATGTAGCCAACTTCTTATGACTAATAGAGTCATAGACCTCAAGAGATCCTATTACTGCTATTTTCCTAGATTAATAAAATTCATAATTGCATTCTAAATATTTTTCTTTTTATACACAAATAAGTGTAGATATACCTCATAAAAGAAGCTTATTTTTACAGCAAATAGAGACCCTTATAAAAATATCTTACAGCCTACAACCATCTGTAATTCCATCTCCAAGGAATCAGATGCCTTCCTCTGTTCTCTTTGGGTTCTGTACTCACAATAACATGCTCATACTCAAAACAAAAACTAAAAATAATAACTATGATTTTATTTTAAAACTATGTCATTTGTTTGTTTTATGTTTTGTGTTTTTTGAGACAGGGTTTCTCTGTTCAGCCCTGGCTGTCTTGGAATTCACAACCAGACTGGAATCAAACTCAGAAATCTGCCTGCCTCTGCCTCCCAAGTACTGGGATTTAAGGCATACACCAACACCACCCGGCTTAAAATGTGTAGCCCAGGCTGGCCTCGAACTTATGATCCTCCTACCTCTGGCTCCTTCAGCAAATCCTACTGGCGTGCGCCACCACAACCAATGAGTTAAAGTCTCAAGGGCAACTATTAAAATAGATTGGTCCCTCAACAGAAGAATGGATGCAAAAAATAGTACTCCATTGTGTATATATACCACATTTTTTGCATCCACTCTTCTGTTGAGGGATACCTGGGTTCTTTCCAGCTTCTGGCAATTATAAATAGGGCTGCTATGAACATAGTAGAACATGTATCCTTATTACATGCTGGGGAATCTTTTGGGTATATGCCCAAGAGTGGTATAGCAGGATCTTCTGGAAGTGAGGTGCCCAGTTTTCTGAGTACTATTCAGCCGTTAGAAACAATAAATTCATGAAATTCTTAGACAAATGGATGAAGCAGGAGAACATCATACTAAGTGAGGTAACCCAGTCTCAAAAGATCAATCATGGTATGCACTCACTAATAAGTGGATATTAACATAGAAAACTGGAATTCCCAAAACATAATCCACACATCAAATGAGGTACAAGAAGAACAGAGGAGTGGCCCCCGGTTCTGGAAAGACTCAGTGTAGCAGTATAGGGCAAAACCAGAACAGGGAAGTGGGAAGGGGTGGGTGGGAGAACAGGGGGAGGGAAGGGGGCTTATGTGACTTTAGGGGAGTGGGGGGGCCAGAAAAGGGGAAATCATTCAAAATGTAAATAAAAAATATATTGAAGAAAAAAAGAGAAAAAAAAACAGATTGGTACAACTCTGATATAAAGAGATGAGACTTTTGATGTTTATATTAGAATGATAATAGTTTAGTGTTTTTAACTTAACATGTAAAAAAATAAAGATAAAAACAATCCTGCCATTTGAGTTGAATTAGAGATTTAGTATAATACAACCAGCTTTGTATAGTTGCATCTATATAATAAAACACAATTTAAAGGTTCACATATATATATGAACATGGATTATATTTTAATTAAGAAAAAGGCTTTGCAGCAGAACTTCCATTAATAAAATCCCTTTGCTGAAAGAACTTTGGTCACAGGACATGGGAAAATAAAGTGGATCTTATGCAGTAATTTTCTTCCAGACTGGCTACTTTTTACAGGACATGAAACTGCTATGCAGACTGCTGGCAAAAAATGTGATCAACACTTCTACACTATCTGTGACCCCTGTGAGCTGTAACACTGGCATGGTATGATATTCCCCCTGGGGTTAGTAGTGGCACCAATTTTATGTGAGTAAACAACTACATATATGACTGGGTTTAAAATCATCTGTACAGGAGGAATAGGAATTGTATTCCTTGCAGTGTTATTATGGCTATCGATGATTAGGGAGTTCATTGATCTCAGGACATTGTACCAAAATACCCACTATATAAATATCATTATAACAGTGTGTGTGTGTGTGTGTGTGTGTGTGTGTGTGTGTGTACTTACTCACTCATCAATTTTTTTTATCTGTAGAGTTCTCAGTTTGTAAATAAGACATCTGTCTCATACCTTTTGTACAAGACTTAGAGATAATTTTGAAAGAGGAGACAGGAAAATTTATAAGAGCCAGAGTTAGGGGGCATTGACAAGAAACAATATCATTTGGAGATAGTACATCTACTACACTTATCACCTCACAGCAACCACAGTTGCCGGCCCAGGATTAAACCAGCTAACATTCTTCCAAGGCAAATGTTTCAAGGTCATGAGTACCACCCTTTAGCTAAGGCGCCTCTATGGAGGAAAAGTTTATTTTCTTTAGGAGTTTGGTTACCCACATAATTTATTATGTGGTTCCACATAATAGGACACGAGGTGGGAGGTGATGGGAATTTTGGGGTAGTTTTCAGCAAAATGAGACATATGAGCTAAATATGAAAATTTATTTTATATATGAAATTCTCAAAGAATTAATTAAAATATATTGATTTTTAAGACATTTTTCAATTTGGCACAGAGTGAACTTCATCAAATCATCATCAGATTTAATTCAGTTTATCTGAGAGTATCTTCTTAAAAATCATTCTATTGTCACAAAATATAAGTATTCAAAAAAGAAGTTAATAATTTATGAATATATGATTGTATTATAAATACAGTTTTTCAGAGCTCATCAAATACAATGCAAATTGGTCTAGTAGATTTTGGTTTAAATAATGATTTATCACACATCTATGGAAAGTAGGACACTAGGGGAAAAGCAAGTTTCAATCTTAAATATCAGCAATATGACAGAGAAGCTGAGTATAACTACATGTGCAAAATAAGTTCTCATTATGCGAAAACACATTAAGTGTATCTTGATTTAGAAAAGAAAGCAAGCGTGTGAAATTAAGCTAATGTGCTTGAGAATAAAAGATGTCTTTGCTTTCATATCTTAAATATATGCTAATTCCAAAAAGCAGATTATTTTCTTTTGATTTTCTCTCATTTAATTTCTTTATTATTGTCCTTTGACACCAGTGCAGTGAAATACAAAATAACTTTCAGTTATGAAGCTCCAAAGTCAAGATGAAATGTAGCTATTTTGTTTTTCATTATAGTTTCCATTAAATCGTCTTATAAGGCAGAGAATTAATATGCTTTCTCAATGTGATAATGTCAAATTAGGTTTGAAATTTGTTATTTTAATATATTTTAATAGTATTTTAAAACTGCACTCTATATTTTCTAAATATTACATTTTTATGAGTTTCTATTAAAATGATCATGAACATAAAAGACAAGATAATAATCTTTGAAAACTAGTGACCATAGGAGAAGACAAGGTCATGATTTAGAGACATATTCATTTATCCATGCTCTCAGACTTCTCTCTTCACAAAACTATCCCTAGTGACCATCTGCAATAGGGCAGTACCTAATCCTCAAAAAAATGTTATGCCCAAGACTCTTTCTGTTATTCACTTGGCAAAGAAACACTACTGTCTTTGAATATTCTTGGCTGGTTCTGTAATCATTCTCACATAAAAATAGACAATTATACATTATTTCAATTCCTTGGGAATGTTTAATGATTTTCTTTAGGCATTATACATACTTGTGAGCACATTAAGGCAAAGCAATGCTACTTACTTACAAATCAAATTATTGTTAAGGACCACATGTGAAATGAAGAAAACTCTGGAAAATTTCATAAAATCTAATGTAATAAAATGTTAAATGGCTCTAATTATATTTACTCACCTGTGATTCAACCAAGGCTATATTATATACTCAATCTTACTCAATTTTCTCTTTTCATCTCTGTGTGTTCTATTGGTTTATCTGTACTGATATCCTACATGGGTTACCCTACTGTTATACTTCTTTCAAAAATCCCATTAATTTTTTTCTGTTTTACTACCCATTTTATTTGTTTACATTTCATATGTTATCCTCCTTACCAGTTACACCTTCACAACTCCCCCATCCCATATTCATTTTCCCCCTCCCCTTTGCCTTTATGAGGGTACTCCACCACCCATTCACCCACTCCTGCATCATCCCTTAGCATTCCCTTACAATGGGGCATCAAGCCTCCATCCCTTCCCATTGATGTCAGATAAGGCCATCCTCTGCTCCATATGAATCTGGAATCCTGGCTCGCTCCTTGTATACTGTTTGGTGGTGGTTTAGTGTTCTCGGAGCTCTCGATAATCCATTTAGTTGATACTGTTCTTCTTATGGGGTTGCAATCCCCTTCATTTCCTTCAGTCCTTCCCCTAGCTCTTCCATTGGGGTCTCTGGTCTTATACTGGATGTTTGGCTATGAGTCTCTGGATCTGTATTAGTCAGGTTCTGGTAGAACCTCTCAGGGAACAGCCATATCAGGATCCTGTCAGCAAGCACTTCCTGGCATCAGCAATAGTGTTGGGGTTTGGTGTCTGCAGATAGGATGGATCCCTAAGTAGGGAGGTCTCTAGATGGCTATTCCTTTAGTTCCTGTTTTATTTTTTGTCCTTGACTTTTCTTTGGACATAATCTATTCTCTATTTTTATTTCTGTAGCAGTACCATCTATCATTCCTTCATCTTTCTTCCATCAGTATATATTTGCCATGCATATATGACATGTTTTTAAAGTTTTTCATTCATTTTCTTTAACTCATTACTCTATAAATAGTAAGATGCCTTTTAAGTTTACTTATTTACTTAATTAATTAACTTTCCTTATCCACTTTACATCCAGTTCGCTACCTCCTTCCTGGTCAACCCCACCCAGGCAAATCAAGTCTCTGTAGAGGTAGGTGTACCCTCCCCCACTGTGGCCACACAAGACAAGCCAGCTAGACAAACATATCCCATGTACATGCAACAGCTTTTGGGATTCCCCTGATCCAGTTGTTCAGGACCCATATGAAGACCAAGCTGTCATATCTGCCATATGAGTGTAGGAAAACCTCCTAGGTTCAGCCTGTTTATGCTATTTGGTTGATGGTTGAGTTTCTAGGAGCCCCAAGATTTCGGGTTAGTTCACTCTGATGATCTTTCTGTAGAGTTCCTATTTGCTTACGGGCTACAATCTTTCCATGTATTCTTACATAAATGTCCCTAAGCTCACTCCATTGTTTAGCTATATCTTCATGGGTCAGCTACTGGGTAGAGCCACTCAGAGGGTAATCAACTAGACTCCTGTTTTATTTAGAAAATTGAAAACTGTCCACATGTTTTTAGTATCTTCATTCATCCTTGAGATGTATAATGGCATTTCTTTGCCCATCTGAAGAACATTTAACCTTCCTTCCATCTTTTCTCCTCTTTGAAAAATTTTTATTTTACTAACTAGTCCTTCCAAATATCAATTTCCAAATAAGCCAAATATTTACTTTTGTTCCTCAGTTACTAAAAACAGCATCATTTTCCTTTGCATATCATAAGGAAGTAGCATGTATTCAACGCAGAATCAAATTGAAACAGTGTAACTTTGATTTCCATACTCTTTCATTTAACTAACTATTGTATCTCTGCTTCCCCTCTTCCAATGGGTCTTTCCTCCATCATTCTTTTACACCAATTTAAGTCACTAGCAACCCAATAGTTCTTACTAATGTCCAAAGTTTTATCTTAAATTTGAGTGTTTTGAAGATCTCTTACCTTAAAATGTTTTATTCTTTTGCTTCTTTGACATGATGAGATTTTCCATGAGTTCCTTTGAATTTTTCATTCTCATTACATCTATTCCTTAATTATTTGAATTCCTAGATTAATACTTATTCTTCTTCTCTAATCTTAGTCAATCTCTATCCTTATGTTTAACCATTATAATGCTTTTAATAAGCACAAAGGAACATATTGCCAATCCGATAGGTTTGCAAATTCAAATACCTCATGTTTCTTTATATATAAATTGTATGATATTGTTAAGAATCTGGCCATTTTGAGATCTAAAACTCCACTTCAAAAATAAAGATCATTCAGGGATTGAAACTATCCACTGCATTATTTCTAAGGGGACCTTTTAAATAGAAAAATACTATTCCCATTATTTACAGAATGGCAAAAGGCATTCTGCCTGACCATGTGTCCCATATTTATGAGGACTTTGTAAATGTAATGTTTATATTTACCAAGTGCCAACCCAGGAAGTCTGACATTTATTCCAATATCCTAGAAGAAGGGACTATATCCATGCCTATAGGAAACATGGGGTAAGAAACTATAAATGTCTTAACACCCCCCATTTTTGAAATACAATTATAAATTTCAAAATTTTAATTGTCAATTACATATCATTTTAATTTGAATAATTACTTGTTGCTAGTGAATCTTGTACTGGATAGAACATTTACAATGAAGTATTTATGTGCTTATCATTCCTTTTCTCTCCTGGTAAAAATTAAACATTTTTATAACATTGCTAAAGACAAAGAAGGTTCTTCATTATCAGAAATTCTGTATGTGAAGTCGCATATGAAAGATGTCAATGATGATCAAAGAAGGAATAAGGAGGACTTCAGGATCCAGTTTTTACACAGTAGTGAAGCAGACTTATCCATAAAGAAGGGAGTAAATTATAGAACAGAAATTATAACAGGATCAACAAATAGGTATATATTCCACATCCATAATCCTTAAAATTCAGGCTTTAAGGATTTTTTTTTTTTTTTTTTTGGCCAACCATAGATGACTGAAGTTGATATACATTACAGAGTTCCCACTCTAAAGTAAGATTAGGTGCAAAACCATTCTAAGAATATGGAAATGTGTGTTGCACGTCTCTGCACATCTTCACATATCAGAAACATAGTTTAGTTTTAGAATAGACAACACACAGTATTAAGGGGTGTGTAGTATTTAGAAGGATTACATTCAGTAGAAAGCAATGAGTGCTGAGCAGAGTTAAATCTAACAACTAACAGCTATTCTAAGAGACTTAGACACTTTTGTTATCCTGGAGAGAGGGAATTTTTGGTCATTTTTCTAGTTCAGTGTTATATTATTGTTTCCCAGACATTAGTATAGAAAGAGCTGCTTTCTGTCTCACTCTATCATTGTCATAGAATGCCCTTGTCTAATATTAGTATTCTGTGAGATGGTATTTTTTCAGTACAACACTCTGCCCTGGCTGTTAATGCAAGGTCAGCTCTCAGCTGACAGCTGAGGGGGCTACTTCTTTTCTTTCTCAAAGGCAATAATTGGATAAAAATAAAACCATTTGGATCGTACATCACTGATTTCCAGATGGGTCAATAAAGTAGTGATGTGCTGATGGCAGACAATTTTTCTTCTGCATCCCAGACCTCTCACCCAAATTTCTGACTCGTGCAAACAGCTGTATCCTTCAAATCTTCAGGTCAATGTCCTATTACACGTCAAAATCAACACACTCCTAATATTCTCAGGATCTATACCCATATTTTATCATTTATATTCTCTTCTATAATTATGAGCACAAACTCCTGTTTTTTTTTAAAAAAAAGTCATACCTTTCATTTTTTAGGAAAAATATAAATTAATCTATACAACAAATCACTCTGTGAGTTCAAGAGATTTTATTTTTCATTCCCTTTCTAATGATTTTTAGCTCTATAATCTCCTTCCTGAAATGTTTTCAGGAAAATAATAACCTAAATATTTAAACATCTGTAGTGGTATGAAGGCAGCACTTCTTTCGTATTTCACCTTGATAAAATATTGATATTTGTTCCACTTTAGCAAATGATGCTGTGGTAACTATAGGCAGACTTGACCTCACACATGTGCAATACCTCTAGATTCATATAGGACTATACAGAATATGATATTCACTTTGAGAGGCAAATTGAGAGCCAAGCCAGAAGCTAAGCCAGACAGACTCCATGACAGTCTCCAAAGTGGAAGTTTAAGAACTAGGCCTATGTTCCTGTTTTTTAATACTGGGCAAGTCCAAGACAAGTCAAATTCCAGGGGGCTTGGGAACACCCCTTGCAGGCCACCAATTAGGAGCTGCCCTGCCTCCTAGCCTTAGCCAAGCCTGAGCCAAGAAAAGTTAATCAGCAACAGTTCCGGAAAGTACTCAAAAATTTCCCAGAGACTTGCCAATCCCAAAAAAGAAGGAATGTAAAAAGCACTCATATAAAAGGTTACAAGAAAATCATGATAAAGTGGTCACTGACTCTTCCCTGGACGTCCCTTAACAGGTTTTAAAAGTAAGAATATAATTTCACTCAGTATCTTAGTGGATAGAGATCCCTGTATACTGGTAATTTCTGCAGAATAAGAGTTCTTTGCCTTTGCATACTATTTGAGATGAGAATTCCATTATTCAGCGAATCAAAGACCCTAGCAAATTTAGTGGGCAACATTCTACCTGAGAATTAGGAATTTGGACTCCAGTAATCCCAAAGAGGTGGAGGGCAGGGTGTTGACTTCTGAATCACAGTAATTCACTAAAGACAGCTTCAAGTTTAACTAGTACTCATAATGGAATTTCATTCAGACATTCCGCTAGGAAGATTCACAAAGTACAAAGCATAAAAACAAATTTGAAAGAAAGAAGATTAATACTGAAAGACAAGTCCATTTTGACTAAGATACAAAATACAAAAATACAACACAAACACCAATCATGACCCATCCCTAACTGACCATCTACTCTGCAATGGAATCCACAATTACATAGACAGATGTATATCTCAGAAATAACTTGGAGTCTTACTTTTAAATATAAGTAATATTTGTTTCATTTGGAATGGAGGTCAGAAACTTTCTAAGGGTTAGAAAAGAAGGGATGTAAAAAGCACTCATATAAAGGTTAAAAGAGAAGTGTGAGATTGTAAGGTATAAATTAGGATGAAGGAAAGGAAGGCAGAGTAAATGAAGAAAACTTGTAAGAAAAATAAATGCTAATGCCTTTCCAAATCTTCACCAAGTATTTTATTTTAATTCTAAAATTCTTTTTGGGACCTCTGATTTTTTATATCAAATAATATTATATGGGTATAGTTATTAAAATAATATAATGAATGCAAAAAGGCATATAAAGTCAGGTGATCTTTGCCAATAATATTAAGGGAAAAGAATGATAGTTTCATTACATAATACTATAAATGGGCATGGATATATATGAACATGCATATGAATAATAAGAAAGATGTGGGAAAAGAATCTGTTAACAATCTAGATTTACTCATTCTATATTATGTGATATCAAATATCAAAAGATCACCTTATAGCCCTTATGTACAAAGAGTGTTAATTTAAAATATGACAATGAAATGAAATTTATTTTTATTTTAATTTTTAAGACAGAGTCTCTTATATACACTGGGTTATATGTAAAATAAAAAATAAAAATAAACTGAACTTTAAATTGTTTAATATATGTATCAGAAAGACAATACAAAATAAAGATGAGCTGTTAAAAAAAATGACGTGGATCTGTCTCTAGCAAATATGATTACCAAATAATGTAATGGATTGGCTAGTCAATGGCATTTTCACATCCCCACTATATATAAGGTTTACTGAGATAATGTCTATATATGTTTCCATTTACAAGTTTAATTTTCTTTGCAAAGAAAAAATCACGTGACAAGGTAGCATAAAAGCATAACTCAGTATTTTTTCCTAATAACATTTTTCCTTTTAATATTGGATTGATATATTTTAGGATTGATGAAAAGATGTATTTGAAGGTTATATTAAAACAACTGCTTTCAGAATGGAGAAAAGAGAGTTGACTTAGGCTGCCATACACTTTAGATTAATTTACTGATAAATGGAACTGTGCCTCTAAACAGCAAAAATGCCATTTAATTTTATTTACTAAAAGTAACACAAGTCTTCCTTAATATCCTGTGATTATTATCTCAATAGCACCTAATAGAAATCACCTGTAATTGTACTAAAAATTGTAGTGATTCTCCTCAAAGCTAATCAAATAAAAATACAAATGAATGGAATATGATGATATTCTACTCTTTATCTCAGTTTTATTATATTAGCACAAATATTTTTGCCCAATGTAATGATCTATAAGATTTATTCATTAACCTCAAAATAACTTTGAAAATTGAGACTGAAGCTTTGTCTCTTATCAACTATCTAATCTTTTCTTACCACTTCCATGATTTGTAAGAGCCAGAACAATCATGTTATTTTTGAAATATATGCTATTCTGGAGACAATATGCTGTTTTCTAAAGGTATATTTTGAGAAAGTAAGGATTCTATTTCAGGGAAATCATTTTCCATACATTATAGTACCAACTGAAATCACACAATATGTTTTTAATGGAAATAATATTGTCATGATCTAACTAAGCAAACCAAATCCAAAACAAACAATTTACAATCTGAGCACTGACATATAATATCACAATACAGAAATGCCATTATACTATTCCAGTTATTTAAAATAAACAAATCAGTTTTTGTTTAGATAGTAATTTCTTATCATTTGATCAAAAACTATGTGTACAAATAAAATATACATGTAATCTACAGTGTTATGTTCTTAGCCATTATGTAAGTCCTAACAAATTTACATATCTGTTTTACAAATTTTAAATGATAACTGTGATTATATAATTATGAGTGGTTCCTGGATCTCAGAGAAATTTTTTGTTTTGGTTTGTTATGCTTTTATTTGTCCTGGAATGAAAAAAACAAGTTAACTCTTTAAACTGTTCAACACAATATTTCCATTGTTTATTTTCTGGAAATATATTTATATAATAAATATTGCTAGATAGAAAAATGAAAGATGTTTTTATGTTGGTTGGCCCTAAGAGAAACATCGCATTGTATCAGCTGAATTTTTTACAAAAATACATTTTATTTGCTTATAAAATCATGATTTAAAACGGTTTAAAATTTCTTGCATTTAGTATGATTAAGTACATCAAATTAAACTCTCAGAAAATAGTAAAATGCTATTTATTGACATGGGCTCTCTCTTTTGCAAAGAAAAATGTCTGTGACAGAGCTAGAGAAACACTTATCTGTAATATTAGGATTTCTTTTAGGATGAAGTTAGAAATTGTGCTGGTTTATTGAAATGGTGGGAATAGGTTCTCCTCTAAGAAACATGACCTCACCAGTCAGGGGTAGTTGGCTACTTTTACAGCAATGGGTATTATTTCCTTTCTGTTAAACAGACCACAAGTCTATTCAGAAGGCTGTGGTTACAGCAAAGATTTGGGTGCATTTATTGCACTTTTAGCAATATCTTGTAGGGCTAGTCATTGTGGTTGCTGCACATTATAGTTGGGAAGAATTTCTCATTGTCTCACCCATTTGGCATTCTGCATAACAATTCTGAGTATTATAAAATCTCCTAAGGGCAGAGTCTTTTAAGTCTGATCCAGCTTAAATCTTATTAGTCCTATGTCTGAATTTACATGGTTTCTTTAGTGATAATTATTTATCTTCAAGCTCTGGGAGAGAACTAAAAACACCAGCAATATCTTGCATTGTGGTGAGAATTTCTTAGACTGCCCTTATCAATAACACAGAAATGGTTTCTCACACATGGTACTGTTATTTGTGTTTGATGGTCTACTAGGATTCAAGAAGTACTGTCAGCCAAAATGGGCTTAATTATATGAAATTATATTAAAACCTTAATTATATGAAATTAAAGATTCTAGCTAGCTCATATAAAAGACACACAATCCATTTATTTTATTTATAAGCTAATGCCTAGATTGGACAGATTTTGAGCTATTCTAACTTATGTCCTAGACATTAGTTCCTTGTTACTTCCCGCTTTTCCTGGCCATGTGCACATAGTACATCTCCTCTCGTGGTGTCTACCTCTGTTCTTCTTGTGTTCTTTTCTTCTTTTTCTACCTGTAACTGCTCACTTGATCCTCAAGTACCACCTTTCTCCCTCTACTCCCTAATTACAGGCTCTATCATTTTATTGACCAATTAAATTGTCAATAAGGTAGACATAAGGATCTGCTATTTGGGGAAATTCAGATTTTGAGAGCCAGTATTAAGCAACAGAATACAAGTAGTATCACTCTAACCTACTATACTTACATGCATGCATACTTAGATATATAATATTATACTTATATGTAATAAGAAATGTTATATTTTCTTTAAAAAATTATAAAATATACCCTTATTTATTTTACCTATCAAACTTTCTCCATATTTATTGTCCTCTACTTTTCCCAATAATCTCTGTTTCCTCTCTACTATTTCCATTCCACCTCTACATAAATTTTATTCTTGTAGTCTCTTCTCTAATCTCCCCTTCCCAGGTCCTTTTGTACTTTTCTCGTTTCTAATTATTTCCTCAAGGTTATATCCTCACATGTGAAAATATAAAGCTATGCTACCAAACAGCATGTCTGACTAATCAAAATCTGTACAATGAAAATATAGAAATGATAACACAAAAGGGGGTAAATGTCACAGAACCTTTCTTCAGAACAAGGAAATATAGGCAACTCCACTATTGAGAGATGGAGAACAAGTTTTCATGTGAGATGAGTCCCTGACTAGTTATGTATTTCCAAGTGGTTATCATGAATTCATGTACACACAAGCAAATCCAAACGGACTCACAAAGTCATATTTACAGTTACTTCTCTCTCTCTCTCTCTCTCTCTCTATATATATATATATATATATATATATATATATATATATATATATATATATATATATAATCTTCAACAAAGGGTGCTGGTGTAATTGGATGTCTGCATATAGAAAATGCAAATAGATTCATATTTATCACCCTGAGCAAAACTAAAGTTACAAGTAATCAAGAATCTCAAAATATAACTGATACACTAAATCTCAAAGAAGAGAAAGTGGGAAGTAACTTTAAACACATTGCTACGGGGGCAATTTCCTGAACTGAATAACAATGGCTCAGGCTTTAATATCAACAATTGACGTCATGAAACTGGAAAACTTCTCATAAGGCAAAGGATACTGTCAATAGGACAAAACAGCAGCCTACATATTGAAAAAAGATCTTCTCTAATCCTATATCAGATACAGGGCTAAAATTCTAAATATATAAAGAACTCAAGATATTAGACTCCATAAAAACAAATAACCCAATTAAAAATGGGGTTTAGAGATAAATAACTCAAGAATATCCAATGTCTCAGAAACATTTAAAAAATAAATATTCAACAACCTTAGTCATCAAGGAAAAGCAAATAAAAACAACAAGAATCCACCTTACACCAATCAGAATGGCTAAGATAAAAAAAGTGACAGCACATGCTCACAAGGAACTAAAGAAAGAAAGGGAAACCATCCTCCATTTGCTGGTGGGGGTGCAAACTTGTACAACTACTCTGGATATTAATCTGACAGTTTCTCAGAAAATTGGAACTACTTCTACTTAAAGATCCAGCTATACTGCTCCAGGGCATATACCCAAAAGATGCTCCACCATATCACAATAACATGTGTTTCACTATTTTCTTCATAGAAACTTTATTCATAATAGCCAGAAACTGAAACAACCCAGATATCCCTCAGCAGAAGAATGGATACAGAAATTGTGGTTCATTTACGCAATGGAATGCTACATAGCTCTTAAAAACATACATTATCAACTTTGTAGGCAAATACATTACCAACTTTGTAGGCAAATGGATGAAAAATATAACTGGACTCCCCAGAGCTCCCAGGGACTAAACTCCCAACAAAAGTATACACATAGAAGGACCCCAGGGCTCCAGTCACAGATATAGCAGAGGATTGCCTTATCTGGCATCAATGCGTAGGGGGCCCTTAGTTCTGTGGAGGTTCAATGCTCCAGCATAGGGGGATGCTAAGACAGTGAAGTGGGAGTAGGTGGGAGGGTGGGATAGCACCCTTATGGAGCCAGGGGGAGGGAAAGGAATAGCGGGCTTGCAGAGGGGAAACTGGGAAGAGAGACAACATTTCAAACATAAATAAATAAAATAACCCCAAAAAAGAGAGAAAGAAAATGTCATCCTTAATGAGGTAACTGCAACCCAAAACAAGTATGGCATTTACTCAATAAGTAGATATTAGCCATAAAATACAGATGACCCACGATAGAGCCCACAGTTCCAAAGAAGTTAAACAAGAATGAAGGCCCAGGCAAAGATGCTTGAATCACACTTAGAAGGTGGAACCAAATAGTTACAAGACAGACGCATGGAAGGAATTAGGTAGGAGAATGGAGAAGGAGGGCAGTGCCAAGCAAGTGTGGGGAGAAACCGAGACAGGTAGGAGAATGACTGGAAATCTGTAGCTGTCAGGAGTGGGAGGATGGAAAGGATCTATAGGAAGTCCCAGAGAACTGAGATAGAAGAGTCTTCCATAAGTCAAGGTGATTGAGATTAGCGTAGATATCTACGAGTGAGGACCTGGAAGCTGAATAGTTCATCTCCTATAGCCAGGAAGGACCCCTAATGGAGGGATACGGTCAAAAGCCCACCCTCCAAACATTCCACCCAAATTTTGTCTTGTCTAAAAGAAATGCAGGAACAAAGATGGAGGACAGACTGAAGGAATGGCCATTTAATAACCGACCCACAATGACACCCATCCTATAGGCAAGCACCAATTCTTTACATGATTAATGATACTCTGTTATGCTTATATGCAGGAGCCTACCATAAATGCCCTCTGAAAAACTCTTAACTAGCAACTGGGTGAAACAGATGCAGATACCCACAGTCAAATATTGATGGAGGTTGGGGAATCGTAAAGAAATATCTTATTTTAAAATTTGTAGAACTAGAATACTTGTTTAACCTTTTAAAATGTTTATTTTCGATAAAACATATCTTATTTAATGAGAAACTTAAATGTTTGTGCTACTTTATATAGTAACATTTCACTTTTGAATTTGTTTTATATGACACTAGTTGATTACTTATTTTAGTCTACAAAAGTACTGTTGTCTGCATAAGAATTAAAATATTTAATGCAGTCTATTACTATATTATTAAGAAATTAAATTCTTTCTGTTCTAACAATTTCATAAATTTTAATTATCAATATAAGTTATCTGATTAGAAAAGCAAATAATTAAGTTAAAATAAATACTAAGCTACAAATAAATTTTAATCAAATAATAATTATTAATTTCAAGGTTACTAACTTGACAGATTGCATTGTTTTGGAATTTATTCCAAAAATCCAATTCCCTTAGGTAATCATTTTAAAAGTTCAAACTTTAACATAGAACACCAAGTTCAAATGTAAAGTATATAATTCTATGCTTATATGATCTCTTTCATCAAGGATCTAGTTAAAATGTCCATAAGTTTACTATTAGAGTGCTGTCATAGTATCTCATAGAGTTGCTTACTTCTTCTCCCTGGGTAAGTACTTCTTAAAGGGTTTCTAGCTCAGCATTCTGTATCATTAGTCCCCATTCACAAAGATACAGGTCTATTTTTTTTCTTGTGCAACATATGACAAAGTTTAAAAGTTTACAAGAACAACTTCATAAAAAGTGGTAGGTAGAAGAAATTCGATAAAAGCACAAGGTAAATGTTGAGTTGGTTAATGGTTGACTCTATCAAGACATAAGGAAAGAACAAAATGACTGAATTATAGTCACAGGCCAATACTTAACTTGACTTCCACATGTAGCATGTGTAAGAAGCTCCTCTCACTTGGTTACCTTCTTCAAATTACATGTCAACTTAAAGAACAGTAGGGAAAGCAACAGATGTTCCTGTAAAATAATTACAACTTCTCCACAACATCATATATTGCTTATGTCTATCATTTTCATGAAACTACATTTAGAATCTTGAATCTGTTAACTCTCCAATCCAGTCTTGCATTAATATAAAAATTTCAACAATAGAACTATGATATTCACTATAAGTCTCTTTAAATCTTGTACATTAAATGTTCTCTAAATGTAGAAAATCTCAAATAGTATTGCATCTGTTATACTACCAAGAAGTGCTTATATTTCTGAAAGTAAGTATGCATATTCTTTTAACTCAATATTTATGATTATTTGATTAAACAAAAGTATCATCTTTGAAAACTTATGATATAAAAATAATATTTATATACTCTGATAGGAATAAATACACTTCTGTTTTATTCATTGGTATGTTTAATATCATAGGATTAATATGTGCAAGTTATAGCCAGGAAGGATAGAAGACATTTGAATTTCAATCTCTCTATAAGCTGATACATTAGCAAAAAGTAACCATACCATGATTGGCAGCCCAAAGACATGTTGTCAAAAAATAAACAAAATGATAAATCAACCCAAATACAATCTGCAAATCAGAGTGAAGGCAGATTAAAGAATTATTTTTATGCATTTGTATCTGGAGTAAAAATCAAATTTTTCATGAGGTCTAGGACTCAAATTTTGGTTGTCATATTTTTGGTTGTAGCATAGCATGACAGCTGAGCTTTTATCTGATTTATTGTGCATCAATTTGAATAAACAATATACTGTTATTGCCTGTCTTAACCTATCAAAGTGAACATTGCATTTGCACTGAATCCACACATAAGAATATTTTATCAGACTGATTAAGTGAAATCTCTGGTTTAATAGAATCAGAAGTGACACCTGGTATGTGTTGGAAGCAATCAATTATAGTGTTTTACAAAAATGTGTCTTAGTATTTGGAAAAGAAATATTTTAAACTACCTGCAAGAAAAATATTTCACAGTTTCCTAATTATTTAAATTGCAATCTTAGAAGCTAGATTTCAAACAGCATAATCATCAGATGTTTTATACATGCCTATTGAATATTACACGATACAGAGGAGAAGCAAGATAATGATATAAGAATATTTTATAGTAAAAACAGTGCACATGAAGATATACAGAATCATAAAATGATATATGTGTGTATATTCTGAAACCATCTTCACAATAATTGGTGATAAACTACCTGAGGAGACTCTATTGACAAGTAGCAATGCCTGAATTTTATATGAGTAATTACAAGATGAAAAGAACGTTAAAACATATAAAATTTATAATGTAGCAATTCTCAAATTTATTTGGAATAACAAAAAGTCCAGGATTGCCAAAATTATTAATAAAAGAACATATATTATAATAAAACCTAAATAGAACATAACAAAGAACATCTGGAGAAATCACCATCCCTGACATAAAGCTGTACTAGAGAGCAATAGTGATAAAAACTGCATTACATTTGTACAGTGTCAGTCAGGTATATCAACGGAATAGAATTGAAGACCCAGAAATGAACCCACATACCTATGGTCACTTGATCTTTGACAAAGGAGCTAAAACCATCTTATGCGAACAAATATATCATTTTCAACCAATGGTGCTCATTCAACTGGTGGTCAACTTGTAAAAGAACACAAATTGATACATTCTTGTCTCCCTGTACAAAACTCAAGTCCAAGTGGATCAAGGATTTCCACATAAAACCAGATACAGTGAATCTAATAAAAGAGAAGGTAGAGGAAAGCATCAAGCACATGGGCACCGGGGAATTTCCTGAACAGAACACCAATGGCTTATGTTCTAAGATCAAGAATTGACAAATGGGATCTCATAAAAGTGCAAAGCTTCTGTAAGGCAAAGGACACTATCAATAGGATAAAAGAGCAACCTACATATTGGGAAAAATCTTTAGTACCCATGAAGCTGATAGAGGGCTAATATGCAAAATATACGAAGAATTCAAGAAGTTAGACTCCAGAGAAACAAATAGCCCTTTTTTTCTTTAATATATTTTTATTCGATATATTTTTTATTTACATTTCAAATGATTTCCCCTTTTCTAGACCCCCCTCCCTGAAAGTCCCATCAGCCCCTTCCCTCCCCCTGTTTTCCCACCCAACCCTTCCCACTTACCTGCTCTGGTTTTGCTCTATATTGTTTCACTGAGTCTTTCCAGAACAAGGGGCCACTCCTCCTTTCTTCTTGTACCTCATTTGATGTGTGGATTATGTCTTTGGTATTCCAGTTTTCTAGGTTAATATCCACTTATTGGTGAATGCATACCATGATTCATCTTTTGAGTCTGGGTTACCTCACTTAGTATGATGTTCTCCAGCTCCATCCATTTGCCTAAGAATTTCATGAATTCGTTGTTTCTAATGGCTGAATAGTACTCCATTGTGTATATATACCACATTTTTTGCATCCACTCTTCTGTTGAGGGATACCTGGGTTCTTTCCAGCTTCTGGCAATTATAAATAGGGCTGCTATGAACATAGTGGAACATGTATCCTTATTACATGCTGGGGAATCTTCTGGGTATATGCCCAGGAGTGGTATAGCAGGATCTTCTGGAAGTGAGGTGCCCAGTTTTCGGAGAAACCGCCAGACTGATTTCCAGAGTGGTTGTACCAATTTGCAACCCCACCAGCAGTGGAGGAGTGTTCCTCTTTCTCCACATCCTCGCCAACATATACTGTCTCGTGAATTTTTAATCTTAGCCATTCTGACTGGTGTAAGGTGAAATCTCAGTGTTGTTTTGATTTGCATTTCCCTAATGACTAATGAAGTTGAGCATGTTTTAAGATACTTCTCCGCCATCCGAAGTTCTTCAGGTGAAAATTCTTTGTTTAACTCTGTACTCCATTTTTAATAGGGTTATTTGGTTTTCTGGAGTCTAACTTCTTGAGTTCTTTATATATATTGGATATTAGCCCTCTATCTGATGTAGGTTTGGTGAAGATTTTTTCCCAATTTGTTGGTTGCCGATTTGCCCTTTTGATGCTGTCCTTTGCCTTACAGAAACTCTGTAATTTTATGAGGTCCCATTTGTCAATTCTTGATCTTAGAGTCCCCTATCTCCTTATCTTTTCAATATTTTACTAGAGGTACTAGCTCGGGCAATTAGATAATATAAGGAGGTCAAAGGGATACAAATTGGAAAGGAAGAAGTCAGACTATCATTATTTGCAGATGATATGATAGTCTACCTAAGTGACCCAAAAAAACTCCACTAGAGAACTCCTACAGCTGATAAACAACTTCAGCAAAGTGGCTGGGTATAAAATCAACTCAAGCAAATCAGTAGCCTTCCTATACTCAAAGGATAAGCAGACTGAGAAAGACATTAGGGAAATGACCCCCCTCACAATAGCCACCAACAGTATAAAGTACCTAGGGGTGACTCTTACCAAACATGTGAAAGATCTGTATGACAAGAACTTCAAGACTATGAAGAAGGAAATAGAAGAAGACCTCAAAAAATGGAAAAACCTCCCATGCTCATGGATCGGCAGGATTAATATAGTTAAAATGGCCATTTTGCCAAAAGCAATATACAGATTCAATGCAATACCCATCAAAATCCCAACTCAATTCTTCACAGAGTTAGAAAGAGCAATCCTCAAATTCATCTGGAATAACAAAAAACCCAGGATAGTTAAAACTATTCTCAGCAATAAAAGAAATTCTGGGAGTATCAGTATCCCTGACCTCAAGCAGTACTACAGAGCAATAGTGTTAAAAACTGCATGGTATTGGTACAGTGACAGGCAGGCGGATCAGTGGAACAGGATTGAAGATCTAGAAATGAACCCACACAACTATGGCCACTTGATCCTCGACAAAGGTGCAGAAAACATCCAATGGAAAAATGATAGCCTTTTCAACAAATGGTGCTGGTTCAACTGGAGGTCAGTATGCTGAAGAATGCAAATTGATCCATCCTTGTCTCCTTGTACTAAGCTCAACTCCAAATGGATCAAAGACCTCCACATAAAGCCAGACACACTGAAGCTAATAGAAAAGAAACTGGGGAAGACCCTTGAGGACATCAGTACAGGGGAAAAGTTCCTGAACAGAACAAATAGCCCTTTTAAAATGGGGAACAGAGCTAAACAGAAAATTCACAACTGAGGAATTTTGAAAGGCCAAGAAGAACCTAAAGAAATGTTCAACAGCCTTAGTCATCAGAGAAACGCAATTCAAAACAACCCTGAGATTCCACCTACTTCATACCAGTCAGAATGGCTAAGATCAAAAACTCAGGTAACAGCAGATGCTGACAAGGATATGGAGAAAGAGGAACACTTTTCCATTGCTGGTGGGATTGCAAGCTAGTACAACCACTCTGGAAATCAGTTTGGCAGTTCCTCAGAAAACTGGATATAGTACTAACTGAGGACCCAGCTATACCATTCCTGGGCATATACCCAGAAGATGCTGCAACATGCAATAAGAACACATACTCCACTATGTTCATAGCAGCCATAATTATAATAGCCAGAAGCTAGAAAGAACCCAGATGTCCCTCAGCAGAGGAATGGATATAGAAAATGTACATTTACACAATGTAATATTACTGAGCTATTAAAAACAATGTCTTCATGAAATTTGCTGGCAAATGGATGGAGTTAGAAAATACCATCCTGAGTGAGGTAACTCAGTCCCCACAAAAAAAATGCACATGGTATTCACTCACTGCTAAGTTGGTATTAGGCAAAGAGCATGGAGTAGCCATGATACAACTCATAGACCACATGACGCTCAAGAGGAAGGAAGACCACAGAATGGGTGCTTCAGTCCTAATTAGAAGGGGGAAGAAAATAATCAAGGGTAGTAGTGGGTAGAAGGGATTTGGGAGGAAGAGAGGATGGGGAAGGGAAAGGGGGGAAGAATCAGGTAAGGGAAGACATAGAAGAGATATACAGAGGGATAAGAAATTGAGCAGAGGTCTATAATGATGCCACATGCGTAACAGGGAATAGCAATCAGAAAGTCCCAGAGGCCAGGAGACCAAGAGCCTCCCAGGACCCCACTGGGATGACATTAGCTGAAATACCCCACAAAGGGGAGGGAGAACCTGTGGAGACCCTATCCAGAGGTTAGGCATGCCTCTTCCCTCCATTGAGGGATGGGGTCACCCACCCATCTCCAAAATTTTTACCCAGATTTGCCCTTGTCTAAAGGAAATACAGGTACAAAGAGTGAAGCAGAGACTGAAGGAAAGGCCATCCAGAGATTGGCCACCGGAGGATCCATCCTACATGCAGACACCAAGCCCAGACACTATTGCAGATGCCAAGAAGTGCTTACTGACAGGAGCCTAATACAGCTGTTTCCTGAGAGGCTCTGCCAATACAGATGAGGATGCTCGCAGCCAACCATTGGACTGAGCACAGGAACCCCAGTGGAGGAGTTAGGGGAAAGACTGAAGGAGCTGAAGGAGTCTTATCTGGGATCAATGGAAGGGGAGGCCCTTGCTCCTGTGAAGGCTTGATGCCCCAGTGTAGAGGAATGCTTGAGCAGTGAGGCTGGAGTGGGTAGGTGGGTGGGGGAGCACCCTCATAGAAGCAGGGAAAGGGGGGATATGAAAGTGTTTGCAGAGAGTAAACTGGGAAAGGGGATAACATTTGGGATGTAAAAAAATAAAAATAAATTAATAAATAAATACAAAAATTAAATAAAATATACAATTTAACTGTATGTTAATAATTTCTCCATCATTATTTCCAAAAGCTATGGTTTATTTTAGGATAAAATAACATGATTTTAAAATAGCCCTGTAACTAGTGGTATGATTCCATGAGCCTGTCTTTATTCATATTGCAACATGGAATAGATTTATATTTGGGGATCTTTGTACCCCATGATAAGAATGGGAAGTTGGATTTTTATGTTACTAATTTTTCCTGTAATTCTTACTAATTTTGTGAAAAGTATCTGGAAAGAAACTGATAAATATCAGTTAGTTGTTAAATAAAAGGGTTAGATATATAATCAAAATACATCATATGTGGGTTTCATTTGCTGTGAAAAGACACTATGGCCTTAGCAACTTTATTTTTTGTTTTGCAGTGGGCAGGTTTTATTTATTTATATATATATATATATATATATATATATATATATATATATATATATATATATATATATATAGGCTTGGCTAGCTCTGTATGTACATGAGGCTGGCTTTGAACTCAGAGATCCACCTGCCTCTGCCTCCTGAATGCTGAAATTAAAGGCATGTTCTTCCTCTGATTGGCACAATGTAACTCTTTAAAAAAAAAATAAAAAGCATTGAATTGGGTCTGACTTACAGTTCAGAGGCTAATCCAATTATCATGACTTTGGAAAGCATGTCAGCCTGTAGGCAGACATGTTACTGAGACTTAGAGTGCTACATCTGAAATCTAAGGTAGCAGGAAGAGACAGTGAGACTTTATGTCTGACTTGAAAATCTGAGACTTCAAAGCCCAACCCCCTCGACACATTTCCTCCAACAAAGCCACAACTATACTAGAAAAGCCATAACTTATAATAGTGATACTCACTCCCTGTTGAGCAAGCATTCAGCCATACATGTCTAAAGAGACCATTTCTATTCAAACTATCACATCATATATCATATATCAAATATCACATATCAATCATATATATATATGTGTATGTATAATATCAAATAATTATTTTTAAAGTTGAAGTAATTTATCATAAAATGCAAGTAAAAACATATTTTTGAATTTTAAAATAATTAATAGCATTGTTATAATGAGCATCCTATAATCATATCTGTGAATTAGATTTATATTAATTGGATTATAAATAAAATACTTATTGGGCTTACAAGATACAAATGCAACAACTTTTTAAAATTTTATATTTGTATTATAAACTTTCAAAGTAGCAAGCATTAAGTAAATTATTTACTTAATTTATTCAAGTAATACTAAATTGTCTACTATTCTAATATGTGGCCTATTTGAGATGCAGAACAGTCCAAGCAAATTATTAATGCATTTGCAAACCCAATTCTCTAAGGAAGAGAGAGGACAAGCAATGTCAGAACTATGATCTCTATACTGTGGAGTTAGAAACCAGGTAGCAAGCACTTTGGTCCTTGCTGGAACAAAGTGGTTTATATTTCTATATAATACATATATAGCATCCTGGTTTCTGGGTATGTATTTGAAATGACAACTGCTTAAAAATGCAATTCAGCAAAGATCCCTAGATTTTAAACTGACTTTAAATGTTCTGTCATTCAATACTGATGGTCCATGAATAATTGAGTCTGAATAAAGATTTAAAGATGTTCGTAAAATAGCATGAGTTGAATATCAGATCAATAACCTAAACTGTATCCTTGAATGTACACTCTGACTTTTCTTGTCTTTGTAAAAGGGGAATTTGACTTACAAGACACTTCTACTTCGACCTGCAGCAGGGCAAGTGTGTCGCTGTGGTGTAGATCTGCTGATCAACTGTCAAAAGGCTAATATCACATCAGGAAACTCAAGCCTCAGAACGTCTGCAGAGAGTTCTATAACATTTGCTCATATTTTCTTGACTTCCCTTATAACTAACAGACAGGTATACTTATATGATTGTAGTAGTATATGTAAAATTACTATGTATTGTGACTATCTCCCCTAAACTGAAGATGATGAAAAAGTACATTTCAAAAGGAAGCAATAGGAACATAAATTACTCTCATTTAACAAATTGTGTGGCATTAAAAGCAGACATGATTTGTCTGTGTCAAAATTATTTTTACAATCTAAGAATAGTAAAAGACTGAATTGCCAGTGTGTATCAGAGTTAACATTTTATATGATAATGATTTGGTCCCCATTTCAAAGTGTGAGACAATTTTAGTGTATAAATCCATTTGAAGAACTCATTCAAGAATCATTTCTCTAAGCAGTAGACCTAAATTTACCTTTCAGAAAATATCAGCTGTATACCACAGACACGCCATGCCATTTTCCACCCACATGTTTTACTAGCTCTTATTGATGAATCACACAAAGTTGAATTTTTCCCTGGTTGAACTTGAATTATGTTGATGACAGAAACAGAAGCAGAGCCAGGCAACCAAACAGTAGGTGGAGCATGGAGAATCCTGAGGAAGGAGCAGTGGGATTGTAGGATCCAGAAGAGTCAACAACAACACCACAAAATAATTCATAGAATCAACTAACCTGGGCCAACAACAGTATCTCACATAGACAGAATCCCCAATCAGGAGCCTGAATAGGTCTGATCTACGCCCTTTGCACAAACAACTGTTTCAGTTGTTTAGTTTGACCTTCTTCTGGGACTCCTAAGTGAAGGAGCAGGAGCTATCACTCTCTTGCTGCCTTGGGACCCTTTCCCTTTACTGAGTTTCCTTGTCTGGCCTCAGTAGGAGAGAGAGGTCCTACCTAGCTTTACTACAACTTGATATTACATAGCTGGTTGGTAGCCATTGAGGCAGGCCCTCTTCTTAAGAGAAATGAAGTAGGAATAAATGAGAAGTGTGGGAGGCATTGGGAGAGATCGTGGAGTTGGAACAGAAGGAAGTGTGGGCGGGAGATGGGAGACAAGGAAGGCAAAATTGCAGTCCAGATGCAAAGTAAATAATTAAATAAATAGAGTTGAAGACAAAATATTAGTAAGCTATACATAAAATTCTCTGTGGCAATGCATATCTGTAGAAGAAAATATTTCCTGAAGAATGCAAAAGTAAGGGGAAAAAGGAGGTAATATAGCATAGCTTATTAATTTTGAGGGTGGATCCTGAGTTCAAGACTGGTCTAAACTCCTGTGAATTTATGAGGCCAGAGGTTTAGTTAATTCTTGTAAGGGTTGTAGATATTGCCCAGTGACAGAACTTGCCTAAAATGTTTGAAACTGAAATTCTTATGTATATACCCAAAAGAAAACTCCTTCTGTTCACTTTGCTTATTTTGCTTAAAAAGTAAGTAATTAAAAACAATATACTTTCTCGGGAACAATGGCCTCTCCTCCCTTTGATGTCCAACAAGACCATCCTCTGCTACATATGCAGTTGGAACCATAGGTCCCTTCAAGTGTTCTCTTTGGTTGTTGGTTTAGTCCCTGGGAGATGAGAGGGTACTGGTTGGTTCATATTGTTGTTCTTCCTATGGGTTACAAATCCCTTCAGCTCCTTTGGTCCTTCCTCTAACTCCTCCATTAGGGATGACATTCTCAGTACAATGGTTGCCTATGAGCATTCTGGTAGAGCCTGACAAATACAGAGACTTCTATGTTGTTTCTCCTATGGGTCTGCAAACCATGCTCGAGTATAGGGGAATGCCAGAACAGGGAAGTAGGAGTGGGTGAGTTGGTGAGCATGGGGAGAAGGATAGGTTAGAGGGTTTTTAGAGGGGAAACAAAGAAAGGGGATAACATTTGAAATGTAAAGAAAGAAAATATGTAATAAAAAAGAATAGAAAAAACTTACAGTCCTTGCTATCATAAAAAAATAATATTCATGTAGTAAAAGACAAATGTAAAGTGGCATCACATTCAGCCTCAGCAATTCTGTTCATTATTACCCAGGAATGATCACTCCATAATGGAGTTAAGAACTCTGAGGAGTTTTACAGAACTAGACCTGGATTGTGTCAATGTAGTAAAAGTAGGCACCCAAAGCATATCCAACCGAAGTTAGGAGACAACATCTTAACCATCTATTAAATTAAAATTGTCATTATTAACTCGATTAATTGTTTAATCGAGGTTGAAAACAAAAGAAACCTATTTAAGAGGTATAATTCAGTATTTATAAATCTAAATTCCCATGTTAATGGATGGAACTGGAAAATACCATCCTAAGTGAGGTAACACAACCACAAAAGAATACACATAGAATGCAATCATTGATAAGTGGATATTAATTAGCCTTGAAGCACTGAATATTGAAGATACAATTAGCATATCAAATGATTCCCATGAAGAAGGAAGAAGAGGGCCCTAATCCTGGAAAGGCTTGATCCAACATTGTATGGGAGTACCAGGACAGAGAAAAGGGAGGGGGAAAGATAGGAGAATGGATAGAGAGAAGAGGACTTATGGGACATATGGGGAGGGGGGAACTGGGAAAGGGGAAAGCTTTTCAATTGTAAACAAAGAATATAGAAATATATATAGAGAGAGATAGATAGATATATGTATATATATATATAAACTTACAGAATCCATTTATTTATTCACTGAAAAAGTATTACTGAGTGACATGCATGTTCAAGAATAGAGGTAAATAACACAGCTAAGGATCCCTCAGACCAATGTTATGTATGTCATTTAAACATAGATGGTTCTTATTTTAAGAATAAAATTGATTTCTAATCTATAACCAGACATATCAGAAAACAACTAAGTATGGAAGTAGATAATAGCATCAGGACACCAGCATCCATGCCTGAAACCACTCTGCACATTGACTCCTCCTTATCAAAATTGATAATCCCTCTGTATTTTTAGATGAGGAAATGAATATTTTTCATGTACATTTAAATTATATCTCTCTCTGTCATCTGTTCTATCATTTCATGAACCCCTTATTTATCCAACATTTGCATTTTTCCCGTGGTTACAGAAGCGCTTTGCTATCAACAGTGGTCATAGTTCTTTTGCCTGCTTTACTTGCTATCCATTTTTAACAACAAAACCATATTGATCTAACTCAATAATGAGAAAGCAATTTTACTTCCTGGGGTGTAACTATTTGAACCCCTTATACTTTTAACTGATTTCACTATGTAAACAACACAGCATTTTTAAGTAGTTATCTACATTCTGGAAGTGCATATTGGTCACCTTCAACATCTCTTTCTCAGTAATGTTATCTGGTTTACCACTCCTAGTTGTTGTAAGAACAGCTGACATCAAATGAAAAACTAATCTATGATGACCTCCTGCAGTTCTTTTGTTGTTGTCATTGTTTAAATGTTCACTGCATTGGTTCTGGTATAGAAAAAAGGTAGAGAATGCCATTCAAATCAATTTTCTCAATAATGGGTTCATATTATTTATTCAGAATTTGTAGCTACCTCAATCAAACCTAATAATATAACACACAAACACTGATTTTCAGATATCAACTGGCAGTCTGCAATTAAAAGCTAATTATTTTAAATGTCTATTTTACTTTTAATTCATTTATATGTGTATAATTGTGTGTGCTATGCACAAATCAGGGCAGGTGCCTGTGGTAGCTAAAAGATGGTGTTGAAAAGAGCTATACTTACATGTGGTTGTCAAGTATACTGCTTGGATGTTAGCAAAGGAATCTAGTCCTCTGGAAGAGAAGCAAGTTCTCTTAACCACTGAACCATATTCACAGAATGCAGACACATCAGTTTCATAGGGAAATGTAGCTTTAGATTACATCTCTAATAGCAAAAGATTGATGACTTCTTTTAAAATTCACAGAAAGTTTACAGAAAATAGAGGTAACCAAAGAATACACAATTATCTTTATCTGCTTAAACCAACCTTTAAAATAGAAAGAACAGCTTTGTTTATTTTTCTCCAAGTCTTGTCTAAACATAGAATAAAGAAAACCTAGCTCTCAGTGAATTAGAGAAATATTTGATAAGAGATGATGAACACCTATAATCCTGACAATCCAGATGCTGATAGATGAGAATCATAGTGAGTTTAAGGCCAGATTGTACAACACAGTAAATTGTAGGATACCTGAGCTAGTGAGATTTCCTGTGAAATCAGTATAAGAAAAACACATAAGAAAAACAAAACATATATTTCTATTATGTTCAGTCACCTATTAATGAGTTAATTATATTTATCATGACCAATAATAATTCATTTTACCTATGATTACATCTATTTTAATTCATTTATAATGTATAGGATGGAAATGTTGCTTTTACACAATGTAAAGCAGAATAATGAAAAGAAAACACATTTGCCTTTATTAAGTGAATCTATCTCCAGATGAAAAAATAAGAAATCTTACATTTTCAAACAACAGAAAATGATTTATCTTTTCAAGTCCCAACACCTAATGATGCTACATATTAAAACAAAGGGGTTGAGAATCCATTTATTGAGGCCTTCTTGTGTGAAACAAAAAGTCATCATGCATGCACCAGTTGTATAATCCCCACTTCTCCATTGCTGGTAGAATTGCAAGCTAGTACAACCGCTCTGGAAGTCAAACTAGCAATTCCTCAGAAAATTGGACATAGTACTACCTGAGGACCCAGCTATACCACTCCTCGGCATATACCCTGAAGATGCTCCAACATGTAATAAGGACACATGCTCTACTACTTTCATAGCTTATTTATAATAGCCAGAAGCTGAAAAGAACCCAGATGTCCTTCATCAGAGGAATGGATACAGAAAATGTGGTATATTTGCAAAATGGAATACTACTCAGCTATTAAAAACAATGAATTCATGAAATTCTTAGGCAAATGTATGGAACTAGAAAATATCATCCTGAGTGAGGTAACCCTATCTCAAAATCAGAAGCATGGTAAGTCAAACTAGCAATTCCTCAGAAAATTGGACATAGTACTACCTGAGGACCCAGCTATACCACTCCTCGGCATATACCCTGAAGATGCTCCAACATGTAATAAGGACACATGCTCTACTACTTTCATAGCTTATTTATAATAGCCAGAAGCTGAAAGCCAGAAGCACTCACTGATAAGTGGACAATAGCCCAGAAGCTCACAATACCCAAGATATGATTCATAGACCACATGAACCTCAAGAAGGAAGACTTGTTGATATTTTGTTGATACTTTGGTCCTCCTTAGAAGGGGAAACAAAGTACCCACTGGAGGAAATACAGAGACAAGAGTCATCCAGAGACTTCCTCACTTAGGGATCCATCCCATATACAGTTATAAAACCCAGACACTATTGTGGATGCCAACAAGTGATTACAGACAGGAGCCTGATATAGTTGTCTCCTGGGAGGCCCTGCCAGTGCCTGACAAATACAAAGGGGGATGCTCTCAGACAACCACTGAACTGAGCATAGGGTCCTTAATTGAGGAGCTAGAGAAAGGACCCAAGGAGCTAAAGGAGTAACACCAATATAAAGCAACCTATACCCCCAGGCTTCCCAGGGACTTAATCAACAACCAAAGAGTATATATGAGAGACCCATGGCTCCAACTGCATGTGTAGCAGAGTATGGTCTTGCCAGACATCTGCTGATTGAGAGGAGAGGCCCTTGGAACTATGAAATCTTGTTGCCCTAGTGTAAGGGAATGCCAGGATAGAGAAGCAAGAATGCATTGATTATTGAGCAGGGGGAAGGGGGAATAGAATAGAGGGTTTTCTGAGGGGAAGTGAGGAAAGATGATAACATTTGAATGTAAATAAAGAGAATAATAAAAAACAGATATAAATGATTTAGATACAGATAAATATGTAATCTCAGTAACAAATTTGATGTTCCTATGCAATCAACCTTCAAAAATAGTGCACATAGTCAGTCAATATATGTTCATTAGTGATTTTAAATGGCATTTTACTTCATTAAAATAACAAATACTTTTATAATAACATATCCTTCCATGGACAACTATATACAAAAATTTTAGTTTTGTTAAATTTCCAAATGAAAATTTCACAATATAACTATGAAATATTATAAATCAAGTGAAAGTTAACAATGCATGTTAAGTTTATGAAAGATGACAATATCAACTTGGAAATTATAAGTTTTAAAATAAAGATTGAGTTTTTAAAGACTAGTCAGATAAAATTAAAGTGGAAATTTAAGGGTTCTTTGGAAAGTCAATTGTATCAGACAGTGTTTTGCTAGAACAAACATGTGAAATAGTATTTTCCTGAAGTGGACACAAGTGAAAGGATGTTTCTGTAAGACAGATTCATGAAGGATCATTTCACTGAGGCAGACACAGGTAAAACAATGTTCTGTCAAAGCATGCACATGAAAGAACAAGTGATGAAGAATTCTTTGCTAACAACATGCATGTATTGGTCTACCTTATATTGGGTAATTGAGTTCCATTTGTCAGGACTCCATAGAAAGAGAAATACTTTAAGAAATTTCTAGTGGGATGTTGTGGCTTCTTGTCACTTCTGTGGACTTTGTCTATTCATAAAGTGTTGCAGCTGATGCAGACTCACATGGAGTTTTTCTAAATCAGACACAAGTGCATCATGAGGCAAGACCCACAGAGGGTTGTGATATTTGGAGGGAGTATGAATAGGACTAAAAGAACTTGAGGAGCTTATTGGTAGAGCTAGCTGTAGAATGCTTCTTGGCCTCAACACTTCACTGATCTTTGCTTCATTGAGAGAGGAGCAGTCAAGAATTTCTCTTTGTATCCCTCTTGGTCTGAAACCCTCTTGCTGACTCAAGCCTATTCAGCCGTGGCCTGTTCTTGCTAGGTGATGCCAACTGCTGCTGTTACCCTAACTCTACCAAATTGGACTGCTGGTATATTCATGAAGAATTTGTGAGTGGATCAAGAGGGAATTGCTAACCCAGGAACGAAACTGCTGATCTCCTGACAATGCAGATGGAATCTGCTGCAAAGATCCATTTCTAAACAGGCCCATTTGCCTGTATCCTAGAAGGGAGATTAAAGCATTTTAGAAACATCATTAAAAGTAGGATTTGAAAAAAATTAAAGCTACATAGGATGGACCCATTTTATTAATTTCAGTATGTAAAAATGCCCATGTTAAAGGAATTTGTCTACATCTTATTTCTGCCCTGTACATTTACATAGTAAAACTAAATAATACAACTACTAAATAAAATAATATTCAGTTTCAATTCCTTAAAGATCTCTGGAAGTGAAAAATATAATTTCAAAGATATTCTTTTAATTATGTTTGATAATGAAGGCAATATCTATGAGGAAATACATGACAATAAGCTTTGCACCCAGAAGTAAATAAATGTAAAGTCAGCTCACAAAAAACATAGGTAATATCTATCCCAAAGTAATAAAGTTAAAAATAAACTTGTGTGGGAGGATAAGAGTAAAATGAAATAAGCACAAGTCTATCCTTGAACATCAAAGACAATCAATAGAGTCATTTTTTCCTAGTATCCAAAAATGTAAACAAAAGAGTGAGATTTTAAAAAATAACAGAAACTTGTGACAGAATTTTATATGAACCTTGAGAGCATGTAGAGAGCATAGTAAAAAAGTAAATTGAATAATAGAACACACAGAAAATCAAATATATAACTCAAAAAAAGAAAAGAAAAAATGTTTAGTGATGATTCTTTTCAGTGAAAATCAAACAAAAATAAGACCAAGATGTCAGCACACCTGCATAGAAGATGGCTGAATAAAAACTAAAGTGCACTTCATTTTGATTGTCATCAAAGAATGTCACACTTCTTCAGGAAAATAGTGCACTTGCCTCAATTAAAAATATTAAAAATTAAATTATTTTAAATATATGTAAAATTGAACTTATATACTCAGGTTTGTCTTGCTTGCATAATATTCAAGAAGTAGGTATTAGTACAATTTCTTAATTAAAACATTAAAATCATAATTTCATATGTAATGTTTCCATGACAAATATTTTCCTTAAAACATACTACTTATGTGAGCAACAAATCTTTCTTTTTTCATTTTGTTTTTTTTTTATTTTTTATTGGATATTTTATTTATTTGCATTTTAAATGTTATCCCACTTCACAGTTTCCCTTCCACAAACCACTATCCCATCCCCCTGCCCCCTCCTTCTATGAGGGAGTTCCACCAACCACCCACTCACTCCGGCCTCACTGCCCTAGTATGCCCCTATGTTGGGGCATCCAAACTCCACAGGACAAAGGCCTCTCCTCCCATTGATGCCAGATAAGGCCATCCTCTGCTACATAAGCAACTGGAACAATGACAAAACCAAGTTTGCACAACATCTTTCCACAAATACTACCTTACAAAGGATAATAGATGAACCCCCCCCCAGAAAGAACAAATCTTAATTTAGAACAATATTTCTGCCTCAATTTTCCCAGCATGTGCTCATTTTATCTAGCATATACTCAATTATTCATAGTGTATACTCATGAAAATAATGTGGAGGTACAGATTCTTAAGAGGAATTTTAAATTTGATGTATAATACTTGCCTGATTTGAGACATCATGTAATTTTACTATAATTTCAACACTTCCTCTGTAAAAAATATTAATTTTGTATTTATTGACGTACAGTAGAGAATTAGACATAAGTTTCATATTTTTTCTTTGGTATTTGTAAGAGCAGTATAAAGATAATATAAAAATATATTTTATTAGAAATAGGTAACTTTCACAAAGTACACGATTGTCAGTTTGTCTGTATTGTATATTATGGAACATAATGCGTACAATACAAAAAAATGATATAGATAAGAGTATAAAATACAATTATAAAAGGCTATATGTGCAAAATATTCATAATTTCCAAAATATTTCTTTATTATTTGTAGTAAAAGATGTAAATTCTAGGGAATATGTGGTGACCTTTAAAATTTGAGCGGGGCTAAAAATTGACCTTTTTAAAAATATGTAGAATAAGGAATTGGCCTACTGTGTACTCTACTACTATGGAAAACAACATGATCAGAAACTATGTGGCTTTCTCCACCCTTGGGGATTGTTGTCAGATATTGATTCACAAGGGCAATGGGAGCAGAAACCATGAACAGGGGCAGGGAGGTGTTTAGAAGCCAATGCATAACTACATGGGGATAAGCTGAGGAGAGTCATATCATTTTTACTTGGGGTGATTCAAGACTTATATAATATGGGGGGCTGGGGTAGGAATACTTATAATGAATGAAGGTTATTAGCTGAAGGCTTAGGGTAACCAAATGCTTCATTACCATAGGTAAGCTTTTCTGGAATCTCAGGTGATAACTGAATGGGTTCTTATCTGGAGAAACGAAGTTGATCTTGTAATCTAAGTAAGGCTATGTGACATTCCTCAGGTAGATGCATGTTGGATTTTGAGTTTCCTAGACGAGGTCAATGGGAAAACCCTGCTTATGAAGGGAGTCTTTCATTATGTGGAGACCCAGAAGGCTATCTAGACAATGATAAACTTAAACCTTAATTAGCAAAGTGTTCCCACAAAACTACTTGAGAAAGAAAGGATTTCGTTATCTTACAAGATAACTATCTTATAGGGCCTGATCATAAAGGAAAATATAACAATACCTTTTAAAATATAAGCCAATAAAACATAACAGTAATTATGCCTACCAATAGTAAAAGACAGAGATATAAAATTTCAGACAAGAGATTTTAATTATTAGAAACATAAAATACTAGGAAACATAAAAAGAGAGTAAGTAATACTGTAAAAATCATCATAAAAAAACAGCAAATTGAAGGAATCAAATGCATTATTTATACTGTGGAAATCACAGAAAGAAGTATGAAAATCAAAGAAGATCAGGATGAAGGGGAAGGGAATCAGAAGAGAGTAAGAATAGCACAAGAGTTTAATGAAAGAAATGAAAACAAAAATAAGTATTAAGTGTTAAAATATTAGAAGGAATATTATAGAATAGCATGCAAAAGAAATCTTAAGAACATGCATGCACGCATGCGTATGTGTATGCCAGCATGCCTGTACACACACACACACACACACGCACATGCACACGCACACACACACATGCACACACACACACACACACACTCACACACACACACACACACACACACACACACACACACGGAATCCCGAGTGAAGACACACAAGCTAGAATCCAGTACATTTACCTAAACTATTAGAGAATTCAGTTTTCCAGATGAAGGATAGCAGTATATAAAGCAAATATTAAAATACTTTTATATCTTTTGGAAAGAGATCTTTTTCTTACAATATATTCAGATAGTGGTTGTCCCTCCACCAAAGCTTCCTATATTCTCCCATTTTACCACCCACCCAACATTCCATCTTTTTGTATTCTAATTTATAAGAAAACATTCTCAAAATGTAAGCACAGAAATGAAAATAAATAAAAGAATATAAATAAAACAACCCCGAGTGGGACAAAACAGAGATAAAAAAATAAAATCCAAATAAGCACAAGAAACACATATATACAGAAACACACACATTCATAAATGTAGGTTCCCCCCCAGACCCTCCAAATTGTAAATTATTACAAATAAGCAAAAGACGTGTAGCCTAATAGAATAATGTCCAAATAAAGCATAATGGGAAGAAATAAAAATAAAAACCTTCAAGATGCTATTTTCGCTGTGTGTTTGTCATCTACTGTTCTACTTCTGGCAGTGAGGACTTGCTGTAGTGTTTTGTGAGACTTCTTTGGAGAATAGCAATATTTCATGTTAGCAGTTATCAACTGGAGATAGACTCTGGGTTAAGGAGTATTAAGATTTAATTATGATCACTTCTAAGTTTAGTTTTAGTGGTTTAGATATATCTGAAAATTCATCCTTTTGGTTAAATTTTCCAACAAAATGGAGTAAAGGATTTTACAGAATGGTGTCATTCATAATTCCTTGTCGATTTCTGAATCTGTTAATATGTGTTATATACTTTTACTTTTTGGGCCATGATTCTTCCAGTAAGTGTTGACTAAATAAACAGTACATTATACAATACAGAAAATTTATAAAATGTTATATAATGATTACTGAGGATTAATGATACATCAACAAAGAAGGTTTGCATAGATCACCTATCATCAGTTCTTTCTCTTAGAATAAAGAACAAAATCAATTAAAAGTATTCATTTATGAGGTCGATGTGCTCCGGTGAATCCAGTGGGCCCCAGCAGGAGCCCTCAGGTGCCTAATTTGGGATCTGAACAGCCTGGGCCACAGTGCTTGGTCTCCAGGAAGAGCAGGAGACCTGGTGTGCACCCAGAGGCAGTCTGGGAGCTCACAGCACTGCTTGCTCCTGTGGCACAGAGCTTGGGCTCCAGTCCGGAGGCCTCTGGAGGTAGCCCTCAGACCTCTCCGCTTCCGGATCCAGATCAGCCTGGGCTGCAACACCACATCTCCAGGTCTTGCAAGAGGCAGGAGGGGCTACCAGGCTGACAGCGGGGGGGGGGGGGGGGGGGGGGGGGGGGGGGGAGTCGGTGTACTCCAGTGAATACAGCAGGCCCCAGCAGGAGCCTTCAGATGTCTGCTTCGGGATCTGAACAGCCTGGGCAACAACAGCATCCTGTCTCCAGGCAGTGCAGGAGGTAAGCTGTGCACCAGAGGCCACCTGGGAAGGGGCAGCTTGCACTGGTGAGTCCAGCATTGACAAGACCAACTAACACCAGTGAGAACTAGATGGCAAAAGGCAAACGCAGGAACGTCACTGACAGAAATCAAGGCAATATGGCAACATCTGAACCCAATTCTCCTTTACCAGCATGTCCTGGATACCCCATCACACCAGTAAACCAAGATTTGGATTTAAAATCACTGGTCATGATGCTGGTACAGGAACACATGAAGGACATACTTAAAGAAATTCAGGAGAAAATGGATCAAAAGTTAGAAGCCCTTGCAAGGGAAACACAAAAATCATTGAAAGAAATCCAGGAGAATACAAAAGCCAATAATGAGGAAACGCAAAAAAACACTTAAAGAAATACAGGAGAACTTTGGTCAACAGGCTGAGGTCATGAAAGAAGAAACACAAAAATCTCTTAAAGAATTACAGGAGAGCACAAACAATCAAGTGAAGGAGCTAAGCAAAACCATCCAGGATCTAAAATCAGAAGTAGAAACAACTAAGAAAACTCAAAGGGAGACAACTTTG
This sequence comes from Apodemus sylvaticus, assembly GCF_947179515.1. Classification (NCBI taxonomy): domain Eukaryota; kingdom Metazoa; phylum Chordata; class Mammalia; order Rodentia; family Muridae; genus Apodemus; species Apodemus sylvaticus. The sequence goes on from NC_067483.1 coordinate 49,594,541, forward strand.
GAGATAGAAAGCCTTGGGAAGAAATCAGGGGACATAGATGCAAATATCAACAACAGAATAAAAGAGATAGAAAAAAGAATCTCAGATGCTGAAGATACCATAGAAACCATGGACTCAACAGTTAAAGAAAATGCAAAATGCAAAAAGCTTGTAACCCAAAATATCCAGGAAATCCAAGACACAATGAGAAGACCAAACCTAAGGATTATAGGCATAGATGAGAGTGAAGTTTTACAACTTAAAGGGCCAACAAATATCTTCAATAAAATTATGGAAGAAAACTTCCCTAACCTAAAGAGAGAGATGCCCATGAATATACAAGAAGCCTACAGAACTCCAAACAGACTGGACCAGAACAGAAATACTTCCTGTCACATAATAATCAAAACACCAAATGTACTAAATAAAGAAAGAATATTAAAGGCAGTAAGAGAAAAAGGCCAAGTAACATATAAAGGAAGACCTATCAGAATCACAGCAGACTTTTCACCTGAGACTATGAAGGCTAGAAGATCCTGAGCAGATCTCATGCAGACTCTAAGAGAACACAAATGCCAGCCAAAACTACTATATCCAGCAAAACTCTCAATCACCGTAGATGGGGAAACTAAGATATTCCATGACAAAACCAAGTTTACCCAATATCTATCCACAAACCCAGCCCTACAAAGGATAATAGGAAGAAAGCACCAAAACAAGGAGGGAAACTTCACCCTTGAAAAAGCAAGATAGTAACCTTTCATCAAACCCAAAAGAAGTTAACCAATCAAATTTAAAATATAACGTCAAAAATGACAGGAAGTAACAATCACTATTCCTTAATATCTCTTAACATCAATGGACTCAATGTCCCGATAAAAAGACATAGACTGACTGGAGATGTAAACAGGACCCTACATTTTGCTGCTTACAGGAAACACACCTAAGGGTCAAAAACAAACACTACCTTAGAGTAAAAGGCTGGAAGACAATTTTACAAGCAAATGGTCTCAGGAAACAAGCTGGAGTAACCATTTTAATATCAGATAAAATTGATTTCAACCCAAAGTCATCAAAAGAGACTCTAAGGGACACTTCTTGCTGGTCAAAGGAAAAATACAACAAGAAGAACTTTGAATCCTGAACATCTATGCTCCAAATGCAAGGGCACCCTCTTTCATAAAAGAAACTTTATTAAAGCTCAAAGTACACATTGCACCTAACACAATAATTGTGGGTGACTTCAACACTGCACTTTCCTCAATGGACCGATCAGGAAAACAGAAACTAAACAGGGACACAATGAAACTAACTGAAGCTTTGGACCAATTAGATTTAACAGATATATATAGAACATTCTATCCTAAAGCAAAAGAATATACCTTTTTCTCAGCACCTCATGGTACCTTCTCCAAAATCGACCATATAATTGGTCACAAGACAGACCTCAACAAATATAAGAAGATCGAACTCATCCCATGCCTCCTATCAGATCACTATGGAGTAAAAGTGGTCTTCAATAGCAACAGAAGCAACAGAAAACCCACATACATGTGGAAACTGAGCAATATTCTACTGAATGATACCTTGGTCAAGGAAGAAATAAAGAAAGAAATTAAAGACTTTTTAGAACACAATGAAAATGAAGACTCAACATACCCAAATCTATGGGACACAATGAAAGCAGTGCTAAGAGGAAAACTCATAGCCCTGAGTGCCTCCACAAAGAAAATGGAGAGAGCATACATTACCAGTTTAATGACACACCTGAAAGCCCTGGAACAAAAAGAAACTATTTTACCCAGGAGAAGTAGAAGGCAGGAAATCATCAAACTCAGGGCCGAAATCAATCAAGTAGAAACAAAGAGAACCATACAAAGAATCAACAAAATCAGGAGCTGGTTCTTTGAGAAAATCAACAAGATAGATAAACCCTTAGCCAGACTGACCAAAGGGAACAGAGAAAGTATCCAAATTAACAAACTTAGAAATGAAAATGGAGATATAACAACAGAAACTGAGGAAATCCAAAAAATCATCAGATCCTACTACAAGAGCCTGTACTCAACACAACTGGAGAATCTGGAGGAAATGGACAATTTCCTTGACAGATACCAAATACCAAAATTAAATCAGGACCAAATAGATCATCTAAACAGTCCCATAATGCCTAAAGAAATAGAAGGAGTCATAGAAAGTCTTCCAACCAAAAAAAGCACAGGACCAGATGGTTTCAGTGCAGAATTCTATCGGACCTTCAAAGAAGAGTTAACACCAATACTCTTCAAACTACTCCACAAAATAGAAACAGAAGGAACACTACCCAATTCCTTCTACGAAGCCACAATTACACTGATACCAAAACCACACAAAGATCCAACAAAGAAAGAGAAGTTCAGACCAATCCCCCTTATGAACATCGATGCAAAAATACTCAATAAAATTCTTGCCAACCAAATCCAAGAACACATCAAAACGATCATCCACCATGATCAAGTAGGCTTTATCCCGGGAATGCAGGGTTGGTTCAATATATGGAAATCCATCAATGCAATCCACGACATAAACAAACTCAAAGAAAAAAACCACATGGTCATTTCATTGGATGCTGAAAAAGCATTTGACAAAATTCAGCATCCTTTCATGCTTAAAGTCTTGGAAAGAACAGGAATTCAAGGCCCATACCTAACCATAGTAAAAGCAATATACAGCACGCCAGTAGCCAGCATCAAACTAAATGGAGAAAAACTTGAAGCAATCCCACTAAAATCAGGGACCAGAGAGGGCTGTCCCCTTTCTCCTTATCTTTTCAAGATTGTACTTGAGGTACTAGCTCGGGCAATTCGACAACATAAGGAGGTCAAAGGGATACAAATTGGAAAGGAAGAAGTCAAACTATCATTATTTGCAGATGACATGATAGTCTACCTAAGTGACCCAAAAAACTCCACTAGAGAACTCCTACAGCTGATGAACAACTTCAGCCAAGTGGCAGGTTATAAAATCAACTGAAGCAAATCAGTGGCCTTCCTATACTCAAAGGATAAGCAGGCTGAGAAAGAAATTAGGGAAATGACCCCCTTCACAATAGCGACCAACAGTATAACGTATCTTGGGGTGACTCTTACCAAACATGTGAAAGATCTGTATGACAAGAACTTCAAGACTCTGAAGAAGGAAATGGAAGAAGACCTCAAAAAATGGGAAAACCTCCATGCTCATGGATCGCCAGAATCAATATAGTTAAAATGGCCATTTTGCCAAAAGCAATATACAGATTCAATGCAATACCCATCAAAATCCCAACTCAATTCTTCACAGAGTTAGAAAAAGCAATTAACAAATTCATCTGGAATAACAAAAAACCCAGGATAGCTAAAACTATTCTCAGTAACAAAAGAAAGTCTGAGGGAATCAGTAACCCTGACCTCAAGCAATACTACAGAGCAATAGTGTTAAAAACTGCATGGTATTGGTACAGTGACAGGCAGGAGGATCAATGGAACAGGATTGAAGAACAGGATTGAAGAAATGAACCCACATACCTATGGCCACTTGATCCTCGACAAAGAGGCTGAAAATATCCAATGGAAAAAAGATAGCCTTTTCAACAAATGGTGCTGGTTCCACTGGAGATCAGCATGCAGAAGAATGCGAATTGATCCATTCTTGTCTCCTTGTACTAAGCTCAAATCCAAATGGATCAAGGACCTACACATAAAGCCAGACACTCTGAAGCTAATAGAAAAGAAACTGGGGAAGACCCTTGAGGACATCAGTACAGGGAGAAGGTTTCTGAACAGAACACCAATAGCGTATGCTCTAAGAGCAAGTATTGACAAATGGGACCTCATAAAATTACAAAGTTTCTGTAAGGCAAAGGACACCATCAAGAGGACAAATTGGCAACCAACAAATTGGGAAAAGATCTTCACCAATCCTACATCAGATAGAGGGCTAATATCCAATATATATAAAGAACTCAAGAAGTTAGACTCCAGAAAACCAAACAACCCTATTAAAAAATGGGGTACAGAGTTAAACAAAGAATTCTCAACTGAAGAACTTCGGATGGCGGAGAAGCATCTTAAAAAAATGCTCAACTTCATTAGTCATTAGGGAAATGCAAGTCAAAACAACCCTGAAATTTCACCTTACACCAGTCAGAATGGCTAAGATTAAAAATTCAGGAGACAGCAGGTGTTGGAGAGGGTGTGGAGAAAGAGGAACACTCCTCCACTGCTGGTGGGGTTGCAAATTGGTACATCCACTCTGGAAATCAGTCTGGCGGTTCCTCCGAAAACTGGGTACCTCACTTCCAGAAGATCCTGCTATACCACTCCTGGGCATATACCCAGAGGATTCCCCACCATGTAATAAGGATGCATGCTCTACTATGTTCATAGCAGCCCTATTTATAATTGCCAGATGCTGGAAAGAACCCAGGTATCCCTCAACAGAAGAGTGGATGCAAAAAATGTGGTATATCTACACAATGGAGGATTATTCAGCCATTAGAAACAATGAATTCATGAAATTCTTAGGCAAATGGATGGAGCTAGAGAACATCATACTAAGTGAGGTAACCCAGACTCAAAAGGTGAATCATGGTATGCACTCACTAATAAATGGATATCAACCTAGAACATTGGAATACCCAATATATAATCCACACATCAAATGAGGTACAAGAAGAAAGGTGGAGTGGCCCCTTGTTCTGGAAAGACTCAGTGAAGCAGTATTTTGCAAAACCAGAACGGGGAAGTGGGAAGGGGTGGGTGGGAGGACAGGGGGAGAGAAGGGGGCTTGCGGGACTTTTGGGGAGTGGGGGGCTAGAAAAGGGAAATCATTTGAAATGTAAATAAAAAATATATCGAATAAAAAATGTAAAAAAAATATTCATTTATAATATTCAAAGAATTGCTCATGGCAAGTAGGACCATAAGTAGCATTAGATAAAAAATAATTGTACGTTATTATTTCTTGAAAGGTGCTTTATTCCATTGCCCAGGGTTTTGTGCAACTAGTCTCATAACCCAGGTCAAATATATGTGGGTGAAATATAATTTGAATGTTGTCAATGACAGGAGCTTCCTAAAGTCATTAAAGGATATGCTGTGACATAAAAAAGATCAGAGGAGCTTCCTTAGTTTAAGAAAGAGTCACATTTTATAACAGATTTCTCTGAAAAGTGGAGTTTGATGCCAGCGAACAACCTAGCTTCTCATTAATATTGTCTAGGGAACATTTTAAAAGCACTAATAGGCAGGACCTAGACTTAATGAGTCTGGGGTACAGCCAAGACTCACATGTGTTTTAACAGCTCCCCAAGAGAGTCTCTTATGTAGCCATGCCCAAATGAAAATTGCTCTTGCTTTTGTTCATCAAGCTTGCCTACCCATTTTCACACAAGTTTGCTTCTTATCCCTTTGATTCTCTGCCACATTATCTACAACCCTCCTACCCACTGAGAAACCTCAATATTAAATCACTCTATTCTTTATTAAATACTTCCTGACTGTTCAAATGTGATTACATAAGAACTGTACATTTTGAATAAGATCTTTATTGATTTGATAGTGATACTGAATTTATTAAGTTACTGAAATCATTAGAACTACCAAATATGATGTTTGAGAATCCTGCAGTCATATTTTATAAGTCTAAGGGATAAAAATGGAACCTAAAAATAGTACCATTAGGATATCCTCCCAAGTTGTGGGGATTATATTTGAAAAAAATAATTATAAATGTAACTGATGGAAAATAGGAAATGAATGTTAGCTGCAACATTGTTATCATCTACCTCTGAACCTGGATAAACCCACCCAGTTACCTCACATAGCTCATAATAACATCAGAAACCAGGCTGTCTATGAAGCTTCTTGGCCCCTTATGTTTTGAATTATTCTCAGAATCTCTGATCTCAGCTTCAGTCACAAAACTAACCACAAACATACTTCAATATAAACATGACACATCTTTAATTCAATGAAAACCTTAATTCCACAGGAAACTTTTTATGCAGGTATGAAACAATTTTCTACAAATGAAAGAGTTACATTTAATAAACAAGTATCTATCATGAGATAATTATAGTACCTTTATCAATCCTTGTTCAAATACAGATAACATAGCACAGATGGAGTAAGAGACTTCTTAAAACTCCAATGACCTAGACATGAATGTTTGAGGTCTTCCTTGTTTGCATGTGGTAAAATTTAAATAAAACATTTAAGCATGCTTAAGTTACAGACTGTTTTCAGTTATATCCAGATTCGTGTAGCTCAACATGTAAGAATACATACGGCATGTGTTTACAAAGTGTTTCTATCTCTGACCTAAGGGGAAAGCAATCATGACTGGACAGTTACATGAATCATTGATCTACTCATTTGTGTCTCAGGTAACAAAATATCATCTAAATAGAAAAAGACAAATTGTAATTAGATGAGCCTTGCTCTGTTGGGTTTTCTACTCTTCAGGTTCATTAGCAAAGTTTTTCACTGGGAGATACAAGTAGACAAAAAGGAGCTACATTTTGGTATATAATAAAGACAATACCATATTTAGGACAACATGACTTTCTTGTAATAAATCCTTGATTTTGGAGTGAGAGGGCAGGTATACTATTCACTAGAGATTGATTGCTATATGCAGAAGTAAAATAATTTTTATTGATCTCCTATTTTTACCATGAATCGCAAGCAGTGCTGTTTTTCATTAATATTTTAATGTTAAATGAATAAGAATGAATCAAAGTCAAACCTGGAGACACACCACTCAGGAAGGAGGCAAGAAGGTAGCTTAGGCTCAACCACAGCCTACCTAAGGAATAATATTCTTCTCTGGCACAAAATAAATATATAATATCATAGTTATTCCACAAAATTAATCACAGTTCCATGGTATACCCACAAAAGTTAATCACAGTTCTATAGTACACCCACAAATGTTAATCACAGTTCCATGGAGATGAAAAAGAGGAGGAATCTGGATATGTAAGGGAGTTGGATGCAGTATAGCTTTAACACCAGCACTTAGTAGCTACCCATGATGACATGAGAGCTTCTAAAAGTTTGTTATCTTTTAGTGTTGTTATTTTCCTAAATAAATACTGTTAATATTTAGGTTAAAAAACAAATTATATGGATATACATTTTAGAGATATTCTAAATTAGCCAATATTTTAAAGTAAAGATTTAAAGTTGAAAATTTTAAGATAAATGAACTTACAAATATATTGAATGTGCCCACAAAAGGAAAGTTGAAAATAAACCTTTGGAATACCACAATGTCTATTTTGTTGCCTTGATAGGCAAATAAGTTCTTTAAACAACAAGCTATAGAAGAAAGACTAAGTGGCTGAAGCCAACACTATGTCAAAGTAAGTAATAAACAAAGGCTCGGTGTGCCTAAAAATACCCTACCCTTGAAGTCTATTTTTAAAAGGATATTAGAGGTTTCTGCCTGTTGCGATAACCTTGGTCTTTTATTTATGATATTATTGATTTTTGTTTTTCCCCTTGTCTTAGGCAGGGTTTCTATTCCTGCACAAACATCATGACCAAAAACAAGTTGGGGAGGAAAGAGTTTATTCAACTTACATTTCCACATTACCAAAGGAAGTCAGGACTAGAACTCAAGCAGGTCAGGAAGCAGGAGCTGATGCAGAGGTCATGGAGTGATGTTACTTACTCGCTTGCTTCTCCTGACTTGCTCAGCTTGCTTTCTTATAGAACCCAAGACTACCAGCCAAGGAATGGCACCACCCACAGTGGACCCTCCCCTCTTGATCACTAATTGAGAAAATGTCTTACAGCTAGCTGGATCTCATGGAGTCATTTCCTAAAGGGATGCCACTTTTTCTGTGATAACTCCAGCTTGGGTCAAGTTGACACACAAATCCAGCCACTACAATTGAGCCCTCGTCAACTTGCCACAATCACTATTAAGTCTCAAGCTTACTTTCTTTTCCCCAAGATCTAAATAACTTTAAAATACCACAGTCTTTACAAATTCTTACATATTAAAATTTCAATTCCTTTAAAATATCTAATGTCTTTTAAAGTTCAAAATCATTTTACAATTCAATGTCTCTAAACTGTAGGCTCCACTAAAATACTTTCTTCCTTCACAGGGGAAAAATATCAGGGCAGTCACAATCAAAAGTAAAATCAAACTCTAACCATCAGAAGTCTGGGAGCTACTCATGATCCGGGCTCCTCCAAGGGCTTGGTCACTTCTCCAGTTCTGCCCCTTGTAGCACATACCTTGTCTTCTAAGATCCAGGTGCCTGTACTCCACACTGCTGCTGCTGTTCTTGGTGGTCATTTCTTGATACCAGCATCTCTAAAACACTGCTGTCTTGTGATGCAACTAGGCTTCACCAATAGCTCTCTTAATAATGCCAAGCCTCAACTCCTTTTCATGACCCCTTCAGTCCTGGGCCATCAATTGCAACTGAAGTTGTACCTTTACCAATGACTTTCCACAGCCTCTCACAGTGCAGAGACTCAGCTGTTCTTTATGACACTATCATGCCTTCAAAAGCAGTACCACCTGGGTACTTCCACATTACCAAGTCCAGCTGCAGCACAAGGTACAACATTGACTATCTCTGCAACATAGTCTCTCTGTGCTCTCAGAAAACACTTCCCAGAACATTTTACCTCAATATTGTTGGCCTCTTCTTAATGATCACTAATTTCTTAGTTCTATCTAACTAGCATCAATCTCAGTAATGCAAAAGTCTGGCATCTTTGTAATCACAGTTGATTCTTTAACCCTGGCTAACCAAAATCACAGAATCTTCACTATCAAAACAGCAATAACCCAGGTAAGAGTCTTTAATTTTCCCTGTGAAATTTCACAAGCCAGGCTTCCACCATTTGCACTGTTCTCAAGATTATCCCTGAGCTCCTACAGAACATCCCACAGAGCTAACACCTAATGGCTCTTCTATCCCAAAGTTCAAAAGTCCTTGCACAGTCCTCCTCAAAACAAGGTCAACTTGTCACAGGAATACCCCACTATGCTGGTATCAGTTTGTTTTATTCAGGGTTTCTACTCCTGCACAAACATCATGACCAAGAAGCAAGTTTTGGAGGAAAGGGTTTATTCAGCATATACTTTCCACATTGCTGTCCATCACCAAAGAAGACAGGACTGGAACTCTGAATAGGTCAGGAAGCAGGAGCTGATAAAGAGGCCATAGAAGGATGTTATTTGCTGGCTTGCTCAGTTCTCTTTCTTATAGAGCCCAAGACTAACAGCTCAGGGATGGTGCCACCCTCAATGGAACTTGCTACCCTTGATCTCTAATTGAGAAAATGCCTTACAGCTGGATCTCATGGAGGCATTTACTCAAGGGAAGCTCCTTTCATTATGATAACTCAAGCTTGTGTGAATTTGACACCGAAAGCCAGCCAATACAACCCTTTATTGCTTGGTCAGTTTTTCTGAGTGATGTGTAAATTTTGTTGGTTCTTTTTCAACTAACCCATTTTTGGCTTTACTAAATCAATCTGATTTAGCCCAATTGATTTCTGCTCACATCATTATTATTCCCTTCATCCACCTACTTGGATTCACTTTGCTCTTTGTTTTACTAGGTTCTTAATATAGATCTTTAAGTCACTGTCTACAGAAGCATTAAGTGTAGCATTTGAATTCTGTTTCTTTGAACTACATTTGCTTATATCCAATGAGTTTTGATATTTGTGTATGTCTTAGTCATTCATTTCAAAACACTTCATAAAAATCTCTATATCTTATCTTTCAATCCTTGTTTAAATGTGTTCATTTCAACTTACATACTTTCTAAAATATTGTATTATTGTTGTCATCCATTAAATTATGAAATTAAAAACAATCCACAACATTTAGCCTTCCAAAATTAACAGACAACTAATTTATAGACAAATAGATTTTCTAGCTCTAAATGTAATCTGAAATTTAAAATAATGCATCACTAGTGGATAAATATGACATTTCATATGAGTGTGAGTTAATTAATCAGTCTCTCAAGATCATTAGTGTATACATTTTTGTGACTCTATTACTGGTTACTTAAGGATGTTGTTAAGTTCATACACCTGAATCATAATATCATCAAAACATTCCCGTTTTTTTTCTTTTAACTGTCTTTAGGCACAGTTATAATGTCACTAATAGCTGTTGTAGCTTTCTTATGCTTATATCTTAGTGTGTAATATTTTATCTATTTATTTTGTAAAAGACTATACTGCATTTAAGTATAAATTATCATAAACAGAAGCATAAAGCCTGTCCAACATTGGTATAGGCCTTATAGACCTACCCTAAATTACATGGTTGGTGTGGCTCCTGAATTGTTTTTATGTATGCAGGTTCCAGACTTAACCTAGTGACAAAAAGGAATACAGGTTGGATTCCACATTCCTAGGCTCTCCTGTATCCCAAATCTCCAAGACGCAGAGATTAGAACAGCCTTCATAAGATCACAACATTGGGCTTCCCCAAACATTATCAGATGCTAGGCCTATTGCTTTGAATCTAAAATGCAGACAACTGGTACACAAGCAAACATGAATCTGAATCAAGTAGACTTTACAAACATAAGTCATAAAGAATTTCTCATAAACCTAGGTATCAGGCCCACTGTAGAGATATTCTAACACCACCATATTCAGGCTACGGTCAAAACCAACATTGGTTCTTTTTAACTCTCTGGACTCAGGCACTGGAATTTCCTCTCTGGATCCATATAAAGCATAAAAAATCACTTGATATGTAAACACAGAAGTAGAATATTAAAAATTAATATAAAGCCAGGCAGTGGTGGCACACACCTTTAATCCAGCACTTGGGAGGCAGAGGCAGGCAGATTTCTGGGTTACAGGCCAGCCTGGTCTACAGAGTGAATTCCATGACAGCCAGGGCTATACAGAGAAACCCTGTCTCAAAAAACCAAAAATCAAAAACCAAAACAAAATAAATTACTATAAAATGTTTCTTTTTAATCCTGAAAAAAAAAAGAGAAATTCAGTAAAAATCCTTGTTGAACCAACTATAGGAATCTGTCATCCAAGAAATGCTAAAGCTGACTCTTAAAGTAGAAACACAAATAACTGATAAAGTAACTATATACAAAATAAACTCACTGTAAAAACTAGAATATATTCAAAGCAGAATTGTGCTATCACAGTGATAGTGTATTAAGTCTCTTTAACTCTAGTATCAAAATGAAAATTTAGGAAAGGATATAACATCTACAAGAGATAAATTGTAGCATGAGTAAATTAAAACAAACATAAGGAAAGTGGAAGTTTAAAAGTAGAATATTATATATCGTTAACATAAGAATTTATTATATATTTTTAATTTGATATTTTATTTATTTACATTTCAAATGTTATCCCCTTTCCCAATTTTCCCTCCAGAAAATTCCTTTTCACCCCATCCCCCTGCTTCTATGAGGGTGCTCCTGGACCTATCCACCCATTCCTGCCTCTTTGTCCTGGCATTCCCCTATACTGGGTCATCGAGCCTTCACAGGACCAAGAGCATCTCCTCCCATTGATATCTGACAAGGCCATCCTCTGATACCTATACGGGTGGAACCATGGGTTGCTCCATGTGTACTCTTTGGTTGGTGGTTTAGTCCCCAGAAGCTCTGGTGGGTCTGGTTGGTTGATATTGCTGCTCTTCCAAAATATCCCATTCAAGTGTGGGTGAGAGAAAGCTTCTGTATACTCATAATAGAACTATAAATTGATAAAGGCATTGAAGAAGAATATGAGGGTTTCTTAAATAGCTAAATATAGAACTCACAGTTCCATTCTAATACCTTCTTTTGAATGAAAAATTCTTCTTTGTTCAGTGTTATAAACCCACTATGTTGGTAAGAATGCCTCACTACCTCAGTTTTTACCTGTGAGGTTCCTAGTAAGCCATACTATACAAAGCAACAGGCCTAAGCTCATGGCCTTCAAATCATTCTTTACTCCACCATATATTACAGCAAGAATAAAGGCATCCACTGGATCAAACCACAGCAAATATTCTGTTTTCTGTCCAGATGTTTACTGTTTGCAAAGCATGCATTTCATTGATCCCTTTCAATGATCTCAATTTAAAGAGACTGTGTTATTGAATAATCACAACCATTCAAAATTTCAAAGTTTTGTTAGGAAGAAGAAGAAATTTTCTGAGAAAAGAACTTCCTTAGTTCATTCACAGTCTATTTACCTAGTGTATGCAGAAATATACTAGATTGTTTGAATGAAAATAAAATCATTAAATCATCACCATATTGTAATTAGTCATTATGATATCAAATAATTAGCTTTATTAAATTCTCAGAAGTTTCATTCCTTGTTTTCAAAAAAGCAGAAATTGAATAATGAAGTGATTGCTATAAAATTGGTAATTCTACAATATCAAAAAATTATCACTAAGTAAATGTGAACAACTCATATTTTGTGATTAATACTATCTTAAAATCTAATTATTCTTACAGGTAGAGTTGCATTTCCTGAAAAAGAATCTAAAATGTCCTGATACACACTATTTCAGAATGTGACATTATTATAGTATGAAATCTCTTTATAGAGGTCATCAAGTAAAATGAGATTTTTTGATATGGAATTTTTGTCAGGAAAAGCATCATCTCATGAAAAAGACTGTGAAAAGTGAGACATATATGTAGTTTGACCACCACCTGAAGGTGTTCTGTGGGTATAAGGGGGATTCATTCACTTGTGAAGCAATATCTTTGATACCAGACAATCAGTGGATACAGAGAACAAATATTTTGTATTTCTCCCTTGTAGCCTCAGAAACCTGCCCTGGTAACAAATGGGTCTTAGACTTGTAGATTTTGCCAATATGGTTGCTATGACAACAGATTTTTAAAGTCATACCTAGCAAACTTACACAGTAGAATAAGGACTCATTACTTTTCTATGAAAGGAAATTTAGCTGCTAATATTTTTGTTTGTTCATTTGGTTGAAGTATTATAACATAAATGAAAAAGTATATCAGCTTTATAAGAATATTTCAAACCAGGCAGTGGTGGCACATGCCTTTAATCCCAGCACTTGGGAGGCAGAGGCAGGTGGATTTCTGAGTTCAAGGCCAGCCTGGTCTACAGAGTGAGTTCCAGGACAGCCAGGGCTATACAGAGAAACCATTTCTTGAAAAACCAAAAAAAAAAAAAAAAGGAAAAAAAAAGAAAAAGAAAAGAATGTTTCAAATTGTAAAAAAACATCCTAGTCACCATATGTGTTGGCTGGGTTTGTGTGTCAGCTTGACATAAGCTGGAGTTATCACAGAGAAAGGACCCTCCCTTGAGGAAATACCTCCATGAGATCCAGCTGTAAGGCATTTTCTCATTATGAGATCAAGGAAGGAGGGCCTCACTCATTGTGGGTGGCACCATTCCTGGTCTGGGAGTCTCAGGTTCTATAATGAAACAACGTGAGCATACCAGGGGAAACAAGCCAGTAAGTAACATCCCTTCATGGCCTCTGCAGCAGCTCCTGCTTCCTGACCTGCTTGAATTCCAGTCCTGACCTCCTTTGATGAACAGCAATGTAGAAGTGAAAGCTGAATAAACCCTTTCCTCCCCAACTTGCTTCTTGGTAATGTTTATGCAAGGAATAAAAACCCCAACTAAGGCACCATAGACATGGCTTTACTTGTGATAATTAACCATGTTTATGCTAAATAGTCTTTGGTGTAAATAATATTGTTTCACATCAAAGAAAGTTAATACATTAATTTCACTTTTGCATTTCAGGAAGTTTTGGATATAAAATTATCATTTTTTTCCTCGTGAGTATTTCACTCTTATAGCATGAACCTAGATATACTAAAAAGTGGATGAAGTAGCAAGTTTTACCAATGGGGAATGTGTGGTCTTACAACATTAAACTAAAATCAATCCCAAACATCCTTGCCCAGCACAGAGAATATGATGTATAAATAAGAGTATCTTGGTGAGAAAATTGTTACAAGACTCTCAGCAGGATCTTAAGAGAATGACTCAAATAGAACCATTTCCTGTATTTATTGATATCATCATTTTCGCCCCTTCCACAGCCTGGAAATGAACATGAATAATTCAATTAATGCTAACTGTGACTGCTGTGTGTTTTAAAATATTTTGCTGGCTCATGGAGTTTAACAATGGGGTCTATAGATAGGACACCAGATCATCATCTGCAAGTGTACTAGAAAATAGTCTTTATGAAATCCAATCACTCTTCTTCTGAATTCACCTCTAGGAGTCACTGCTCAAAGATCGCATGCTATTTTAGCAGCCACTTCTACAATCCTCTCCTCTTGTTAATAAGTTATTCCTGAAAGAGCTATGGAATTAAACCTGTTTATAAATGTTTAACTTTAACAGAAACCATTTACTTGTTTAAATCCAGCAGCTTTCTTAGACAGATGTGTTTGTCCAATCTCCAGAAGAAAGAGCAGCTGCTCAAAGTCCAAACAATAAATATGTGTAATCCAAAATAGTAAACATGGAAGTTTATTTCCCCACCTTACATTCTGCCAAGTAGCTGTGCAGCCATGACTCACACACACACCTGATCAGTGCAAATGAATGACCCATGTGGATCCAGGTCATGGCTGAATATGGTACTGGAACAAGCACCAGGCCAAGCCTAATCAAATACACCGGAGAGTGCTGCAAAGCTGAATTTCATGGATCAAATGGCAGCTCTCCCAGTGCCTCACTGCATGAAGGGAATATGTACATTTCACAAATATACCATATGGGAGAACTGCCCACGGCGTCAGCAGCGTGAAGGACTCACACCTCTTGCTGATTACAGCTTAAAATTTGAGTAAATAACACAAGTAAACAGACAAAATTCTGGCTGGATATCCTGGAAAAAAAATTCACTAATTGTCAAGCTCACTACAGAGAAACACAATAGAGGTAAGTTTCCTGTCTCCTCATCAATCTCCTCTGCTATGGTTCTGAATCTTTGGGAAATCCTAACTACACACTGGAACACAGCTCAGATTATATGGAGAAAAGCCTACAGCACACTGAGTAGAGAAGCTACCATTAGTGCATAAATGTGCTATCAAGCCCTTGTGTGTTAAGTGAATATGTTATGTGAAAACACAGCCTATTAGGTCTGGGTCCGAAAATAGCCTATAAACAATCCACAGAATCAAAGCCCATTATCAAAAACATGACTTTTTTTGTGACTGAAAATGTGTGATTTAAAAACATTTATAAATGGAAGTCATATTTTGAAAATTCATTTGCCTAAGAATTTCATGAATTCATTGTTTCTAATGGCTGAATAGTACTCCATTGTGTATATATACCACATTTTTTGCATCCACTCTTCTGTTGAGGGATACCTGGGTTCTTTCCAGCTTCCAGCTATTATAAATAGGACTGCTATGAACATAGTGGAGCATGTATCCTTATTACATGCTGGGGAATCCTCTGGGTATATGCTCAGGAGTGATATAGCAGGATCTTCCGGAAGTGAGGTGCCCAGTTTTCTGAGGAACCGCCAGACTGATTTCCAGAATGGTTGTACCAATTTGCAACCCCACCAGCAGTGGAGGAGTGTTTCTTAGGCAAATGGATGGAGCTGGAGAACATCAAACTAAGTGAGGTAACCCAGTCTCAAAAGATCAATCATGGTATGCACTCACTAATAAGTGGATATTAACCTAGAAAACTGGAATATCCAAAACATAATCCACAAATCAAATGAGGTACAAGAAGAACGGAGGAGTGGCCCCTTGTTCTAGAAAGACTCCGTGAAGGGCAAAACCAGAACATGGAAGTGGTAAGGGGTAGATGGAAGAACAGGGGGAGGGAAAGGGGCTTATGGGACTTTCGGGGAGTGGGGGGGCTAGAAAAGGTGAAATCATTTGAAATGTAAATAAAAATATATCGAATAAAAAAAGAGATGGGGGAAAAAAAAGAAAAAAAAAGAAAATTCTCAGGAAAGTACACACTGATTTTTAACAAAACAATACTAACATATATTATCAGACATATTCAGTAGGTTCACCTTTCATATCCTCACAGATAGCATATGTTTTTTTCTAGACACTAGCCATTCTGAAGAAGGAAAAATATAATCTTAATTTCAGTATGGTTTGTATTCCATGATGTACAAAAATATTGCATAGTTTAGCAACTTTTAAATTCTAAAAACTAATTAAAAATTAAATAAAATTTATAATGAAAAAAAGAAACATAAATTTAACGTTTCAAACTCTATATAATCCACTTAATAATTCTTTCTCTGAAATATCTGCTTGTTTAAAAAGATAAACTGTAATCTTTTTTTAATTTTTTTATTCGATATAATTTATTTACATTTCAAATGATTTCCCCTTTTCTAGCCCCCCCACTCCCCGGAAGTCCCATAAGCCCCCTTCTCTTCCCCTGTCCTCCCACCCACCCCTTCCCACTTCCCCGTTCTGGTTTTGCCAAATACTGCTTCACTGAGTCTTTCCAGAACCAGGGGCCACTACTCCTTTCTTCTTGTACCTCATTTGATGTGTGGATTATGTTTTGGGTATTCCCGTTTTCTAGGTTAATATCCACTTATTAGTGAGTGCATAGCATGATTCACTTTTTGAGTATGGGTTACCTCACTTAGTATGATGTTCTGTAGCTCCATCCATTTGCCTAAGAATTTCATGAATTCATTGTTTCTAATGGCTGAATAGTACTCCATTGTGTATATATACCACATTTTTAGCATCCATTCTTCTGTTGAGGGTTACCTGGGTTCTTTCCAGCATCTGGCAATTATAAATAGGGCTGCTATGAACATAGTAGAGCATGTATCCTTATTACATGGTGGGGAATCCTCTGGGTATATGCCCAGGAGTGGTATAGCAGGATCTTCTGGAAGTGAGGTGTCCAGTTTTCGGAGGAACCGCCAGACTGATTTCCAGAGTGGTTGTACCAATTTGCAACCCCACCAGCAGTGGAGGAGTGTTCCTCTTTCTCCACACCCTCTCCAACACCTGCTGTCTCCTGAATTTTTAATCTTAGCCATTCTGACTGGTGTAAGATGAAATCTTAGGGTTGTTTTGATTTGCATTTCCCTAATGACTAATGAAGTTGAGCATTTTTTAAGATGCTTCTCCGCCATCCGAAGTTCTTCAGGTGAAAATTCTTTGTTTAACTCTGTACCCCATTTTTTAATAGGGTTGTTTGGTTTTCTGGAGTCTAACTTCTTGAGTTCTTTATATATATTGGATATTAGCCCTCTATCTGATGTAGGATTGGTGAAGATCTTTTCCCAATTTGTTGGTTGCCGATTTGTCCTCTTGATGGTGTCCTTTGCCTTACAGAAACTTTGTAATTTTATGAGGTCCCATTTGTCAATTCTTGCTCTTAGAGCTTACGCTATTGGTGTTCTGTTCAGAAACTTTCTCCCTGTACCGATGTCCTCAAGGGTCTTCCCCAGTTTCTTTTCTATTAGCTTCAGAGTGTCTGGCTTTATGTGGAGGTCCTTGATCCATTTGGAGATTAAACTGTAATCTTACCCAAAGGGATGACCAACAATAACAAAATCATGGTTGGTACTGGAAACCAAGTCAACACCCTAGGACTAATGAAGTCATGGAACTTGGAGGAACATCTATAAGCACTAGTTTGCTAACTAGCACAATCCTGAACTACATATCAAATATGTGGATTTATATCAACAGATACATGTAGTTTTCACTCCATCAAGAAAAGTTATTCTTAAGAATGATCATTAAAGGACACTACAAACAATCAAAAGGCAGAATTGTGGAGCCTAGTCCCAATGGATTCATCTCCACAACTCCTGCACTTATGTCCTGATGTCAGCAGCTACAACCATAGGTATCACCAATATCACTTCCTAAACAGAAGCTGAACATGGACAACAAATATCTTCATGTCAACGTGAACAAAGAAAAACCCAGGATTTTGAAGCACTTGGATTGTTCATAGAAATCCTCAGGGGAAAAGCATAACAAATGTTTATTCAGTTGATTGAATATGATATCATCTCCAATATGATACCGAGTCCTGAAAATATACATTATACAATTTAAAAAAAAAAAAACAGCCATGAACTTAGGAGCTAGCAAGTTCAAAGGACCTAAAGGGTGGGAATGGAAGTAAGAAATGATGTAATTATATAGTCTTAAAGCTCAAAAGATACTGCACCATGCCACAGGGGCAGGTGTTCCACTATGTTCATAGTAGCCTTGTTTATGATGCCTAGAAGCTGAAAACAACCCAGATCTTCCACACAAGAATAATGGATACAGAAAATGTGGTCCATTTACACAATGGAATACTACTCAGCTATTAAGAACAAGAACATCATGAGTTTTGCAGGCAAATGGATGGAATTAGAAAATATTAGTCTGAGTGAGATAACTCACACCCCAAAGGATATGTGATATGTACTCACTAGTAAGTAGATATTAGCCAAAAATGACAGGATTCCCAGGATACAATTCACAGAACTCAAGAAGGTTAACAAGCTGAAAGGTGCAAATGAGGGTGCCTCAGTCCCACATGGGAGGGAGAAGAAAGCTACCACAGAACAGGGGAGGGAGGGAAGGGACCTGGATTGGAGAGGTGACTGGGAGTGGAAGAGGGGAACATGATCAGCTATTGTGGCAGGAACAGGATAGGAGCCCTGAGGGTCAGTAGAAAGAATGGAAACAGGCAACCTCATGAGGTAAGAGGTGGGTGAACCCTCTAGAATGTACCAGAGATCTAGGAAGTGAGAGATTCTCAGAACTCAAAGGGGGGGAGGGAACCTTAGATGAAATGCCCTAGAGTGGAGAGAGGGAACTTTTAGAGTCTACCTCCAGGAGACAGACAGGGCAGCAAGCAGAGGGATGGAGCTGCTGTCCCACAGTCAAAAACTCTGACCCACAACTGTTCCTATTGGAAAGGTCCAGTGACAGGCTCAAATTGGGATCCAGCTCAAGGGGAGTTGCAAAGGCCTGATACTATTACTGAGGCTAAGGTGTACTTACAAACAGGGGCCAATCATGCCTGCCCCCTCCGAAAGACTCAATAAGCAGCTGAAAGAGTTAGATGCAGATATTTGCACCCAACCAATGGACAGAAATGGTAACCCCTGTGGTTGAATTTGGGAAAAGCTGGAATAAGCTGAGGAAGAAGATGACCCCATAGGAAGACCAGCAGTCTCAACTAACCTGGAGCCCCCAGGAGCTCTCAGACACTGAGCTACCTACCAGGCAGCTTGCACCAACTAATATGAGGCCCACAACACATATACAGCTGATGAATACTAGTTGTGGACTCAGTCAGAGAAGATAAACATAACCCTCAAGAGACTTGATGTCACAGAGAGTGAGGGTGGCAGCATCCTCTTGGAGAAGGGGAAAGAGGTGTGGGATGTGGAAATGTGGAACAGTCAGAGGGTGGGCCAGGAGGGGGACAAAGTCTGAACTATAAAAAGAGATTAAATGGAGTACTATTCAGCCATTAGAAACAATGAATTCATGAAATTCTTAGACAAATGGATGGAGCTGGAGAACATCATACTAAGTGAGGTAACCCAGTCTCAAAAGATCAATCATGGTATATATACACTCACTGATAAGTGGATATTAGCCTAGAAACTTTGAATACCCAAGACATAATCCATATATTAAATGATGTCCAAGAAGAATGGAGGAGTGGGCCCTGGTTCTGGAAAGACTCAGTGCAGCAGTATAGGGGAATTCCAGAACAAGGATGTGGGAAGGGGTAGATGGAGGAACAGGGGGAGGGAAGAGGGCTTATGGGACTTTCGGGGAGTGGGGAGTCAGAAAAGGGGAAATCATTTGAAATGTAAATAAAGAATATATCGAATAAAAAAAACAGATTAAAGAATAAATAAAAAAAGAAAAATAATGTGAAAAAAATCCCAAAAATAAAAGAGAAAATTCAAACACATCTTCAAATTATTTCATACAATATGAATTTTTATTAAATTAGTAACAAGTTCTAATTGAAGAACTTACCTAAAGGCATTCAAGAAATATTTCTAAATCTTTAAAAAGTATTTCAAAATCTTAAAAAATATATTAGACTTACATGGAACCTAAATAAGTGATAAGTGTAGAAAAAGTTGCTATGAAAGTTAAACTTGGTCAGCAATGCTTAGGTAATGACTTTCCTTAAATATTTAACACTGTTCTGTGAAGTGGAATCCTACTTATGAGCTTCGCCTACTGTCACCCTGAACAAACTAATAAAAAATGAGATGAACAAAAATGGGCATGGTGGTTCCTCTACAAAGAAATGTCTGACTAGGCCTTTAATTCAGGTATTTGGTGAAGAATGACATTGTCATGCAGAATTCATCCTACAGTGCACCCCAATAAACAAAGTTCTTGATACACTCATGTAAATTTAAAATCCTTTCCTACAGATTTAGCAAGAGAAGGAGGGCCTAAAAAAAATGCTTTTCCTCTTTAAAAGAAGCAAACTTGATTATTTAGCATACTAATACAGATTACTTAGCTAGTGTATAATTTTAAAAAGTAGTAACATAGTTCTAAATGAAACAGGCACCCAACTACTTTTCATGGAAAAAAAATAAAAAATATGTGACAGCATAGCCCTACTCCTTTATGTTGAAAATGTCCAATTTCAAGCATGTTATTTACATAATGAGAATAAGACAGAGAGTGCTTGTCGAGAAATACTCTTGTCAAAAAGTGAAGTATTGTTCATGAAGTAAAAATATAATGTAGGGAGACAGGGGGATATTTGAAATGGAAATGGGTTAATTACCCATTATAATCATTATCTATTATGATCATTACATGGTAATACAAATATGAATATTTATAAACTGGTATATTTTTGTACATGAGTGGCAAACTAAAGATTCTATTCAGAACTAAAGTGGAATATAACTGGATATTCAACAATAAGCATGGGCTTTGTAACAGAAGTGTGGACAGAGAGCTCTTCTTAGGATGTAGAGGGTAGGCATTAAGGTTTCAACTGCAACACCACTAAGTGCAGATCAAATGCATATTATATTAGCAAAGATTTTAGAAGTTACAAAACATTAACATTAATTGTTCATTAAGCCATAATATACAAAGAGAATGTGCCATATTCATGCAGCACAGACAATGTTGGGAGTGAAATATCTATGAGGGTGGTAACCATATACAGAAAGAATGTAGTTTCCCTCATTTCCAATGTGGCCCCATCAAAAAATGACAGAGCTAAGTATATACCCAACTATTAACAAGGGACACACTTGCGTTGCTATGGCATCTGGTTACTGTGTTGTTTAATGTAATTATTGACAATTCATAGAAATACATATGATTACATATGTATCAGGGGTTTATACTGTTGCAATAGAAAATATACACATTATCTTTATGTTACCTCATTTACATTTGATTTTCATGCATTGTATACCATACTATGCTATACATCTATTTACCTTTTCATGATTATTTTGGTTAGTTATCTTGTTGGTTACCTATGCTGGTATGACATGGTCATTTATTTTGTCCAATATCCGAGTGCATAATCTATCCTAGCATTACATGGTGGGTTTGATTTTCACCTACTTTAATAAAATAAGATGATTCCTTGAACATCTTGCTATATTTTTACTTGTATGAATCTCTGGAACTCTCTTAACTCTTTTGTCTATGAGTTTCACTGACATCTATGAATTTAAAATATGTGTATATTCTGGACATAAATTGTTTTACATGATTCAGATATTTTCTCCTATTAGTAATCATCTTCATTTTTAAAATAATGTTCTCTGAAAAAATCAAATAGTTTTAATGTTTTTAGGTTTCATTTATGTAGTGTGTTTTTATACATATTTCACAGGATACATGTGGAAGACCGAGAAGAGCATGCATGACTCAGAGTCCATTCTGTCCTTTATTTATTTGGATCCTTAAATTGAACTCAGGTCTTCAGGCTTGTTGAGAAGCCTCTTAGGTCGCTAACCTATCTTGCTAATTCAAAAATAGGTATCAAAGATCAAGTGCCTATAGTTATATGAATTTATTTCTTAGTTTTCAACTCTATTCCACTGATTGACCTGTCTGTTGTTGTACCAATACCACTGGTATCACTATTGCTCTGTAGTACAGCTTGAGGTCAGGGATGGTGATGCCCTCAGAAGTTCTTTTACTGTTGACAACTGTTTTTGCTATCCTGAGTTTTCTGTTCTTTCATATGAAGTTGAGAATCACTTTTTCCATGTCTGTGAAGAATTGTGTTGGAACTTTGATTGGGATTGCACTTAATCTGTAGATTGCTTTTGGTAAGATGGGCATTTTTACTATGTTAATCCTACCAGTCCACAGGCATGGCAGAACATTCTAACTTCTGAGTTCTTCTTTGATTTCTTTCTTCAAGGAGTTGAAGTTCTAGCAACATTTTAGATGTACACAAATGCATTTGAATTTACATGAAGTTTAGTTCTTTCATGTCAAATCCTACTACAATAGCAATGCAAATAAAATTTCCAAAATACTAATTTTTACATTTATGAAACATGTTATATTTTATTGAAAATATAGTTTTCTACATTGCAGTTATAGCATTAGTATGACAAAACTTATATCTAACAAATGGACATGCAGCTTCTGTCAATTTACCAGTCTTATTCAATATGCAATAGAGCATAATTATCTTAGAAAAAATACTTTTCTCCTTAGTCTAACTTAAAGTAGAATAATGTTATACCAAAAATCAGTTCTTGTAAAAAATATGCATTTAATAATAAAATATATTGCTTTTATTTCAGTTAGTAGGAAGTTTGTTGCATGATTTTAGTTACTTGTCAGAAATACTGACTCTGTTCATTTTGTATTAACTCTAGGTAGAATAGCACAAACATTTGTCCATGAGAATCATCAATTTGTCTTCTATCATCTATCTGTCAACCAATTTACTAACTCTGCTACTTTGTAATTCAAAGGAATTCTTATGGTTTAGCACTGTCCAGTAAAAAACTCACAGAAATATTACAACTGTAAAAACTCATAATACAAAAAGGAAGAACAAAAATATATTCAAGCATGCATTGTTAGAAATTTACTACAAATCAACAATGTGAAGAACATTTGTCCACATGCTGACAATAGAGCTTTGAAATGGAAGTTTCCAGAAATTGCTGGTTAGGAAAAATACAATAAAATAAGTTCACCTAAATTATACTGTGACTGTACTTCTGGGTTGGCAGAAGGAAATGTACAACTTGTAGAAGAGGAGCCCTCTAATCCCAGGGGAATCTGATTTTTTTAACAGGTTGGTCAAAAGACAGGAGGCTTATTTTTAGTACAAATAATAGTTATCTAAGTTATGAAAGCAGTGTTTCTTACCTAAATAGTTATGGAAGTTGTGATCTTGCCAAGTTCCTAGGTTTTAAGCAAGAACCCTTTCCAAATTAAGGTAGTGGGTAGTAAAGGGGAATAATTAGCCGTCAGTGAGAAGGTGTGAATATATGACTATTCTCAAGATATTATTGTCTGAGTGAACCATACAACTAACAAAAAAGCTGCAAAAAGGGCACATTTTTACCAGAACTTTATTTTCTAGCAATCCTCATTTCCATAACATTTTTATACAAACAGAAAATTATAAGTATACTCAGTGGTTTACAAAAGAATACATGAAGTTAGAAAAGTAATCCTGAGGACATGAGAGGATTTTGAAGGGAGGGAGTAGGGAACATGTGTGCTAAACACATTTTAGGCATGTATGAAAGTCTCAAAAAGGATGATAAAAAGACTTGTCAATAATGAGTAACTAACCTAAATTAATATTTTAGAAAATAAAAACATATGCTGCCAAGATAACGTACAAAATGTTCAACCTCATAATAATTTGGACTCCCCCAATCAAAACACCACCCAGTATCTTTTTTACTCTGGAAAACAATGGATAAACAAAAAACAAAGTGTACTAAAGAGAGGGTGAATCAAGAAAGCCCTGTCGAATGTGTGGGGCTGCTAATTATTAAAGCCATTATATAAATCAGCACAAATGTTTCTTAAATATGACAAAGAAATGTATTGTGTAATTCATCAATGATACCACCTCTTATACATCCAAAAGAAATGAATTAATATGAAAAAGTATCTGCAAAAATATGTTCACTAAAACAGCATCCATTATAGCCAAGACATGGTAAGAACTTAAGTGGTGAGTAATTGAATGGGTTTTTAAAATATGGTACATATATACAAGTGAATCATATTCAACTAGAAAATGAATGAAATAATGTCATGTGTGGCAATATGAATGGAATGACAACTCATTTAGGACATGAGAGTAGGCAGAGAAAGACATGTCTCCTACTGCACTGTTTAAATGCAGAATAAATGTGAGGCTCTTAAATGCTGAGATTAGAGTGGAGGTTACCAGTGCTGAAGAGAACAGAGGTATCTCAAGGGTATGAGGAAATTGATCCACAAGTTCTAGTTACAGTTAGATAGAAGTAAGATATTCTGTGATGGCTTCATTTCCTATTGTTATTCGTTTTCCCTAGTAGCTGTATGTGTCATCTTTGCATATTATGTTTAGCATATGCCTTTGGTGGATTAAAGTTCTCAACCGAGAGATGGTAATCATGTAGTACGTTATGTTTTTCTCAGAATTCAATTGTTTTTGACTGAGGAATATAGTAATATGTCTCCGTTTTAGGTTTGTAAGTCAGAAGGGTATTCCCCCACTAAGAAGTATAATCCCTAAAAGTTTGCATCTATTATATGAGCCACAGTGAGCAGGACACCCAGGGCAAAGAAGTACTATGACCCTATGTCATTCCTCTGTCCTTGTTAGAATCTACATTAACTTGGTTCAGATCTTGTCCTCCTCAGTTCTTCTATTGATATGTGGATTAGTAGGTCACTTTTCACAGGATGGCTAACGTTCAGAGGACAATCAACAACAGCTGATTGCTTCCCTTGACAAGTAAACAAGCACAGAGCCACTTGGCTCTGGATGAAATGCTAATAAATTATTCTGATAATTGGTCTTCAGTTACCCATTCTTTTATTATATGTGCAGTCTGAACTTGAGAATTTTCATACGTGCTTTTACTTCTAGAGTACCAGTACACTAACATGCTATGGATTACTTATTTTTGTTTTCTTCAAGTAAGATTCCACTTGCTTTCTGTTTTCTAGGAGTTCAAACCAAAATTTTATTTTTGCTTGCTGATGTCTTTATGTGGTTAGAATTTTTGCATATCCATTATTTTATTTTTATTTACATACTTTTGTTTAATTTACCCTTTTAAATTTTGTTAACTTTAAATTATATATATATATACACAAACATACAAACACACACACAAACACAAACACACACACACACACACACACACACACACACACACAGTCTGTGTATGTATGTATATTGGTGTACAGGATCCTGTATAGCCCAGAGAAGGTGGTGAATTTCTGTCACTCGAGTTGCAGGTGGTTATGATCTACCTGAATTGGGTGCTGGGAACTGAAATCTTTGTAAAAACATCAAGTTCTCTTAACTGGTGCTCTCTCTAGCCCTTATTTTTGATTTTTATATTATATAAAATATTTTCACTTATTATAAAGTGAAAAATAAAAAATATACAGTGAGAGTATCACTACAATTTCAAATTTTTATTCCTCCTTTAAACTTATCCATATCATAATTCATGCTTTATGTATTTTCTATGATACAGTAAAAGAGAATAAGAAACCACAAAGGAAACATGATATTTTTGTTATGTTTTGACATAATAAAAATAATCTGAGAAGGTTGCACACCTTGGAGAATATAAATACAAGGAACCTAATGGATAATTGCGGAATTTCATTAAAACATCTGATTAAATTTCATTATCACTTCTAGCAATTGAAATGCAGTAAAAAAAAAAAAACTAATTCAATTGTTCCTTACATAAGGAGAAGCCAAAACATTGAGTATGAAAGAAATTTCAATTTATGTCAGTTTAGAGCCTTCAAAGGGGCCTTCAAAGGAGATGAATCATATTTGCTTTGGTGCATGTGAATCTTAGATAAGTAGATGACTGTCCTAGTAATAAATATTAAATTTACATTAAATGCTATTTTAAAACAAGTAAGTTCATTTCTTTTGTGATAATATACAAACAGAAATGAGGGACTAGGAACATTAGATTCAAACTTAATGAGTAAACTAATAATCTAAAATGTAAAACAAACAGAAGCTGCTGACACCTGTGGTTGAAATAGTGAAAAGCTGGAAGAAGCTGAGAATGTGGTTGACCCTGTATGAGGACCAGAAGTCTCAATTAACCTGGATCCCTGAGATCTCTCAGATACTGGAACACAAACCAGGCAGCATACACCAGCTGATATGAGGCCCCCAACACAGAACTACCAGGTCTGGGTGCAGTCAGAGAAGATGCGCCTAACCCTCAAGAGACTGGAGGCCCCAGGGAGTTTAGAGGTTTGATTGAGTGGAAGGATGGGGGTGGGGACATCCTCATGGACACAGCAGATTCTGCAGGAGATATGGAATGTAAAACAGTAAGAGGGTGGACTGGGGGCAGGGGCAGGGTGGCTATAAAATTTGGAGTGTAAAAAAATAAATAAAAGACAAAAAAAATAGTAGGCTTCATCCCAGGGATTCAGGGATGGTTCAATATATGGAAATCCATCAATGCAATCCACTACATAAACAAACTCAAAGAAAAGAAACACATGGTCATTTCATTAGATGCTGAAAAAGCATCTGACAAAATTCATCATCCTTTCATGTTAAAGGTCTTGGAAAGAACAGGAATTAAAGGCCAATACCTAAACATAGAAAAAGTAATATACAGCAAACCAGTAGCCAACATCAAACTTAGTGGAGAGAAATTTGAAACAATCCCACTAAAATCAGGGTCTAGACAAGGCTTCCCCCCTCTCATATTTATTCAATATAGTACTCGAAGTTCTAGCTAGAGCAATTAGACAACAAAAGGAGGTCAAAGGGATACAAATTAGAAAGGAAGAAGTCAAATTATCACTATTTGCAGATGATAGGATAGTATATTTAAATGACCCAAAAAACTCCACCAGAGAACTCCTACAGCTGATAAACAACTTCAGCAAAGTGGCCAGATATAAAATTAATTTAAGTAAATCAGTAGCCTTCCTATACTCAAAGATAATACAGGCTGAGAAACAAATTAGGGAAATTTGTTTCTGATAATACAGGCTGAGAAACAAATTAGGGAAATTCTCAATAGCCACAAACAATATAGAGTAACTTGGTGTGACTCTAATCAAACAAGTGAAAAATCTGTATGACAGGAACTTCAAATCTTTGAAAAAAGAAATCCAAGAAGACCTCAGAAGATCGAAAAATCGTTCATGCTCATGGATTAGCAGGATTAATACAGTAAAAATGGCAATCTTGCCAAAAGCAATATTCAGATTCAATGCAATCCCCATAAAAATCCCAACTCAATTCTTCATAGAGTTAGAAAGAGCAATCTTTAAATTCATCTGGAATAACAAAGTACCCAGGATAGCCAAAACTATTCTCAACAGTAAAAGAACTTCTGGGAGAATCAGTATCCCTAACCTCAATCAGTACTACAGAATAATAGTGTGAAAAACTGCATGGTATTAGTATAGTGATAGGTAAGTAGATCAATGGAATAGAATTGAAGACCCAGAAATGAAGCCATACACCTATGGTCACTTGATCTTTGACAAAGGAGCTATAACCATCCAGTGGAAAAAAGATAGCCTTTTCAACAAATGGTGCTAGTTCAACTGGAGGTCAGCATGCAGAAGAATGCAAATTGATCCATTCTTACATCCTTGTACTAAGCTCAAGACCAAATGCATCAAGAACCTCCACATAAAACCAGACACACTGAAACTAATAGAAAAGAACCTGGGGAAGAACCTTGAGTGCATGGGCACAGGGGAGAATTTCCTGAGCAGAACACCAATAGCTTATGCTCTAAGATCAAGAATTGACAAATGGGACCTCATAAAATTACTGAGTTTCTGTAAGACAAAGGACAAAATGGGAGCTGTCAAAAGGACAAAATGGGAGCAACAAATTGGGAAAAGACCTTTACCAGCTCTACATTTGACAGATCCATGATATACAAAGTATTCAAGAAGGTAGACTCCAGAGAGCCAAATAACCCTATTAAAAAGTGGGGTACAATGTTAAAAAAATTTTCACCTGGGGAATATCGAATGGATGAGAAGCACCTAAAGAAATGTTCAACATCCTTAGTCATCAGGGAAATGCAAATCAAAGCAACCCTGAGATTTCACCTCACATTTGTCAGAATGGCTAAGATCAAAAACTCAGGAGACAACAGGTGCTGGCTGGGATGTGGAGAAAGAGGAACACTCCTCCATTGCTAGTGGGGTTGCAAGCTGGTACAACCACTCTGGAAATCAGTCTGGTGGTTCTTCAGAAAACTGTGTATGATACTACTGGAGGACCACTCCTGGGCATACACCCAGAGGATTCCCCAGCATGTAATAAGGACACATGCTCCACTATGTTCATAGCAGCCCTATTTCTAATAGCCAGAAGCTGGAAAGAATGCAGATGATGCTCAACTGAGGAATGGGTACAGAAAATGTGGTATATTTACACTATGGTCTACTACTCAGCTATTAAAAACAATGAATCTATGAAATTCTTAGGCAAGCAGGTAGAACTGGAGAATATCAACCTGTGTGAGGTGACCCAATCACAAAAGAACACACATGCTATGCATTCACTGATAAGAGGATATTAGCCTAGAAGCTTGTAATACCCAAGAAACAATTAACATATCAAATGATGCCCAAGAAGAAGGACATAGAGGCCTCTGGTCCTGGAAAGGCTCAGTGCAGCAGTGTAGGGAAATACCAGGACAGGGAATTGGAAGGAGTTGATTGGGGAACAGGGGGAGGGAAGAGGGCTTATAGGACTTAGAGGGAGGCAGGAACAAGGAAAGGGGAAATCATTTGAAATATAAATAAAGAATATATCTAATAAAAATAAATAAAATGTATAAATAAATAACACAAAACAAAAATAGCAGCTTCTCTTTTTTCTACCTTATAACCTGAAGTTTATTACTATCTAGCATTTAGTCAAGGTAGTTATTTAATTATATTATCAAATTTGTTAATTTAATTACATTAAATTGATGAGAATACATAAAACATACA
This sequence comes from Apodemus sylvaticus, assembly GCF_947179515.1. Classification (NCBI taxonomy): domain Eukaryota; kingdom Metazoa; phylum Chordata; class Mammalia; order Rodentia; family Muridae; genus Apodemus; species Apodemus sylvaticus. The sequence goes on from NC_067483.1 coordinate 49,623,723, forward strand.
GAGCTAAATCACTGTTAAAGAATATAAAGAAAATTTTGACGTTTTCAAAATTTTAAACCTCACTATATTTTATAAATCAGTATTGTTTTGCATGAAAAAAAAACACAGTTTTAAGAAATTGTCAGCTCAGTGTGTAGTGATTAGCTATATTTGTCCTAGGCTTTTTTTTTTCCTACTAGTGAAAAGATTATAGGAAAATATCAGATCTTCCTGATTCTTTTCATGCTTCTATAAGTGTTGCAGCATTTTGAATGTGTATGAAGAGAAGTAACTCAAGTGTTACTGCAAAATAAAAATAAGGGCAATATGAGCAATAATGCAAAAAGTAGAAAACTCATGTTACTATATGGCAAATTTTTGGCAGCATTTAAACTTGCACACCAAAAATAATCCATTATTTAAGGGAAAATCATTAAAATACGTCCACATTTTTGTTTGTAGAATTAGAATTTTTGTTTTATTAATGTGTACCTTTAAAATTATATTCTTAACCAGAGATTTGGTGGGCTTTTTTTGTACTTACCTCTAGAATTTATTGCCTAAAAACCATTTTAAAAAGTTATCTTTTCATGTATCCTTTCATCTTTTATTTTCAATCACATCTCACTGGATAATAGGTGATGCACGGAGTTTTAATCCTGCCATGACTCCCACCAATTTCGATAAAGATATATCTTCTAGAAAAGAACTCTGAATTTAAAGAAACAATATATTTCAAAAAAAGATAACAATACAACAAACTTTAGGGGATAGAGGGCAAGAGGAATCTCTAGAATGTTCTAAAGATCTAGGATGTGAAAGTTTCCCAGGACTGCATGGGGATTACCTTAGCTGAAATGCTCAACAGCGGGGAGATGGAACCTGAGAGATGGGTTCACCAACCTAACATCAAAATTTTTGAGCTAGAATTGTTCCTTTCTAAAAGAAATACAGGGACTAAAGTGTAGCAAAGACTGAAGCAAAGGCCTTTTAGTGACCAGCCCAACTTGGGATCCATCCCATAGATAGGCACAAACCCTGACACTATTACTGATGCCTTGTGCTTGCAGACAGGGACCTAGCTTGGCTGTCGTCTGAGAGGCTATATCAGGCAACTATTGGACTTAAATCTTGAAACATTTATAGGAGTTGGATGAAGGATTGAAGGAGCTGAAGGGGGTGGCACCTCCACATTATTGCCTAACCCAGACCCCTCAGAATCTCAGAGACAAAGCCTCCAACCTAAGAGCATTCATGGGCTGGTCTGTGACCCCAATCACATATATAGCAGAGGAGTGCTTTGTCTGGCCTCAATGGGAGAGGATATACTTAATCCTGTAGAAACTTGATGTCCCAGGGAAGAGAGATGTTGAGGGGTGGATGGTTGGTTGGGTGGGAGCATTGGTGAGGAGGTTGTAGATGTGGGATATTGGTGCGAGGTGTGGGCAGGTGGGTGGAGAAGCACCTTCTCAGAAGCAAAGGATAAAGGGAATGGGATGAAGAACACTGAGATGAGGGGGACTGGAAAATGGGTAATATTTGAAATGTAAATAAAAATAATTAAAATTAAGAAAAGGGAAAAGTAAGTTAATGATTCTAGAGGGCTAGAGAAGTATTATTGAGAAGAAATAAGTTACCTCACAATTCTTCTAAATTAAAAGCAAAATAAAGGACTTAAAAATTTTGAAAGTGAAAATAAGATGATACTCATACCAATAGCATTTAATATATATTTAAGATTTGACAGATGATCCTAAGCCTTAGGTTACTTTCTTAAATACAATCCTTATGGAAGTCACATTACATATTTGATTAGAATAGAACATAGCATATATAGTATATACTTGATCCATAAATAAAGATCATTTCCTCTTGAGGCTTTTTTTGGTTTTGTTTTATTAATTAATTGATTGATTGATTGATTAAATTTTTACACTCCACATTTTATTCCCCCTCACACCCTGTCCACCTTCTGACTGTTCCACATCTCATACTTACTTTGCATGACCTGTCTCAACTTGGATGTCCCTACCCCACAACCCCCCTGACCTCTAAACTCCCTGTGGTCTCCACTCTCTTGACGGTTAGGTGTATCATCTCTGATTGAATACAGACCTATTAGTTCTCTACTGTATGTATGTTGAGGGCCTCATATCAGCTGGTGAATGCTGCCTGTTTGATGGTCCAGTGTTTGAGAGATCCCAGGGGTCTGGATTAAATGAGACTGTTGGTCCTCCTACAGGTTCACCCTTCTCCTCAGCTCCTTTCTGCCTTCCCTAATTCAACAACAGGAGTCAGCTGCTTCTGTCCATTGATTGGGTGCAAATATCTACATCTGACTCTTTCGGCTGCTTGTTGGGTCTTCTGTAGTGTGGTCATGAAAGAAGAATGAATATAGAAAATGTTTTTTATTTACACAATGAAATACTACTCAGCTATTTAGAATGAGGACATCCTGAGTTTTGCAGGCAAATGGATGAAACTAGAAAATGTCATCCTAAGTGAGGTAACTCAGACCCAAAAGGATAAGCATGGTATATTTTTACTAATAAGTGGATGGTACAGTCCACAAAATTTAAAAAGGTCAACAAGCTGAGGTGCACAAGTGAGGATGCCTCAGTCCCACTAGGGAGGGAAAACAAACAATCACAAACGAGGAGGCAGGGAGGGACCTGGGAGAGAAAGTAGACAAGCTAGAGGGAGTGGGGGGAGAGGGGAACATTATCTGGTATTAGGTGAGGGAAAAGGACTGAAGCCCTGAGGACCAACAGAAAGAATGGAAACAGGCAACCTCAGGAGATAGCAGGACAGGGCAGGGACCAGGGACCATCTAGAATGCACCAGAGATCTGGGAGGTGAGAGACTCTCAGAATGTAATACTTAGATGAAATGTCTGACAGTAGAGAGAGGGAACTTATAGAGCCCAACTCCAACAGGAAGCAGGGCATCAAATGAGGGAGAGTGGGACCATCCCACAGCCACAACTCTGACCCATAATTGTTTCTGGCTGAAAGAAATATGAGGATGGAAATGGAGAGGAGCCTGAGGAAAAGAAGGTCCAGAAACAGGCCAAAGTGGGATCTAGATCAAGGGGAGGTTCCAAGGCCTGGCACTATTATTGAGGCTATGGAGTGCTCACCAAAAGGAACCTAGCATGACCACACTACAGAGGCTTTTAAAATACTTGGAGATTATTTTTCTATGAAACAAAAATAAAGTTTCTTATTAATCCATTTATTTTGTGTTAAATTTGTCTAGTTTTACCAGAATATTTTAATTAATCAGACACATTTCCAAATACAAGAGACATTATAAAGGATGCTATTCAATTAAAAACAAGCCTGAAAAAAATACCCTGTATCTAAGGTAAGCTAAGCTACCACTTGAGTGATCATAAATTCTCAGTAATAATACAAAACTGTTCTTAATACGCTACTGGGAGGACACAGAGTCAGCTCCTCGCCTCTGTTATTTCATGGAAATTTAATTAAATTGGCTATCAAGTCTTCTTGCTACCATTGACTCATTTCTAATTAACACACTTGTACCCAAAGGAGAATAAAAATCAAAGATACACTGTGACTGATTTTAAAAGGATTATTTGCTTCAGACTAAGTCAAGGGTTATATTCTTTAATATCCAAAGCAAAAAGTACTATCAAAATGATTTAGTATGAGGAATTCAAATTGCAATTTGCATATGAATGCATGAGATGATTCATCAAACAAATGGAAAATTATTACAATGAACTGCTGGACAGGAGGACTGATGAGCATAGGGCTAATCTTCTCTGTTGTAAACTTGGTAGCAGAGCATAGTAGAAGATGGAATAAAAGAATGTAAATAGGGGTGGAAATGGGGAAAGAAGAATTAACAAAAATAAATAACATGAAAATGTCTTAAGACAAACATTACTTTGTATATATAAGGAAAAAGATGCAAAAAGCCATCATAACCAAAAATCTTGCATCAGTAAAACTAGTTTTACTAAACTTCCAAGTCCCGGTGTTCCTTACATTAGAAAATAGACATATTTGCTAGTCAATTATGAGTCCTTCTAATCACCTCAACTAATTATCACCATCAAATATATGTAACATCCTAAAAAATATGTGACTTAGCTGCTTCATCAGAACTAATGCAAAAAGAAACCTTATTAGTATTGATAATATATATTACAATATACAATCAAACATAAAGTCATTGTGTAAATACAAAGTTCATTAAATATTTTGAAATATTGTGTTTTTTAATTGGATATATTCTTTATTCACATTTCAATTGTTATCCCCTTTCCTGGTTTCCCCTCCAGAATCTCCCTATCTCATCTCCTTTTCCTCTGCTTCTCTGAGAGTACTCCTCTACCCACCTATACACTCCAGCATCCTCACCCTAGAATTCTCCTACACTGGGGCATCTAGCCTTCCCAAAACCAAGGGCTTCTACTCCTGTTGATGCCTGACAAGGCCATCCTATGTCTCATATGCCACTGGAGCTATGAGTCTCTCCATGTGTACTCTTTGTTTGGTGGTTTAGTCCCTGGGAGCTTGGGAGGTCTCGTTGGTTGATATTGTTGTTCTTCCTATGGGGTTGCAGACCCCTTCAGTTCTGTCAGTCCTTTCTCTAACTCCACCATTGGGGAGCCCATGCTCACTCCAATGGTTAGCTGTGGTCCTCTACCTCTGTATTTGTAAGGCTCTGGTAGGGCCTGTCAGGAGACAGATATATGAGGGTCCTTTCAGCAAGCACTTCTTGGCACCTACAATAGTGTCTGGGCTTGGTGTCTGTGTAAGGGATGGATCCCCAGTGAGGCAGTTTCTGGATGGCCTTTCATTCAGTCTCTGCTCCACACTTTATCTTTGTATTTTCTCCCATGAATATTTTGTTCCCCTGTCTGAGAAGGACAGAAGCAATTTGGTCTTCTTTCTTCTTGAGCTTCATATGGTCTGTGAATTGCTATCATGGGTATTCAGAGTTTGGGCTTGTATCCAATTATCAGTGAGTGTATACCATGTGTGTTATTTGAGATTGCGTTACCTCACTCAGGATGGTATTTTCTAATTCCATTCATTTGCCTAAGAATTTCATGAATTATTGTTTTTGATAGCTGAGTAGTACTCCATTGTGTAAATGTACATTTTCTGTATCCATTCCTCTGATCAAGGATGTCTGGGTTCTTTCTGGCTTCTCACTATTGTAAATAAGGCTGCTATGAACATAGTGGAGCATGTGCCCTTGTTATATGTTGGAGTACATTTCGCATATATGCCCAGGAGTAGTATAGCTGGGTTCTCAGGTATTACTATGTCCAATTTTCTGAGGAACCTCCAGACTGATTTCTAGAGTGGTTGTACCAGCTTTCAATCCCACCAACAATGGTGGAGTGTTCTTCTTTCTCCACATCCTTGCCAGCATCTGCTGTAAAATGAGCTTTTGATCTTAGCCATTCTGACTGGTATAAAGTAAAATCTCAGGGTTGTTTTGATTTGCATTTCCCTGATGACTAAGGATTTTGAACATTTCTTTAGGTGCTTCTCAGCCATTCAGTATTCCTCAGTTGAGAATTCTTTGTTTAGATCTGTACCCCCAATTTTAATAGGATTAATTGGTGCTCTGGAGTCTAACTTCTTGAGTTCCTTTTATATACATTGGGCATTAGCTCTCTAGAAGATTTAGGTAAGTAATAACTTTTTTCCAATCTCTTGTTTGACATTTTGTCCTATTGTCAGTGTCCTTTGCCTTACAGAAACTTTGCAATTTTATGAGATCACATTTATCAACTGGGTTTTTTTGATTAATTAATTTTTGTACACTCCAGATTTTACTCTACCTCAACCCTGTACCACCCTCTGACTATTCAACATCACATACCTCATCCCCACTCCTTTGTCTCCATAAGGATGCCCCACTTGACCTCTAAATTCCCTGAGGCCTCCAGTCTCTTGAGGGTTAGGTTCATTATCTCTGATTGATCACAGAACTGGCAGACCTCCTCTTTATTTGTGTTGGGGGCCTTATATCAGCCGGTACATGCTACCTGTTGGGTGGTCCAGTGTTTGAGAGATCTCAGAGGTCCAGATTAATTGTGACTGCAGATTTTCATACAAGGTCACCCTACTCCTCTTCTTCTTTCATCCTTTCCCTAATTCACCTGCAGTGACCAGCAGCATCTGTCCATTGATTGGATGCAAATATCTGTATCTGACTCTTTCAAGTGCTTATTGGGTCTTTGGGAATGTAGTCATGATAGGTCCCTTTTTGTGAGTGCTTGATAGCCTCAGTAATAATGTCAGGCCTTGGGATCACCCCTTGAGCTGGATCCCACTTAGAGCTTGTCACTGGACCTTCTTTTCCTCAGACTCCTCTCCATCCCTGTAGTTAGACAGGAGCCATTATGGGTGAGAGTTGTGACTGTGGAATGCCCCCCTCCCTCATTTGATGCCCTGTCTTCCTGCTAGAGGTGGGCTATGTTATTTTCCTCTTCATACTGTTGGTCTTTCACCTAGTGTCCCTCCCTTTGAGTCCTGAGAGTCTCTCACCTCCCATGTCTCTAGTGCATTCTGGAGGGGCCCTCAACCTCCTGCCTTCTGAGGTTGCCTTTTCCCATTCTTTCTGCTTGCCCCCCAGGCTTCCTCCTTTTCCCTCACCCAATACCAGATCATATTTCCCTCTCCATCCCTCCCCCATCCATTTTCCCTCCCAGGTCCCTCCCTCCCTCCCCACTTGTGGTTGCTTTCTTTTCCTTTCCAAGTGGGACTGAGGCATCTTCACTTGGGCCCTTCAGCTTGTAGACCTTTTTGAGTTCTATGGAATGTATCTTGGGTATTCAGTACATTCTTTTAGGCTAATATTCACTTTTTAGTGAGTACATACCATGCATGGCATTTGTGTCTAGGTTATCTCACTCAGGATGATATTTTCTAGTTCCATTCATTTGCCTGCAAAACTCAGGATGTCCTCCTTCTTAATAGCTGTGTAGTATTCCATTGGGTAAATGAACCACATTTTCTGTATCCATTCTTCTGTCATGAGACATCTGGGCTGTTTCCAGCTTCTGGCTATCACTAATAAGGCTTCTATACATATAGTGGAACATGTGCCCCTGTGGCATTTGGAGCATCTTTTGAGTATATTCTCAAGAGTAGTATTACTTGGTCTTCAGATAGATCTATTTCCAATTTCGGAGGAACCTCCAGATTGATTTCCAGAGTCAAAGATGTTGAGAAAGAGGAACACTCCCCCAATGCTGGTGGGATTTCAAACTGGTGCAGGAATATTTTCAAACTGACTATTTTGGAAATAGGAGTAGTGATCACATCTGGTGTATGTAAATAGAAAAAAATAGACTGAAATATCTCTAAAGTAGTAGAGGACATGTCTCTGCAGTTTTTAATATAGTTATGAGGCTATAGAGAAAATAAAATCTCATTTTTATATATTCTGTACTTCAAACCACATAATTCAAAAATTAAGAGAAAATAAAGCTATCTACATTTGAAAATAAAACTCTAGTGTAACTTTGTCAAAGTATTCCATTAATAATTATGACAGAAGCCAGAACACTGATTTGAAAAGAGCCTGTAAGGTAGTTGTGATATTTTCTAGTTCCATTTATTCGCCTGCAAAATTCATGATGTTCTTATTTTTAATAACTTAATAGTATTCTGTTGTGCAAATTAACCACATTTTCTGTATCTATTCTTCAGTTGTTAGACATTTGGGTTATTTTCTTGGTGGTATTCCTATGCCTTTGGCATCTTCAACATCTTTAGACAAGGGCAGAAATCATGCAAAATATTTGTCAAACTATCCCAAGAATATTTTCTAGACTTGCTGACAATATCCTACCCTTTTGAAACCTCTTGATCTGCACAGTCCACATTGCCATCAACACCACTGTATTCCATGCTCCTATGAGGATGGTCCATTAAGCTTTCCTTATGGCTCTTTGTTCTTTTCTAGTCCAAAGTCTCAAAATCTCCCATGTTACTTCAAACAACAGCATGCCAGGCCTCTCATATCAATACCCCAAGTCCCTGGTACAACTTCATTATTAGCCACTACTCTCTTATTTTAAAGACAAACCATGACCCAGGCAACCCTTACATTATTTGAATTGTAGAAGATTAGTCTATTACCACTATGACAGAGAACGTGGTAGTAGGCAGGCAGGCAGGGTACCAGAGAAGTGACTGAGCACTTTCTTCTTATCCATAAGAAGAAAGGAGAGATGTGGGGAGGGAGGCAGGATCTGGTGTGGGGTTTTTAAACCTCAATGTCCAGCCACACCTCTGTAGTGATATACTACCTCTTCCAACATGTCTGTTCTATTTAATCTTATGATTGTCCAAATAACTTAACCTATTTCTAAATACTGTTTGTATTAAGATATCATCACATATATTATATGCATAAAACAATATATAAATTAATATATATCAGTACAACCATGTCACTATTATTAATATCTCTATTCCTTTAATGAAATTCAACATGTGAATGTATATGTACATTCTAGTCTTTGAAGTCTTTTTCATAGGCTATGGGGATTTGATGAAGACGTCCTAGAAATAAAAGATAAGTTTTAGGATATTTAGTCACATCCTTTGCCTATATTTTGTATGTGTATAGCCATCAAATTATCACATTAATATCAAATCCAAAAATCAAGCAAACAATAACGAAAGAACAGCAAGATAATCTTAGTATCCAAAGTCATATAAGTATAAAATTTTTGTTTGTCATAAGCTTATATAACACAGTACTGACATATTCCAATTCCTTTGAGTTTAATTTCACACTACTTTCTACTCTAAAGAGTTGTATAGAATGTATTTATTTATTTATTATTTATTTGTTTATCATTCCATTCGTTTATATCACTTACCAGTTACCCTTCCACAACCAACAACCATACTTTCCCCTCCTTTTTGCTTCTATATGAGGTTGCTTCCCTACCCACCCACCCTTTCCCACTCTACTGTTCTAATACCCCCTATGCTTTGGCACCAAACCTCCATAGTACTAAAGGCCTCCTCTCCCAATGATGTCAGACAAGGCCATCCTCTGCTACATATGTATCTGGAGCCATGGATCCCTCTCTGTACACTCCCTGGTTGGTGACCTAGTCTCTGGGCAAACTCGGTTGACTGGCCCACCAACATTGTTCTTCCTATAGAGTTTCAGTTCCCTTCTATTGCTCTAGACCTTTCTGCACTTCCATTACCAGAGACTCTGCGCCCTGTCCCACTATCAGAGTGCCACGGTGGCCCAGTGAAGGTCTGTAAACATGATATTTTACACACAGAGGCAAAAGAAAAAATGTCTCCTGGGAATAATGGACCTCCCCATATATTTAGAAGCAGATAAATCTCACTTGGCAATTTCTTAAACTCTCCTATTTGCTTATAGCTGAAACATGGCCTAACCAAGCAAATATAGATATGTTAGAATCTATCTTATAACAAAAAATTCTGCTTTGCTTCAACCATTTATGTTATTATGGTAATGAAGGCATTCCAGAAATTCTAGTCACAGGTTCTAGCTACTACCTTTCAGGCAGATAGTTTCCAAACAATAGCCCAGACTAAAGATATTTATATCTGAAAAATCTTACTAGGTCCCTGCCAGAAAGATGAGTATTTGGGCAAGGTAGAATTTACATTTGAGTTGGTCCCTAGCTCCCTCCCCCCACAAGTTAATCTAGTTCTGCCTGTTGACTCTTGATTTTGCTTGCAGACAGGCTATCTCAGGCCCACCTGAATAGCAAGGGAAGCTTTATGAGGAATTGGCCTTTTGTGTTACAGGCCTCAGGAAGGGAGCCCTTAAGGAAAACAACTTTTCTTAGCTTAACCAGGTGTGATTCAGGGATTCAGGATACAGTTTAGTTTATATGTACTAACTCGGAGAGACTAAATTGAGTCACAGAGAGAAAGTCACAGGGAGAGAGAGAGAGAGAGAGAGAGAGAGAGAGAGAGAGAATGTCAGAAAGGCAGACAGAGAGACAGTAGATACTTTTGATTTACAGAGAGGCAATAGATTCTCTCTACCTAAGAGAGAGACACTCAGAGGAGAAATGAGTTAGTTAATTTATCAGGCTGCAGCCAGTTAGCTTTACCAGGCTAGAGGCTAGAGACTGCTACCAGAGCTAATCATTAGGACTGATCACCCAGGGCCCACGATGGCCCCAAGCATGGCACAGAGAAGAATGCAACTGGCAGACTAGGCTAAAGGACTCTTAAAAGACAGAGCAAGCAAGACAGCTTCTCAAGTTCTACAATGTCGCCATTTTCACCAGGAGGCTAGGCGCGAAAACCATCTTTCTTCAGCTCCTGAGCTGGCACGATATCGAGACCAAGATGAAAAAGCAGTTTAGCCACATGGACCCTGGACTTGGGGTAAACACCCTGTATTGCCTGAGAAAGCCTAACTAGCCTTTTACAAATGTATATGATGCTTAATTGGAGATGTTGACTGGACTGGACTTTGAGAGATACCCGAGAAATACACTCAGATTATAAACCACCTCTGTGGTCATGTCAGTTTGTCAAGTTTCTGCCGGACCTGTGTCTTCCTGGACCAAGGAACCCTGGCTACCCCAGCGGCAGACCCCCAACGCGGTCCGTAACACCAGAGACTCTAAACCCAGTCTGATGGTTGGCTCCAAAGCATAAACATCTTCATTGATCAGATGCTGGCAGAGCTTCCCAAGGAACAGCACACCAGGTTCTGTAAGACCCCAAAAACCGAGGGTGCCCCAGCACCCCACACCCCGGAAGGCGGCACCCAAATCACTCGCAAGAAATGGTCTCGATGCAATAGCATGAGGATTTCTTTATTCCAGAATTCTGGGTTCCATAGCCGTGCACCACGCAGGGTCAGAGGATTATGGACCACGAGTGCCGAATTGAGACAGCTTTTATAAGTTTACGACAGAGCCCGCGAATCACAAACCAATCATTTCTTAGCATGGAGAGCCCGCGAAATGGGAGCCAATCGATTTGTACCACTCCATAGTTTTTAGGCCAATCAGTTTAAATTATCGGAGCCCGCGCTCAGTGGACCAATTAGTTTTCTATAATGTCTACAGCTGCGTGAACTCCTGCTTAGGGGTAATGGCGTAAGTTTACAGAAGATAAGCTTAGCCCATTTCCAGTTACCCTATGGGGCCAGGATCACCTATTCAAGGCTTTTCTGCTAGGTCTAAACAAAGGGCGGGCTCTGGAATGTGACCTTTTACCTAGTTTCTAACAAAGCGAGATAGCATTTTAAACTACTGATTTCTTGGGGTCATTAGAATTAGGCTGTATTATTTTCTATCCTTTCAGTTCCTCTTGGCAACAGCAAAGGTGTTGGGGTTTGGTATCTGCAGACACAATGGATCCCCAGGTGGGGCAGGCTGACAACATACAGACTTCCTAAGAAAATGCAATACACCATTCAATGCATTTCTAAATGGTAAGAGTTTCTGAATTAGGAGACTTATGAAAAATTTTGTTCGTCCTGCTTTCCTTCTGTAATCTGTTAAGATTAATGCTGTTCATTGTATCTAAAGTATATTTCAAATACAGACACATAAGTCATTCAGCAAATATTCAAAAAGCAATAACAGGTCTCCTTGGACACAGGATTGTATCCAAGAACGGATACAGCATTGATAAGAAGATGAATCTTACAGGAGTAGTGGCGCCAGCAGCAGCAGCTCATCCAGAGGAAGGGCTATCAGCAGTGGAACCAAGCTGACAGGGTCCAGGCAGACCCTGCACCTGCTACCACTGACCATCGCTGTCCAGCCGGGCTGCAAGCAGCGGCGGATTTACAGTGCATTTCACCGCACAGAAGCCACATCAGAAATCTGCCTTCTGCCAGTCAGCTATGAGAGACTCACCTCCATCTTGGCTCGCAGATGCCAGAGAGATCAGACAGCCTGAGGGACACAAACATAACCCGAGGCCAACATCGCGGGGGTCTAAGCCCGACAGGCGTTGGCTTGCACCCAGGCCCTGGGCTGTTGAGGGGGGGCATCAGTGTGCCAACCCTGCCAGGAGGTTGTTAGCCCAGCAGACTCTCCCTGCACTTTCAGGGAGTGGGCACACGCCACCATCCTGGCCACCTGACACCTGGCCACCTGACAGAATCAGTTAACACTCATAGCCTGAGGGGAACTTTGCTCGGGCCTTTGCCTGCCAGGCTTTTGCCTAGACTCAGGGCCTGAGCAGCTAGGCTAGCCTTGTGTGCACAAACCAGTTTGGGAGATCAGTTGCCCAGCAGAGTGATCAGCACTCAGAAAAGGTCCCACAGCATACACCATCAGCACTCCCTGAAGGAGCAAACGGGTACCACCTGGTTCACAGAGACAATCTGGGGCAAGGCACACTAGGGCTCCAAGGGCACCCAAGAGAAGGACAGCACAACAACAATCTGTGACAGGGGAAACCCAGCCATCCAGTGTTGTGGAAATAGCCCTACAACCTTACAGGAGGCTCAAGCACCAGCCAGAGACAAGACCAACTAACGCCAGAGATAACAAGATGGCAAAGGGCAAACGTAGGAATGCTACTAACAGAAATCTAGGCAATATGGCAGCATCTGAATCAAACTTTCAAACATCAGCATGTCCTGGTTATGCCAACAAAACAGAAAAACAAGATTTGGATTTAAAATCACTGGTCATGATGCTGCTAGTAGAAGAACACAAAAAGGACATAAACGAATCTCTTAATGGAAACACAAAAATCACTTCAAGAAATTCAGGAGAATAAGGCTCAAGAGATATAAACCAATAAAGAAGAAACACACACACACACACACACACACACACACACACAAACCTAAAGAAATGCAGGAGAAAGTGAATCAAATGGCAGAAGTCATGAAAGAGGAAACACAAAAATCTCTTAAAGAATTAAAAGAAACCACAAACAAACAAATGAAGGAACTGAGCAAAAACATCCTAGATCTAAAAACAGAAGTAGAAACAACTAAGAAATCACAAATGGAGACAACTTTGGAGATAGAAAACCTTGAGAAGAAATCAGGAGCCATAGATGCAAATCTCAAAAACAGAATACAAGAGATGGAAGAAAGAATCTCAGATGCTGAAGATACCATAGAAACCATTGACTCAACAGTCAAAGAAAATGCAAAATGCAAAAAGCTTGTATCCCAGAAAATCCAGGAAATCCAGGACACAATGAGAAGATCAAACCTAAGGATTATAGGCATAGATGAGAGTGAAGATTTACAGCTGAAAGGGCCAGTAAATATCTTCAACAAAATTATGGAAGAAGACTTTCCCAACTTAAAGAGAGAGATGTCTATGAATATACAAGAAGCCTACAGAACTCCAAACAGACTGGACCTGAGCAGAAATACCTCCCATCACATAATAATCAAAACCCCAAATGTACTAAACAAAGAAAGAATATTAAAGGCAGTAAGAGAAAAAGGCCAAGTAAAATATAAAGGAAGACCTATCAGAATCACACCAGACTTCTCACCAGAAACCATGAAAGCTAGAAGATCCTGGGCAGATCTCATGCAGACTCTAAGAGAAGACAAATGTCAGCCAAGACTACATTACCCAGCAAAACTCTCAATGACCATAGATGGAGAAACCAAGATACTCCATGACAAAACCAAATTACACAATATCTTTCCACAAACCCAGCTCTACAAAGAATAATAGGAGGAAAGCTCCAATACAAGGACGGAAACTACACCTTGGAAAAAGCAAGATAGTTACCTCCTTTCATCAAACCCAAAAGAAGATAACCACTCAAATATAAAAATAACATCAAAACAGGAAACAATAATCACTATTCCTTAATATCTCTTACTATCAATGGACTCAATTCCCCAATAAAAATACATAGACTAACAGACTGGATAAGGAAACAGGACCTTATATTTTGCTGCATACAGGAAACACACTACAGTGTCAAAGACAAAAACTACCTTTGAGTAAAAGGCTGGAAGACAATTTGACAAGCCAGTGGTCTCAGGAAACAAGCTAGAATAGCCATCAGATAAAATTGACTTTCAACCTAAAGTCATCAAAAGAGACACAGAAGGACACTTCTTGTTGGTCAAAGGAAAAATCCACCAAGAAGAATTCTCAATTCTGAACATCTACGGGCCAAATGCAAAGGCACCCTCATTCATAAAAAGAAACTTCACTAAAGCTCAAAGTACACATTGCACCTAACACAATAATTGTGGGTGACTTCAACACTCCATTCTTGTCAATGGACCAATCAGGAAAAGAGAAACTAAACAGGGACACAGTAAAACTAATTGAAGCTTTGGACCAATTGGATTTGACTGATATTTATTGAACATTTCACCCTAAAGCAGACGAATATACCTTTATCTCAGCACCTCATGGTACCTTCTCCAAAATCGACCATATAATTGGTCATAAGACAGACCTCAACAAATATAAGAAGATCGAACTAATCCCATGCCTCCTATCAGATCACTATGGAGTAAGAGTGGTTTTCAATAGCAACAAAAACAACAGAGAGCCCACATACACATGGAGGCTGAACAATACTCCACTCAATGACACCTTGGCCAAAGAAGAAATAAAGTAAGAAATCAGAGACTTTTTAGAATTTAATGAAAATGAAGGCACAACATACCCAAATCTTTGGGACACAATGAAAGCAGTGCTAAGAGGAAAACTCATAGCTCTGAGTGCCAACAAAAAGAAAATAGAGAGAGCATACACTAGCAGCTTAACGACACACCTGAAAGTCCTGGAACAAAAGTAATATACAGCAAACCGGTAGCCAGCATCAAACTAAATGGAGAGAAACTTGAAGCAATCCCACTAAAATCGGGGACTAGACAGGGCTGCCCCCTTTCTCCTTATCTTTTCAATATTGTATTGGAGGTACTAGCTCAGGCAATTAGACAACATAAGGAAGTCAAAGGAATACAAATTGGAAAGGAAGAAGTCAAACTATCATTATTTGCAGATGATATGATAGTCTACCTAAGTGACCCAAAAAATTCCACTAGAGAACTGCTATAGCTGATAAACAACTTCAGCAAAGTGGAAGGTTATAAAATCAACTCAAGCACATCAGTAGCCTTCCTATACTCAAAGGATAAGCAGGCTGAGAAAGAAATTACGGAAATGACACCATTCACAATAGCCACAAACAGTATAAAGTACCTTGGGGTGACTCTTTTTTTATATTAATTTAATTTTTTACTGAATATAATCTTCATTTACATTTCAAATGCTAAAATCTTTACCAGTTTTCCCCCCTCCCCCAAAAACCCCAACCCTTCCTCCCACCCCCTGCATCCAAGTATATGCCCCTCCACCTGACCCAAACCCACCTCCCCCCAACCTTGATTTCCCTTTGTTGGGGCATCTATTGAGACTTCACAGGACCAAGAACCTCTCTTCCCACTGATGCCCGACAAGGCATTCCTTTGCAACATTTTGGCTGGAACCATGTGTACCCCTTGGTTGATGGCTTAGTCCCCGGGAGTCCTGGGGTATCTGGGTGACTGACCGCATTGTTCTTCCCAAAAAGCACACATTGCACCTAACACAATAATTGTGGGTGACTTCAACACTGCACTTTCCTCAATGGACCGATCAGGAAAACAGAAACTAAACAGGGACAAAATGAAACTAATTGAAGCTTTGGACCAATTAGATTTAACAGATATATATAGAACATTCTATCCTAAAACAAAAGAATATACCTTTTTCTCAGCACCTCATGGTACCTTCTCCAAAATCGACCATATAATTGGTCACAAGACAGACCTCAACAAATATAAGAAGATAGAACTAATCCCATGCCTCCTATCTGATCACTATGGAGTAAAAGTGGTCTTCAATAGCAACAGAAACAACAGAAAACCCACATACACGTGGAAACTGAACAATACTCTACTCAATGATACCTTGGTCAAGGAAGAAATAAAGAAAGAAATTAAAGACTTTTTAGAACACAATGAAAATGAAAACACAACATACCCAAATCTATGGGACACAATGAAAGCAGTGCTAAGAGGAAAACTCATAGCCCTGAGTGCCTCCAAAAAGAAAATGGAGAGAGCATACATTACCAGCTTAATGACATTCCTGAAAGCCATAGAACAAAAAGAAGCTATTTCGCCCAGGAGGAGTAGAAGGCAGGAAATCATCAAACTCAGGGCCGAAATCAATCAAGTAGAAACAAAGAGAACCATACAAAAAATCAACAAAACCAGGAGCTGGTTCTTTGAGAAAATCAACAAGATAGATAAACCCTTAGCCAGACTGACCAAAGGGCACAGAGAAAGTATCCAAATTAACAAACTTAGAAATGAAAAGGGAGACATAACAACGGAAACTGAGGAAATCCAAAAAATCATCAGATCCTACTACAAGAGCCTGTACTCAACACAACTGGAGAATCTGGAGGAAATGGACAATTTCCTTGACAGATACCAAATACCAAAATTAAATCAGGACCAACTAGACCATCTAAACAGTCCCATAATGCCTAAAGAAATAGAAGGAGTCATAGAAAGTCTTCCAACCAAAAAAAGCACAGGACTGGATGGCTTCAGTGCAGAATTCTACCAGACCTTCAAAGAAAAGTTAACACCAATACTCTTCAAACTATTCCACAAAATAGAAACAGAAGGAACACTACTCAATTCCTTCTACGAAGCCACAATTATGCTGATATCAAAGCCACAAAAAGATCCAACAAAGAAAGAGAACTTCAGACCAATTTCCCTTATGAACATCGATGCAAAAATACTCAATAAAATTCTTGCCAACTGAATCCAAGAACACATCAAAACGATCATCCACCATGATCAAGTAGACTTTATCCCGGGAATGCAAGGTTGGTTCAATATACGGAAATCCATCAATACAATCCACTACATAAACAAACTCAAAGAACAAAACCACATGGTCATTTCATTGGATGCTGAAAAAGCATTTGACAAAATTCAGCATCCCTTCATGCTTAAAGTCTTGGAGAGAACAGGAATTCAAGGCCCATACCTAAACATAGTAAAAGCAATATACAGCAAACCGGTAGCCAGCATCCAACTAAATGGAGAGAAACTTGAAGCAATCCCACTGAAATCAGGGACCAGACAAGGCTGCCCCCTTTCTCCTTATCTTTTCAATATTGTACTTGAGGTACTAGCTCGGGCAATTCGACAACATAAGGAGGTCAAAGGGATACAAATTGGAAAGGAAGAAGTCAAACTATCATTATTTGCAGACGACATGATCGTCTACCTAAGTGACCCAAGGAACTCCACTAGAGAGCTCCTACAGCTGATAAACAACTTCAGCAAAGTGGCAGGTTATAAAATCAACTCAAGCAAATCAGTGGCCTTCCTATACTCAAAGGATAAGCAGGCTGAGAAAGAAATTAGGGAAATGACCCCCTTTACAATAGCCTCAAACAGTATAAAGTATCTTGGGGTGACTCTTACCAAACATGTGAAAGATCTGTATGACAAGAACTTCAAGACTCTGAAGAAGGAAATGGAAGAAGACCTCAAAAAATGGGAAAACCTCCCATGCTCATGGATCGGAAGAATCAATATAGTTAAAATGGCCATTCTGCCTAAAGCACTATACAGATTCAATGCAATACCCATCAAAATCCCAACTCAATTCTTCACAGAGTTAGAAAGAGCAATTATCAAATTCATCTGGAACAACAAAAAACCCAGGATAGCTAAAACTATTCTCAGCAACAAAAGAAAATCTGGGGGAATCAGTATCCCTGACCTCAAGCAATACTACAGAGCAATAGTGTTAAAAACTGCATGGTATTGGTACAGTGACAGACAGGAGGGTCAATGGAACAGGATTGAAGATCCAGAAATGAACCCACACACCTATGGCCACTTGATCCTCGACAAAGAGGCTGAAAACATCCAATGGAAAAAAGATAGCCTTTTCAACAAATGGTGCTGGTTCAACTGGAGGGCAGCATGCAGAAGAATGCGAACTGATCCATCCTTGTCTCCTTGTACTAAGCTCAAATCCAAATGGATCAAGGACCTCCACATAAAGCCAGACACTCTGAAGCTAATAGAAAAGAAACTGGGGAAGACCCTTGAGGACATCGGTACAGGGAGAAAGTTTCTGAACAGAACACCAATAGCGTATCCTCTAAGAGCAAGAATTGACAAATGGGACCTCATAAAATTACAAAGTTTCTGTAAGGCAAAGGACACCATCAAGAGGACAAATCAGCAACCAACAAATTGGGAAAAGATCTTCACCAATCCTACATCAGATAGAGGGCTAATATCCAATATATATAAAGAACTCAAGAAGTTAGACTCCAGAAAACCAAACAACCCTATTAAAAAATGGGGTACAGAGTTAAACAAAGAATTCTCACCTGAAGAACTTCGGATGGCGGAGAAGCATCTTAAAAAATGCTCAACTTCATTAGTCATTAGGGAAATGCAAATCAAAACAACCCTAAGATTTCATCTTACACCAGTCAGAATGGCTAAGATTAAAAATTCAGGAGACAGCAGGTGTTGGAGAGGGTGTGGAGAAAGAGGAACACTCCTCCACTGCTGGTGGGGTTGCAAATTGGTACAACCACTCTGGAAAGCAGTCTGGTGGTTCCTCTGAAAACTGGGCACCTCACTTCCAGAAGATCCTGCTATACCACTCCTGGGCATATACCCAGAAGACTCCCCATCATGTAATAAGGATACATGTTCTACTATGTTCATAGCAGCCCTATTTATAATTGCCAGATGCTGGAAAGAACCCAGGTATCCCTCAACAGAAGAATGGATGCAAAAAATGTGGTATATCTACACAATGGAGTACTATTCAGCCATTAGAAACAATGAATTCATGAAATTCTTAGGCAAATGGATGGAGCTAGAGAACATCCTACTAAGTGAGGTAACCCAGACTCAAAAGGTGAATCATGGTATGCACTCACTAATAAGTGGATATTAACCTAGAAAACTGGAATACCCAAAACATAATCCACACATCAAATGAGGTACAAGAAGAAAGGAGGAGTGGCCCCTGGTTCTGGAAAGACTCAGTGAAGCAGTATTTGGCAAAACCAGAACGGGGAAGTGGGAAGGGGTGGATGGGAGGACAGGGGAAGAGAAGGGGGCTTATGGGACTTTCGGGGAGTGGGGGGGCTAGAAAAGGGGAAATAATTTGAAATGTAAATAAATTATATCGAATAAAAAAAAAAAGAATAGCACTTAATCAATGAAGAGGGTCCCTGTGATGGGGAGTAGGGAGAGAACAGCATTTGATATAAAAAAAATAAACAAATTAAAAATAAATAAATAATACCTCATCAAATTACACAGTTTTTATATCTCATTCAAAGAAAGAAGCAGAAAGTAGTGATTAATACATAAGACAATAACTGGATATTATGAAGAAAATAACAGATTTGAGAGTGCTCTGCCCTAAACAGAAGAGATATATTATAGCCCTTATCCAAATTCTCATGGAAAATTTTTGAAAAGACAGAAAATAATAGGAGCCACGGGTAGTTAGTGACATTAAGGAAACAGTGATTTCTACACAGTGGTGCAGCAGTACATATCAATTTATAAACTTTGTGACATGTACAAGACCTGTACAAGCTTCAGCCATGCAAAAATCTCAATATGAAAGGAAAACATGAGCATTAAGTTCTACTATAGCTGATAGTAAACGACAGATGATCACAAGGATAGCAAGTCAGTTTCTTATAAAAATGTAGCCTCTGGTATGTATGTTCATCTAGCTCCATTGGAGGTCAAACATCCAAGAGTGTATAGTTTTATTGACAGTTTGAAAAATATAAAAAACAAAATGTATCATTAGAAAAGAGATGCTGGGACAAATTTGGGGAGATGGATAATATGAACAAAGTACCTTATATAAAGTTCTCAAAAATACCAATAAATATGAGAAAAATAAATAAATAAAAATTTTTGAAAGGAGGAAACATCAGAAACAAAGACAAAAATTACATTTTGATTATGCTCATAAAATGTATTTGGTATGTTATCAAAAATCGCTGGAATTATTGAACAGTTTAGTTCTTTCTGGTAAAATATTACCACTTCAAAGTCATATTATATTTCTGAAGTCAGTCTCATGCAAGATGACACAAAAGTCAGCTTTATGTTAATACTCAATAGTTTAATCATTCCCATTCACCCTATACAATGAGTGCATTGGCAATCATTACATAAAATTGGGTCTTTATATGATAGAACATATAATGTATATGTATCTAAAATTAATAACAACTAACAAAGAAGCCAATATATCCAAAATATCCTATAAAAAGACTAAGCCAAAGAATGGAAAAAAGGAGAAATGAACTAAAAAGCAAAGAAAGAAACAAAATAATATCAAAGAAATAGAGAAAGACACCAAAACAACTAGAAAGGAAGAAAAAAGAAATAAAGGAAGGAAGGAAGGAAAGAAGGAAGGAAGGAAGGAAGGAAGGAAGGAAGGAAGGAAGAAAGAAAGAAAGAAAGAAAGAAAGAAAGAAAGAAAGAAAGAAAGAAAGAAAGAAAGAAAGAAAGAAAAAAGAAAGAAAGAAAAAAGAAAGAAAGAGAAAGAAAGATTTTTAATATCTAGAATTTAAGCACTGCAAAGTTGAGGCAGGAAAAAAACCAGAAAACACTATAAGACAATTAATGTAAAAGTTGGTAAAATGAGCACATTGATAGAAACTTGATTTATAGCTGAGCTTGCACTGTTGCACTTTGGGAGCCTTTGAATTTTTTCTATAAATGGTGCTGAAACTATTGGCTATCCATATGGAAAAAGTAGAATTAGACTGCTAACACCCTCACAGAAATCAATCACAGATAAATTAGTCCTTTAAATGTGAAAGAAAAGGCACTATTTCTAAATTTACAAAAGAATGTATTCAGTTGTGGATGATGACAGAAATAAATTTTCTTAATAAAAACGATATAAGAATTAATTTTACCATAGAGCATTAAAGGAAAGACAAATATTTTTTCATAATACACTAAAGAACACATTGACTAAATTTCCCCTCAAGAGAAAAAATATAAGTGCAACATTGAAAAATTAATACTGGATTACTGCGCACGAGGAAGGATAGTATGAAATCAATACAAGCATACCAAACAATCTACTACAATTTTAGAAAAAATATTTGAACAAGGAATTTATTGATAAAGAAAAGTATTCATAAATTCAAATAGTACAATATTTTATACTAATAGGCATAAAAACAAATATGTAAAGAAGGAAGGGATGCAAACATTGATGATTTATGGTTGAACTTCTCCCTAAATGGATATGATGTTTGAATATGAAGAAGTAAATCAGAGATAGAAACAAAGAGTTAGAAGAAGCTATGTTTTTAGGCAGTGGAGTATGCCTTTAACACCATATTGAGCATGGCTTACTCCTCTTGTTCTTTTATATACAAAATGAAAATTATCTTGTTAATCTTGAATATGCCAACAGCATTTTACAATTCCAAGAGTAAATATTAAAAAAACAATGCTATCATCTATAGATATCTGATATTTAAAATCAGGATTATACAATATCATTATTTCCATTTTGTTGGCTTTTGAAGACAAATGTTATTTGTATGCCTATTATATTATTTCATGGCAAACAAATATTTTATTTTTTTATTGAGAAATATTTTTGGATGGGCACTTGGAAAGGGTCCTTGCAGCATCTACCATCTTCACTCCTAGATGGACCAGAAAGGCAACTTCAGGTACACAGAGATATTCCAAGTTTAACATCGCCAAGTACACAGCCTGTCAGGCTTTTGCTGGTGCCCAAGGCCTGGGCACCTTTGCGGGTCATCTGTGTGCCAGCCCTATTCTGGGTTGTTTGCCCTGCAGAGTGATCAGCACTTGGAAAGGGTCCCCGCAGCATCCACCATCTTTGCTCCTGGACGGAAGAGACAGGCAATACCAGGTACACAGAGATATCCTGAGTTTAGCATTGCTCAGGACACAGCCTGCTAGGCTTCTACCTGTGCCCAAGGCCTGGGCATTTCTGAGGGTCATCTGTATGCCAGCCCTGTTAGGGAATGTTTGCCCTGCAAAGTGACCAGCACTTGGAAGGGGTCCTTGCAGCCTCCACCATCTTTGCTCCTGGACAGACCAGACAGGCAACACCAGGTACACAGAGACAACCCGAGTATAACATTGCTTGGGGCAAGGCACATCAGGGTTCCAACAGCACCCAAGAGTAGGGCAATCTGTGCCAGGGAAAATCAGGTAATCCAGAGGTAGAGAAATAGCCTTATAGGCTCACAGGAGGTTCAAGCACCAGCCAATGGCAACAGGACCAACTAACCCCAGAGATAACCAGATGGCAAAAAGGCAAATGTAGGAACATTACTAACAGAAATGAAGGCAATATGGCAGCATCCGAACCCAATTCTCTGACAACAGCAAGTCCAGAATATGGGTCAACAGATAGAAGCCAATAAAGAGGAAATGCAAAAATCACTTAAAGAAATACAGGAGAAATTGGGAAAACAGACAAAAGCCATGAAAGAGGAAACAAAAAATCTCTTAAAGCATTACAGGAAAACACAAAAAAGCAAGTGAAGGAACTAAGCAAAGCCATCCAGGTTCTAAAAACAGAAGTAGAAACAACTAAGAAATCACAAAGCGAGACAACTTTGGAGAAAGAAAACCTTGGGAAGAAATCGGCGGTCATAGATGCAAATATTATCAGCAGAATACAAGAGATAGAAGAAAGAATCTCAGAAGCCAAAGATACCATAGAAAGCATTGACAGTCAAAGAAAATGCAAAATGCAAAAAGCTTGTAACCTAAAACATCCAGGAAATCCAGGACACAATAAGACCAAACCGAATGATTATAAGTATAGATGAGAATGAAGATTTACAACTTAAAGGGCCAGCAAATATCTTCAACAAAATTATGGAGGAACACTTCCCTAACCTAAAGAAAGAGATGCCCATGAATAAACAAGAAGCCTACAGAACTCCAAACAGACTGGACTAGAACAGAAATACCTCCTGTCACATAATAATCAAAACCCCAAATGTACTAAACAAAGAAAGAATATTAAAGGCAGTAAGAGAAAAAGGCCAAGTAATATATAAAGGAAGACCTATCAAAATTACACCAGACATCTCACCAGAGATCATGAAAGCTAGAAGATCCTGGGCAGATCTCATGCAGATGCTAAGAGAACACAAATGCTAGCCAAGACTACTATACCTAGCAAAACTCTCAATCACCATAGATGGAGAAACCAAGATATTCTATGATAAAACCAAATTTACATAATATTTTTCCACAAACCCAGCCCTACAAAGGATAATAGGCTGAAAACACCAATACAAGGTGGGAAACTACACCCTGGAAAAAGCAAGATAGTAACCTTCTTTCATCAAACCCAAAAGAAGATAACCACTCAAACATAAAAATAACATCAAAAATAACAGGAAGTAATAATCCTGTTATTATTATTCCTTAATATCCCTTAACATCAATGGACTCAATTCCCCAATAAAAAGACATAGACTAACAGACTGTATATGTAAACAGGACCCTATATTTTGCTGCATACAGGAAACACACCACAGTGTCAAAGACAAACACTACCTTTGAGTAAAAGGCTGGAAAACAATTTTACAACCAAATGGTCCCAGGAAACAAGCTGGAATAGCCATTCTAATATCAGATAAATTTCACTTTCAACTTAAATCAACAAGAGACACAGAAGGATCCTTTTTTTGGTCAAAGGAAAACTCCATCAAGAAGAACTCTCAATTCTGAACATCTATGCTCCAAATGCAAGGGCACTCTCATTTGTAAAAGAAACTCTTCTAAAGCACAAAGCAGACATTGTACCTAACACAATAATTGTGATGACTTCAACACTCCACTCTCCTCAATGGACTGATCAGGAAAACAGAAAATAAGCAGGGACACAATGAAACTAATTGAAGCTTGGAACCAATTAGATTTAACAGATATTTATAGAACATTTCACCCTAAAGCAAAAGAATATACCTTTTTCCTCAGCACCTCATGGTACTTTCTCCAAAATCAACCATATAATTGGTCACAAGACAGACCTCAACAGATATAAGAAGATTGAACTAATTCCATGCCTCCTATCAGATCACTATGGAGTAAGAGAGGTCTTTAATAGCTACAAAAACAACAGAAAGACCACATACACATGGAAGGTGAACAATACTCTACTCAATGCTAACTTGGTCAAGGAAGAAATAAAGAAAGAAATCAAAGACTTTTTAGAATTTAATGAAAATGAAGGCACAACATACCCAAAGTTATGGAACACAATGAAGGCAATGCTAAGAGGAAAACTCATAGCCCTGAGTGCCTCCAAAAAGAAACCAGAGAGAGAATATACTAGCAGATTAATGGCACACCTGATAGCCCTGGAACAAAAAGAAGCTAATTCACCCAGGAGGAGTAGAAGACAGGAAATTATCAAACTTAGTAGAAACTAGGAGAACCATTCAAAGAATCAACAAAACCAGGAGCTGGTTCTTTGAGAAAATCAACAAGATAGATAAACAATTAGCCAGACAAATCAGGGCACAGAGACAATATCCAAATTAACAAAATTGGAAATGAAAAGGGAGATATCACAACAGAAACTGAAGAAATTCAAAAAATCATCAGCTCCTACTACAAAAACCTATACTCAACACAACTGGAAAATCTGGATAAAATGGACAATTTCCTAGACAGATACCAAATACCAAAATTAAATCAGAATCAAATAGATCATCTAAACAGTCTATAACCCATAAAGAAATAGAAGTGGTCATTGAAAGTCTTCCAACCAAAAAAAAGCACAGGACCAGATGGTTTTAGTGCAGAATTTTATCAGACCTTCAAAGTAGGCCTAACACAAATATGCTTCAAACTATTCCACAAAATAGAAACAGAAGGAACACTACCCAACTCTTTCTATGAAGCCACAATTACACTGATACCAAACCACACAAAGATCAAACAAAGAAAGAAAACTGTAGAAGAATTTCCCTAATGAATATCAATGCAAAAACACTCAATAAAATTCTTGCCAACCTATTCCAAGAACACATCAAAATGATCATGCATCATGATCAAGTAGGCTTCATCCCAGGGATGCAGAGATGGTCCAATATATGGAAATCCATCAATGCAATCCACTACATAAACAAACTCAAAGGAAAAAAGTCACAAAGTCATTTCATTAGATACTAAAAAAGCATTTGACAAAATTCAGTAGCCTTTCATGCTAAAAGTCTTGGAAAGAACAGGAATTCCAGGCCCATACCTAAAGATAGTAAAAGCAATATACAGCAAACCTATAGCCAACATCAAACTAAATGGAGAGAAACTTGAAGCAATTCCACTAGAATCAGGAACTAGACAAGGCTGTGCCCTCTCTCATTATCTTCTCAATATAGTACTTGAAGTTCTAGGTAGCACAGTTAGACAACATAAGGAGGTCAAAGGGATACAAATTGGAAAGGAAGAAATCAAACTATCACTATTCACAGATGATATGATTGTATACTTAAGTGACTCCCCCCCCACCCACAAAAAAAAGAACTCCTCCAGAGAACTTCTAAAGCTGATAAACAACTTCACAAAATGGCTGGTTATAAAATCAGCTCAAGCAAATCAGTAGCCTTCCAATACTCAAAAGATAAGCAGGGTGAGAAAGAAATTAGGGAAATGACACCCTTCACAATAGCCACAGACAATATAAAGTATCTTTGTGTGACTCTAACCAAACAAGTGAAAGATCTGTATGACAAGAACTTCAGGTCTCTGAAGAGGGAAATTGTAGAAACCTCAAAAAAATGGAAAAATCTTCCATGCTCATGGATTGGCAGGATTAATATAGTAAAAATGGCCATCTTGTAAAAAGCAATATACAGATTCAATGCAATCCCCATCAAAATCCCAACTCAGTTCTTCATAGAGTTAGAAAGAGCAATTCTCAAATTCATCTGGAATAACAAAAAAACCCAGGATAGTTAAGACTATTCTCAACAATAAAAGAACTTCTCAGGGAATCAGTATCCCGGACCTCAAGCAGTACTACAGAGCAATAGTGTTAAAAACTGCATGGTATTGGTACAGTGACAGGCAGGTAGATCAATGGACAGGACTGAAGACCCAGAAATAAACCCACACACCTATGATCACTTGATCTTAGACAAAGGAGCTAAAACCATCCAGTGGAAAAAAAGATAACCTTTTCAACAAATGGTGCTGGCTCAACTAGAAATCAGCATGCAGAAGAATGCAAATCAATCCATTCTTATCTCCTTGTACTAAGCTCAACTCCAAGTGGATCAAAGACCTCTACATAAAACCAAACACACTGAAACTAATAGAAAAGAAACTGGGAAGACCCTTGAGGACATGGCCCCAAGGAAAATTCCCGAACAGTACACCAATAGCTTATGCTCTAAGATCAAGAATTGACAAATGGGACCTCATAAAATTACAAAGTTGCTGTAATGCAAAGGACACTGTCAAAAGGACAAAACAGCAACAAACAAATTGGGAAAAGATCTTCACCAACCCTAAATCCGACAGAGGGCTAATATCCAATATACACAAAGAACTCAATAAGTTAGATAGCTGAAGAATTTTGAAAGGCTGAGAAGCACCTTAAGAAATGTTCAATATCATTAGTCATTATGGAAATGCAAATCAAAACAGCTCTGGGACATCACCTCATACCAGTCAGAATGGTTAAGATTAAAATCTCAGGAGACAGCAGGTATTGGAGAGGATGTGGAGAAAGAGGAACACTCCTCCACTGTTGGTGGGATTGCAAGCTGGTACAGCCACTCTGGAAATCAGTCTGGCAGGTCCTCAGAAAAGTGGACATGACACTTCCTGAGAACCCTGTTATACCAGAGGATTCCCTGGCATACAATAATTACACATGCTTCACTCTGTTCATAGCAGCCTTATTTATAATAGCCAGATGTCTCTCAGTGGTGGAATGGATACAGAAAATGTGGTGTATTTACACAATGGAATACTATTCAACAATTATAAACAATGAATTCATGAAATTCTTAGGGCAATGATTGGAACTGGAAAATATAATCCTAAGTGAGGTAACCCAATCACAAAAGAACACACATGGAATGCAGTCACTGATAAGTGGATAGAAGCTCTTAATAACCCAGTCACAATTAGCATATCAAATGATTCCCAAGAAGAAGGAAGGAGAGGGCCCTGGTCCTGGAAAGACTTAATGCAGCAATGTAGGGGATATTACTAGGACAGAGAAGTGGGAGGGGTTTGATTGGAGAATGGACTGATGGAAGAGGGCTTATGGGACTTATGGGGAGGGGGGAACCAGGAAAGGGGAAATATTTGGAATGTAAACAAACAATGTAGAAAATAAAAAAAATGTTCAACATTGTTTTTTAAATTTTTTTATTTTCTATATTCTTTGTGAAAAAAAAGAAAAAGAAAAATATTTTTAAACATAATATATTCTGACTATGATTTCTCCTCCCTAGTTCCTCTCAGTTCCTTTCCACTTTTCCTTCCATTCATATCCACCTACTTCTGCCTCTCATTAGTAAACAAGCATATATGTGATACATTTTGACTAGATATAGCTTGACATTTTATTTCCTTTTTGTATTATAAGTTCACTGCGAATATGCCATACAAGATTCAAGTCAGTTTCCAGAGCCTACCTTATTTTATGATGAAAGTGAATTGTGCCAGTGAAAAGAATATATTGTTCTTTAAATTGTTAAATATAAAACTTATATCAAATTAAAGGTAAAATATTCAGGAACTCAATTAATATCTATAATTATATATAGTAATACTAGACACAGATATGTATTACAATAATTGTGATTTCATGTATTTGGTTTACTATGGAAACTGATAATGTTGGCATACATTTTTCAGAGCTTTTAAGTAGTGAAAATAAATTTTCCATACTTGTTTATAAATTCCTAGGAGCTGATATAGAGATTCTACTGGACTCCACAGCATTACTATGGCAATGATTACAAATCTATGTTTCCATGTTTGATTATATTAAGTTAAAAGATTCAATTTGATATATTATAGTAATAGAAGATGTTTTTGAGGATAAATTTGAGTAAGGTGATATCTTCTTCACCATGTAAACCTATCAGAAAGACAACGCTGTACACTGATTGATCTTACTGATTGCTTGATTGTGATCTTACTCCATATATATGCACTAATTCATTTCTTCACCATATTAACTAATCATCAGTTAGGCTCAATAAAATAATATATTTTACTGAATTATGTAAGGTGTAAGTAAATCAACTGGAATGTGACTGTGGGACACCCTGTTCCAGGCCCCAAACTTTAGTTTGTGAGTTTAAATCAAGCATTGAAATTTTCAGTAAAGAAGTATCTTTGTTATTCAATCATTATTTCACTACATACTTTCTAAAAGAATTTTCCTAGTTTATGTTTTTAAAAAGCTACTGGTATGTACAAAATAATTAAAATTTCCCATAAGTTATAATCAAAGTAGTTTAAATAATCTCTGTAAGTATAGGAACAAGGAAGATGTCTAAACTTCCCAAGTGAATCAGCATGATGACAAATATGGAGAAGGGCAGGTAGATGCTGAGTAGTGATATCCAAGAAGTTCCTAGAACCTACAATATTTCCAAACCTCTGTTGGAGTTGTGCTGTACACTATAACAGAAGCAGAAGGCTGTTAGAACAAATAGCATACAACCATCTGTCAAAGCTTTTAAAATATATATCTGTAGAATTGAAGAAAACTATGATAATATCTAGAATGTCTTAGCTTAGCAAGTTATAGCTGTGTGCAAAATAAGCAAAATATATCATTCAAAAACTGCCAAATAATGCATCCATCTCTGCACAATCATTGATACACTTTAGACAATCATTCATTTAAAACTGTATTTTATTTAAATGATATTGCATAAATTTTTTTCAGTGGTAATTTTTTCAATTTCTATGAATTCAATGCAATTTAATATTGCAAAAATACAACTTGAAACTATACAATGTGTAATTAAACTGCTTTGATATTTAAGAAAACTCTAGGGCTTTTCTTGGAAGATACAGCCTAAACTTTGCATAGAAAACACAGACTCAAATGTCATAGAACTATCGAAAAGTTCTATGGCATTTCAAGTATTACCATTGTAAACCTGATTTGGACATATAAACAACATTTGCATAAAATCCTTGATGATTTTAAACTAAAATTTAAGGCTATAGGAATAATTTATCATTAAACTAGTTACATCTGGAGAAATAAATGATTTTTATAGTTATTAGAGATTGTATATTTGTATCATTGTCTTAGTCAGGGTTTCTATTCCTGCACAAACATCATGACCATGAAGCAAGTTGGGGAGGAAATGGTTTATTGAGCTTACACTTCCACGTTGCAGTTCATCACTAAAGGAAGTCAGGACTGGAACTCAAGCAGGTCAGGAAGCAGGAGCTGATGCAGAGGCCATGGAAGGATGTTTCTTACTGGCTTGCTTCCCCTGGCTTGCTCAGCCTGCTCTCATATAGAACCCAAGAGCACCAGCCCAAAGGTGGTACCATCCACAAGGGGCCCTCCTCACTTGATCACTAATTGAGAAAATGCCCCACAGCTGGATCTCATGGAGGCTCCTTTCTCTGTAATAACTCCAGCCTGTGTCAAGTTGACACACAAAACTAGCCAGTACAATCACTATTATATAAATTATACAGAACAAATATTATCCATACCTTTTTATAGTTTGGACACAGTAAAGAAAAGAATACACTTACTGTTATACTTTTTCTACAACAAATTGAATACTTGGTATATTCTAAAATCTTGACATACTGAGAAAAAAATAAACTCAGAATACAGTATTACATAAATCCTACATAAATCTTGCCAATATAGGCAAATTGAATCCATGCAGTATAAGACTGTAAGTTACAGAAAAGTCTCTGGAAGTGTTGCAATGCTGTTTGGAACAGACAGTGCTTAAGTTTTTTTAATAATTCATCTAAGGAATGGAAAGAGACTACTAGTTGTACTACTAGAACAACCACAAAAGCATGCATCTGAACTGCAGAAATCTATTATGCATTTGATAATGCAGATTATAACTAAATTATACTAATTAGAGAAAAAAGAACAAATGGGAGATGCAACCCTGATTTTTATCAGAAATAGAGTTAAGAATTCTCAACAGTTTCAAGTTAAAGCAGCATTCAGAAATGGCATTTTATAGTTGGAAATGTACACCTTTATAGGTAGAACTAATGCAAGGAGATTTTATTTGATAGTTTAATGTAAATGATAAGAAATGCAAACAATAAACATTGATAGATATTGGGCCGTTAAAAAAAAAATAACCAGGGAAGAGCAGGTTCCAGCCCAGTGTCATGCCAACTTTTAGGACAAATATTTATTCTCTTATTTTCCTATTCAGGCCTCAAGCAGGGGTGGGGGGGATAGGTGAAAGGGCCTACACTGGAGAGCAGAACCGTGCAGAGCCCACCTCCAGTAGAAAGACAGGGCATCAAAAAAGGGATGAGGTTGCCATGATACAGTCAAAGACTCTGACTCATAATTATACCTGTTTGAAAGAACTGCAGGGACGAAGACGGAGAAGACCTGAGGAAAAGGGGATCCAGCGACAGGCCCAAACTGGGATCTATCTCAAGGGGAGCTCCCAAGGCCTGATGCTATTACTGAGGCTATGTAGCACTCACAAAAAGTGGCCTATCATGTCTGCCCTCTGAAAGACCCAACAAGAAGCTGAAAGATTCAGATGCAGATATTTACACCCCACCAAGGAACAGAAGTTGCAGACCCCTGTGGTTGAATTAAGGAAAAGCTGGCAGAAGCTAAGGAGCCTGTAGGAGCACCAGCAGTCTCAACTAACCTGGACCCCTGAGATCTCTCAGACCTTGGGCCACCAACCAGGCAGCATACACCAGCTGATATGAAGCCCCCAACACATATACAGCAGAGGACTGATGGGTTTGGACTCAGGCAGAGAAGATGCACCTAACCCTCAAGAGGTTCCAGGGAGTGGGGAAGTCTGGTGAGGTTGAGGGTAGCGGGTGTTAGGGAAATCCTCATGGAGATGGAGGAAGGAGGTAAGGGATATAGATCACTCAGAGGGAGAACTGGGAGGGGGATAAAATCTGGATTATATAAAAAGATAAAATAAAAAATTAAAAGTTAAAAATTAAAAATTAAAGGCCTATATCAACATTGTTATGATATTCTCTAAACTCAGTAGTATCATATATGTAAATTGCTAAACAAGGAACCTAGCATAGTTGGAATCACTACATAGGTTTTGGAACTAAGAAATCAAAGCATTGAAGACTATCTATACCTAAAAACTCAATGAAATAGAAGTTAGATTCATTGATAGGCAACTTGAACAAAATTGTAAGTAAGCAAGAAGTTGATATGTATATATGTAACATCTGTTATAGATTGAGACTGGATTTTTATTCTTTCATAGGCCTTATGGTTTCCTTTGAGACAGCTGTTCTTAACCTGGGGATGTGACCCTTTTCAGGGTCAAATGAAACTTTCACAGGGATTACATATCAAATATCCTATATATTAGATATTAACATTATGATTCTTAAGAGTAGCAAAATTACAGTTAGGAAGTAGCATCAAATATAATTTTATGATCGGAGGTCACTACAACATGATGAACAGTATGAAAGGGTTGTAATATTAAGAAACTTGAAAACCACTGTTTTAAGATTTTAGGTTCTGCAGACTTTGCAGCAAAGCACTAATTACATCTATCTGCACAATTATATCTTATGGATGATGTAATAAACACACTTAATACTGAATTTTTAATGTGAAAAAAAAATCCTGGATGCCACAGCAAATTATATATAAGCCTTCATTGCCCTGCACTTGAATTATTTCAGTGTTAGGATTTCCTGGAATACTGCATCCACTCCATTCTCCTTTGTATCTCCTTAGCCAATTTTCTCTGCCTCATTTCCCAACACTCTATTGGAAATGATCCTTGCTAAGATCATTTCACACTATCTCCAATGTTTCTCAGTCTGTCTAGTATATTTGGAATTTTTCTTTAACTAAAATGAGGCTCAAACAAGGTAAACTAAATAGTCCTCCTTAAAATGTCGGGACACTAAATTTCCCAAATCTCTTTATATATCACTGGGTTTTATTTTATTTACTGTGTTTCAATTTTGGTTTTCTATATCTACCTCATAAACATGGTTTTCAAACTTAGTCAATTTTAGGGATAATTTAAAATTTTTCCTTCATTTGATCATATAATGAGCTTCCAGGAGATAGTCAGAGGATGAATTATATATCAAATGCTCTTATCTGCCATGAGTCCTTACCGTGCCAAAGCTTTATAGTAAAACTAGACTTATAAAAATCAAGTATTTCTTGAAGATCAGTTATTAGACACTCTATTGTAACTTTAAACTCAAATGAAATGCATTTTCTTCCTTCACAGAATTTGCCTTTTTGGGGGTTCCATATTCAATTTATTATATGATGTCAACATTTCTTTAGCTGCTACAAATCATCTTTTAATCATACTTTGCCCCACCACCCACCAATCATCAATATGTAAACCTCCCATTGAGGGGATGCTCTTGGTCCTGTGAAGGATTGATACCCCAGTGTAGAGGCAGTGAGGAGGGAGTGGATGGGGAGCAGCCTCCTAGAGCAGTGTAAGGGGGCATGGGAGAGGGAGTTTGCAGAGGGGAAACTGGGAAAGAAGATGACATTTGAAATGTAATTAAAATGAAAGATAATAAATAATAAAACAAATAAAGCAGAAAACAACAACAACAAGAAAAGACAACTTCCCATCAAATTGCCATCAACGTCTCTGCCTGCTTTGATGAAGAAGGCCTAACTCTTGCCTCTCTTATCTACATGAGCCAGTCCCATGTTCAGCTCAGAAACTTATTCTTTTTCTTCTAGTCTTTTGTCCTAAAGAGTAACTTCTACATACGCATTCAGTCATTAAGTTCTCTTTTATACAATCTGTTTTCCATATTTTAGATAGGCTAATATTTCTTAAGTGGAAATGTCATTTTCAACCATTCTACAATCTCCAAACATAAAAGTTTTAGCATGGATTATAAGCATTCTGCATTTTTTTTTTTTTTTTGGTTTTTTGGATTTGGTTGTTTCGAGACAGGGTTTCTCTGTATATCCCTGGCTGTCCTGGAACTTACTCTGTAGACCAGTCAGGTCTGGAACTCAGAAGTCCGCCTGCCTCTGCCTCCCAGAGTGCTGGGATTACAGGCGTGTGCCACCACTGCCCAGCTTGCTTTTTTTGTTGTTGTTGTTGTTGTTGTTTATGATTTGTTGATACCCCTTTCTTCTGACTACCTACACTATAGCTATATAGCTAGTTATAAAGTCCTACAGTGAATGTAATGTGGATCTGTGTCTATAAAACATACATTTATTTTGGTTTCTTTAGGGAAGGTTTCTGTGCTGTAGACAGAGTCGGGCCCACAGCTCTTACTCTAATGGGATTTGAAGGTTGTGGTTAGATAAAATTTGACACATTATTCATCAGCAGATTGACACTCACTTAGGTTGTAGTCAGGAAAACAAGAATGTGCATGGTCATTTCAGTACTTTAGCATTAACAACTCCTGTGTTCTACTAGAGGAACCACTCAACAGACATACAGTGAATTCTCTATCTTCAAGAGCCAGTTCTTAAGTACAGGATAGTTTTGCTTGGATGTGAACTATGAATAGAAGTATTTTCTCAATTTGATTCCCTCTATTTTTTTTTACCACAAACAGTGAATATTAGCATTCCTTTTAAACAGCATGATATGTATTTCAGATAGCATGTAATAAGCATTTCCCCCGAAGAAAATTATACAGAATACTGAGTTCTACCAGGTGGGCATTATGATTGGTGTAGTACTTACTTATAGGCTGAGGCAAAAGAATGAGTTTAAGGGTAGCCTAATCTAGTTTGAAAGAATCTGCCAAATATAAAAGGATAAAAAAGATGAATAAAATAGAACAGAATATGATTTATAATTTTGACATGTAATAAATAGTTGAAATTTGGTTTACGTTTGCTATATTATTATATCAATAATAACTCTTAATGATTTGTTAATATATTTTAAAATCCAAGTTAATTCTCTTAAGAATGTGCCCAAATTATTATTATCTTGAGTAATGTAATTATTGCTATAAAGTTACTCTTTTGGGAATAATTTTGGGATATAGGAATTCCATAGTTCAATCCCTTTTAAAATTGCCTAGTACTTTACTTTAAAATACTTATTTTAGATGTTTAGGCTTTCAAGGCAGTTGGGTCTAGTAAGCCTCATAGGATTATATGAGCATTTTTTTATATAACTGATACCTCTAGCAATCACTTTTGTGCTCATGGTTGTGTCAAATGTGGACAAAATTTAAAAGTGCTCCTATAAGTATTCCACTTATAGAGCAAGGGCGAGTGGCTGGATTACTATTATATAGCAATTATTATCATCATGATGTGATTTGTTAATGAGCTTACTATATAACTGTTCTGGCATTTTATTTTCATTGTATGTGGTAAATGCCACAACACAAAGCTACTTCAAGGAGGAGAAGTTTACTTCATCTTATACTCGCAGGTTAACAACCTATCACTGGGGACAGTTAAGATCTAAAACAGGAACCATGGATGAACATTTATTACTAGCTTGTTCTTAGGATGAATCTCTGGCTCATGGACATTTAACATTCTTATTAAGCCTATGGATATGATCTAGATTCTCACAGTGAACTGGGTCAATCCACATCAATAAAGAAAATTTGTCAAAGACATTGGCCAAGAGCAGACCTGATGAAGGCACTTCTTCAATATAAGTTCCCCTTTCCCAGTGACTCTAACCTATGTCAAGTAGACAATGAAAACTGGACAAAGCAATATCTTAGCAAATGAGGTGCTCAGTAAAAGTTATTTACTATTAACAGGAAAATGGAAGTAAAAGGACAATTTAGATTAAGATGTGTATAGACCTGTGCAGTCATCAGCAAAAATGACCAATTATAATTTTTAAGAGATATATTGTGTATGCCTAAACAATAAATATATGTGTATATGTATTTAAAACTTAAGGATAATTTAATTAAAGTTAAATAACTACTTTAAATAATTATCAAGCACATAATTTGCATTTTCTGCAAGGAAAATCAAAGTTACACCACTAAAACACTTATGTGTTATAAAAAATAGTCTGTAATTACCAAGAACTCTCACTCATTTTTATTTACAAGTACAAACAATTAAATATTCTCAAGTTTATGAGAAATATGTAATATTTTATTATTTTCACTAAAAGTTCAGATACAGAGTACAAAACATGTTGAATATATATCTTTAAGAAATATTGTTAAGAATTTATGTGGAAAGGTTACAATAGATATTTTTATTGGGATGTTTTATTTTGCCCTCCTTCCCTTTGGTTTATATTCTTAAAACTTGAAAAAAATTGTGCTGGGAATCATTCTGTTGGTTCCTCAGAAAATCTGAAATAGCTCTACCAGAGGACCCAGCTATACTGCTCCTGGGCATATACCTAAAAGATGCTCCAAAGTATAACAAGGACATGAGCTCTATTATATTCATTGCAGCCTTAGTTATAATAGCCAGAAACTGGAAAGAACTGAGATTTCCCTCTGTAGAAGAATGAATACTGAAAATGTGATACATTTGCACAATGGAATACTACTCAGCTATTAAAATGACAACTTCACAAATTTTGTCGGCAAATGGATAGAACTAGAAAATACCATCCTGACTGAGATTACACAGACCCAAAAGGACATACATTGTTTGTACTCACTGCTAAGTGAATATTAGCCCAAAAACTCAGAATACCCATGATACAACTCAAAGACCATATGAAGTTTAACAAGAAGGAAGGCCAAACTCTGGCTGCTTCAGACCCACTTAGAATAAGAACAAAATAATTAGAGAAGGCAGAGAGAGAGAGAGAGAGAGAGAGAGAGAGAGAGAGAGAGAGAGAGAGCTGGGTGGGAGAGGGGAGGGAGAACAATGAGATGATAACACCAGATATAGCAAGAGACAGGAGAGATGTCCAATGGACCAGGACGATGAATAGAAATAAGTAGCAGTGGGTGGTAGGGAACTTGAAGAAACACAAGAAAGTCCCAGAAGGGAGGAATGCGAAAGGCTCCCAGGATCCAATGAGGATGACATTAGCCAAAATTCCCAGCAACAGGGAGATAGAACCTGAAGAGATCTCCAGTAGATAGACATGGCCTACAGTAGCGAGATGGAGATGTCCACCCATCTAAAAAATTTTAACCCAGAATTGTCCCTGTCTAAAGGAAATGCAGGGACAAGAATTGTCAAAGACTGAAAGAAAGGCCATCCAAAGATCACCTCACCATGAGAACCATTCCATCCACAGACACCAACCCTGACACTATTGCTAATGCCAAGATATGCTTGCAGACAGAAGCCTGGTATGGTTGGCTTCTGAGAGGTTCTGCCAGCATCTGACAAAGACAGATGCAGATACACACAGCCAATCATCATACTGAGCCCACTGACTCCAATGGAAGAGTGAGTAGAAAGGCTGAAAGAGATGAAGGGGATTGCAACACCATAGGAATGATAAAAGTATCAAGTTAATTGGCCTCAGAGCTCCCAGGGACTAAACCACCAACCAATGAGTATACATGGCTCCTGATACATATGTAGCAGAAGATTGCCTCATCTGGCATCAGTGGAGGGGAGGCACTTGATCATATACAGGTTTGATGTCTCCAGAGGAGGAGGATTATAGAGAGATAAGGCAGCTTGGGTGGGTGAGGGGGGGAAGCACCCTCAGAGACAAAGGGGAGGGCATTGGGATGGGGGGATTCATGGAGGGGAGTTAGGGAAGAGGAATAACATTTGAAATGAAAGCAAATAAAACAATAAATAAGTAAAGAAAACTATTTCTTAAATTGTGAATAACTAACTGATTGGAATCAATAAGAACCATAATTTACAGAGATCACATGGTCAGTAGTTCTGAATTTAAATTAAAATCCTACTCATGTAAGCAGTGCCTGCATATGATGAGAATTTACTAATATGTGTAAGGAACTACTATAGATGCCAATAAACTTCTGAACTGACAGCGTCCAAAAGGTGAGCTGTAGAATACAATTTCTTAATGAAATGTGTGCGTGTGCAGGTGTGAGTGTGTATGTGTGTGCACACATGCATATACATATGCGTGTTCATCTTGCAAAGTTAACAAAGTTTATTACATTGCAGACTTCTTAAACACACTCTTCAGTCTGGATTGTTCCAATGCTCCTGTTTGTATGGCTCTATTCTGATGTGTTTGTTCATGTATTGCCTTTTACACTATATATTATCATATATTATTATAATATATTGTATTATATTATGTTATATATCCTATTATTTTCCCTTACAGGCCTGTTTATTTTCTAATGAGAAACAGAAAAGGGGTGGAGCAAGATAGGTGGAAATATATGAACAATCTAGACAAATTAGAGGAATAAAAACATATCTGCATTTATTATATCTGATTCAGTTTCAATAAAATCTATTTCAATAAAATAAAAATGATGTAACTATATTATAATATCAAAAAAGTAAAGAAGAAAGGACACTTTTATTATCAGTAGTTGGTTTCCAAGGAACTGAGTCAAAATCGACTTGTAATTATGCAATCTCTACAGATCTTTATAGCAGAGCTTCTCTAGTTTCTATAAAGTTCTGTCAAAGAGGAAAAATTATGCTCCTATTTCCTTTGAACCAAAAAGAAATTCTCAAAAATAAATCTCACATTTATTGAGATTAAATCATTATAAATATGGCAATATTGACAGACTGAACATTATTAAAACTGTGGGTACTATATAATTTTAATACTCATTAATTGTGCACTACACCATGCCATTTATTATAAAATGTACAAGAACTATTAGGAACATTTTTATAATTACAGTGTAGTAATTTCTGATAAAATATCCCTGATGCCTATGCTCTCTACATCATAGCACTCTCAAGTCTCAGATTTCACTCCTTCAATACAACATCGCAGGCCTCACATGTACTGAGCCTGCATTGAACCTTGATAATGATATGATTGTTTCCAAGCAATATGCGGTAAACTTTATTGTGATATTACCCCATAGCAAAATTTAAAAACACAGGAAAGATAAAAATTAAAAGAAGTGGTTGCAAGGGTGATTGTGTAAATGCCAAGGAATGGTTTAGCTGGGTCCTCAGGTAGTATTATGTCCAATTTTCTGACGAACTAACAGACTGATTTCCAGAGTGGTTGTGCCAGCTTGCAATCCCACCACCAATGGAGGAGTGTTCCTCTTTCTTCACATCCTCAGCAGCATCAGTTGTCCCCTGAGTTTTTAACTTAGTCATTGTAATTAGTATGAAGTTGAATCTCAGGGTTGTTTTGATTTGCATTTCACTGATAGCTAAAGATGTTGAATATATTCCAATATATAACAAGGACACATGCTCCACTATGGATGGAACTAGAAGATATCATCCTGTGAATTGAATCTTGGGTATTCTGAACGTTTGGATTAATTTACACTTATCATACCATGTGTGTGTTTTGGGGTGTTTTTTTTGTGTGTGTGTGACTAAGTTACCTCACTCAGGATGATATTTCCTTTCTTTTTTATTTTTTTATTGGATATTTTATTTATTTACATTTGCCCTCACATTCCCCTAAACTGGGACATTGAGCCATCAGGGAACCAAGGGCCTCTTCTCCCATTGATGTCCAAACCTACCCACCTACTGCCTCCCTGCCATAGGATGGCCTTGTGGGACATCAATGGGACCAAGGAGTATTTATATGTCTGGTGTCATATGTCCCTCCATGTATACTCCTTGCTTGGTGGTTTAGATTCTGGGAGCTCTGGTTGGTTGATATTGTTGTTCTTCCTATGGGGTTGCAACCCCCTTTAGCTGCTTCAGTCCATTCTCTAACTCTTCCATTGAAGACTCCATGATCAGTTCACTGGTTGGATGTGAGCATCTACCTCTGTATATGTCAGGCTCTAGCAGAGCTTCTTAGGAGACAGCTATATCAGGCTCCTGTCAGCATGCACTTCTTAGCTTTTACAATAGTGTCCACATTTGGTGAC
Source organism: Apodemus sylvaticus (assembly GCF_947179515.1). Taxonomy (NCBI): domain Eukaryota; kingdom Metazoa; phylum Chordata; class Mammalia; order Rodentia; family Muridae; genus Apodemus; species Apodemus sylvaticus. The sequence continues at coordinate 49,662,924 of NC_067483.1, forward strand.
TGCATATGAGATGGATCCCCAGGTGGGGCAATCCCTTGGTGACCTTTCATTCAGTCTCTGCTCCACATTTTGTCTCTGTATTTGTCCCCTGAATATTTTATTACCCTTCTAAGAAGTACTGAAGGACCCACACTTTGGTCTTCTTGAGTTTCCTGTGGACTATGAATTGTATCTTAGGTTACCACACACAGGATGATATTTTGAAGTTCCATCCATTTGCTTGAGAATTTCATGAAGTCATTGTTTTTAATAGCTGAGTAGTATTACATTGTGTAAATAGATCACATTTTCTGTATCTATTCCTCTCTTGAAGGACAACTGGGTTATTTCCAGCTTCTGAATATTATAAATATGGATGCTATGAATACAGAGAAGCATATGTCTTTATTACATGTTGGAGTATCTTCTGAGTATATGCCCAAGAGTACTATAGCATATGAAGCTTAAGGAGAAGGAAGACCAAAATGTGAATGCTTCAGTGCTTCTTAGATGGCTGAACAAAATACTCACAGGAGGAACTATGGAGACAAAGTGTGGAGCAGAAATTGAAGGAAAGGTCATCCAGAGACTGCCCCACCTGTGGATCCATCCCATATACAGCCAACAAACCTGGATGCTATTGTGAATGCCTGGAAGCCTTATATGGATGTCTCCTGAGAGGCTGTACCAGAGCTTGAAAAATACGGAGGCAGATGCTCACAGCCAACTCCTGGACTGAGCACTGGGGTTCTGATGGAGGAGTTTGGAGAAGAGACTGAAGGAGCTGAGGGGGTTTGCAGACCCATGGATGGAGTAATAGTTTCAACAGGCCAGACCTCCCAGAGCTCCTGGCACTGGACCACTAACCAAAGAATACACATGGAGCAATCCATGGCACTGGCCACATAGGTGGCAGAGGATGGCCTTGCTGGACATCAGTGGGAGGAGAATCCCTTGGGACTGAGGGTGTTCGATGCCCCAGTGTAGCAGAATGCCAGCACAGGGAGGTCAGGATGGGTGGGCGAGTGGGTGAGCACCCCAATAGAAGCAGTGGGAGGGAGGATGGGATAGGGAGTTTCCAGAGGGGAAACTGGGAAAGGGGATAACATTTGAAATGTATGTTTCTGGAGGGGAAACTGGGAAAGGGGATAACAATATGAAATGTATTTGAAGTGCAAATACATAAAGTATCCAATAAAAAAGAAAAAGAAGAAAAAGATAAAAGTAACTGTAAGATTTTAGGTATGCTTTGAATTAATAACATACATTTTTTGAGGGTTCTCAGTGAAGACTTTTCCCACCCACCCCAGTTCTCCAACACTGGAACATAAAACACCCTCAGGCCCAAGGGCCTCTCTTCCCACAGAATGTCCAACAAGGTCATCCTCTGCCACATATGTGGCCAGTGCAAGGGTCACTCCATGTGTATTCTTTGGTTGGTGGTCCAGTACCTGGGAACTCCAGGAAATCTAGCCTTTTGGCACTGTTGCTCCCTCCATGGGGCTGAAAACTCCCTCAGCTCCTTCAGTATCTTCTATTCAAATCAGAGGGAGGGATAGAACATAAATACGCACATAGCACAGTGGCCAGTTACCAAGTTCACTTTGGCATGCCATCCTAAAGAGGCACTGTCATTATATCCCACCACTGCATCTTCTTAACATCTTTTACCACTATTAATATATTGTTCCAGGCTGCATATATACTTCATCCTTCTTCATAATTTTAATGCATATTAAATTTAATATAAAATTTATAAATTTAAATGCATATTTCCACAGAGAAAGTATTTTTGATCTACATGTTTCATTAAACACTTTTAGGAATTCTGTAAAATTCTATATATCAGCTATATATATATATTTGTGTTTATTTCACTCTATGTATAATCTCTTACCTAGTTTGCAAACATTTTAAATTGTTCGATTCTTAATCTCCAAAGACCTTGTTTAATTCTTTAGGTGTTAAATGTCTCTCATTTAATGAACTGTAAAGAATGAAAACAAGAATTCTTGTCTAATGAATAAGATTTTTTGATATGAATAAATAATGTGTAACATCACAGACTAATATATTTAAGAGAGCATAAACTATGACATTTAAGAGAGTATCAAACTATGGTAATGTAAGAAAATTGGAAAGCTAAGTTTATTAATTTAAAATGTAGCAGTGAGATGGCATTTTATTCAACTGCCTGGTAATTTTACCACTCAAAGTGACCACTGTGGAGGAAGTACAAAAGATTGAAAGGAAGTAAGAAACCTAGAACAGAATATAGCAGCTTACTAATATGGATTGGGTAAGCAAGAACTCTAGCAGTAGAGTAAAAAGAATGGGTGATTTTGAAAAGTAGACTGTAATAGAAGTTAGGGAAAAGAATTGGAAATTTATTTTAGCTAGAGTACAGCTAGAGTAGGTAGATATTAGCAATGGTCACAGAACAAACTGCAGAATAACAAGACATATTAATTAAGAAAGATAGTGTATTCTTCATGGTGAATTCTGAGCACAAAGAATCAAGAACATTTTGGTGAAGAGCCAGAGACATTGAAATTACGTGCACGTATATGCAAGTATGAATCACTGAAATCCAAGGATAATAATGACATAACACCAAGGAAAAGGAAAAGAAAGGGAAGAGTACAAACTGCAGACCTCGAGTAAACATTCTTTTAGGAATCAAGACTTGTAGCTATGGTTCAATAAGAGAATGGTTAGACAGAGGTAAAATGTGTTAAGGCCATTATGTCAAAAGAGATGAAAGAGGAACATGATTTAATGATAAGTTCCATATATCAAACTCTTAGATCCTCAAATAAGACACTAAAACATCAGCATCCTAAGCAAAATACTAGGATTTACTTCATAATGCTACTAACATGTATTTATTCATTCACACACCAAATGCAAACTTATTAAGAAATCTATGTGAAGGGCTTGAGAAATGGCTCAGTGGTTAAGAGCACTGACTGCTCTTCTGGAGGTCCTGAGTTCAATTCTCAGGAAACGCATGGTAGCTCACAACCATCTGTAAGGAGATCGGATGCCTTCTTCTGGTATGTCTGAAGACAGCTACAGTGTACTTACACAAAATAAATAAATCTTTAAAAATGAGAAAGTATGAAGAATTTGTTTTATGGATATTAAGAAAACTAATTTTAAAAATTAGACCTTACAGACTTATATTCTATTCTGGTCAGCATTTGAGGACTTTGTGGAACATATGAATGTAGAAGTCATTTAACTCAGGATAAAATGTTTCACCGTGATTTGCCTAGAAGTACAAAGACTACATAACTCTGTTTATCACTGACACAATATTATGTTACTGGCAGGATCTTTTACTAAAATTGATTTTGAAGATATTCCTTTTACCTGTTTTCAAACTTATCAATCATTCTAAAGAAATTGTTGACTTGACTTAACCCTATAAATAGTTGAAAATAGTTGCAGTGACTAACTAGGACCAAGGGTAAAAATTCATTGTATCCTGCTATCGGATAATATATTGTGGACAAGTTTAATCTGCTTGATTCTAGTTGATCACATTTATAGAACAGACCTGGAAATTTGGCAGAATATTCACTTCTACTATAAATTAAGGAGTTTTCAGTTTTTACAGTATGGTGATTTTCTTCACAAATTTAATCTTAGGGAATATACAAAGTTTATTAGAAAGAAATTTTAAGGGTTTATCACATAACTGCTACAAAAATCAGGTGAGACTATGTCCCTGAACTCTTAAAAGACCACTATTTCTGTCTCTTTGTCTCTTTTTTTCTCTCTATCTCTATCCCTCCCTACCTCTGGTCCAGGTTTATGTAAATGATGCAAAATGATTTATTAAAGCCAGTAGTATTGCTGAACACTAGAGAAACTCTTCACAGTTACACTTCACAGGGTTTGTTAAATATTCCTTCAAGAAACTCCTCTAATTCTGCCAAATTCCTCCCAAAATTTGCATATGACCAATATCTATCCACCTATGGCAATCAATAATTAGCTGTCAGAATATTCCTACCATGAAGTGGATCTTGGTGCTCATGGTAGACATTTTCTGGAGCAAGAGAAACAGTAGGGGAAACAGTTTCTTTCCAATAATTAAAAAAAAGTACAAAATAAGATTGCATTTCTCCAATAAAATCAAATGCAGGCATAATTATTCTGTAGTTAACCTGATCTCTTATTCATATTTGAACTGTTTTGCAATAGGAAAATGAAGTAAATTAATTTAAATAAATTAATGAAATATATTTATTTCACACATTATATAATAGTATTCACTTAGATAAGCACTAAAAGAAAGCACATGTGTATTGTTTCAACCCTGCCAAGACCTCATTAAGTATGAAATATGTGACCATGTAAATGAAAGAACAGGGAGACCAGCAGAAGGGGGCCTAAGCCAATCACTGAATTCTCAGGAGGCCTGCTGGCATCTGTGAGAGGCTGAGTTCAGGAAGCTCTGACTTTACCTCACCAGCCTTGGCTGACACTGATGTATTTTCTAGGCAGGCAGAAGGTCAGATAACTGAATGCCTGTGCTCTCTGTGTAGTTTGGACCACTGTGCCTGTCTGTGCTGGGCTTCTGTAATGACAGCTCTGTCTGGCCTGCCTACTGAAACTCTAGGGAAACATTTCCATGAAGCTTAACCTTAACATCCAGAAATCAAGTGACCTTTTAAAGATATGTAATTTGAGTTGTAATAATTTGAAAAGGGGTTTTAATTTTTTACATTTGTACTCTTACCTAATATGATGATAGTATAACATAATTAAAACATGCATATATTTTAAAGATTTAATTAAGGTAATTAATATTTCTCTTAAGCATTTATTTACTTGCACAGAATAGGAACTGTGGTTGATTGACTATACTAGACCCAAGGAGTGGCACTAATGGAAGGTATGGCCTTGTTCTTCCTATCTGCCTGGAAGTTAGTCTTCTCCTGATGACCTTCAGAACAAGAAGTAGAATTCTCAGTAACCCCAGCACCATTCCTGCCTGGACACATCCATGCTTTGCACCATGATGATAACAGATTGAACCTCAGAATTTGTAAGCCAACCCCAATTAAATACTGTCCTTAGAATAGTTGCCTTGGTCATGGTGTCTCTATAGCACTGGAAACCCTAACTAAGTCAGGAACTATGGACTTTTCCAGTTATTTTGAAATTCTTTTTAGTTTTCTATGAAGTGAATTACCTACTCTACTACAGAATCCTAGAACTAATTCATCCTCATCCATTGCATTAGCTCTTGACTGCCAGTTTCTGTTTGTTTGTTTTTATTTTACATATCTATTCAGTCTTTTACTTCAGGATTCTTTTTGATTTTCCTGTGAATCAGCATTTCATGATCTCAGACCCTTAATTATTAGGAGACAGAGGGCATGCATTTTCTTTTAGCATTGCAAAATAATTAGGTGATCTGCTTGTGTTTGTTAAACATAGAGAAATGCTAGCCTTTGTAAGCATAAACAAAAAAACTTAGTAGGATGTCCTGTTGTAACCACTCCCTAAATCGCTTTATCTCCTTCCTTAGTGTCTTTCTTACATGCTAGCCTTTGTAAGCATAAACAAAAAAACTTAGTAGGATGTCCTGTTGTAACCACTCCCTAAATCGCTTTATCTCCTTCCTTAGTGTCTTTCTGACAAGTTGGCTCACAGCACAGCTGCTTTTGTTTCTTTAGATCAGTAAAACTCCCCATACAATTCATACTGCATCCTTTTCTCGTCAAGGTATTGTATATATTTTAAACCCATGTTTCTAGAACTCTTCTACACAGCCTTAAAGGGCTGTCCTGAAGTTTCCAGCTTTTATCATTTGGCTTAGACATTAGCCACACCTTCACATCCCAGACTCTTTCTGTACTGTTTCTAATTATCAGAGTCAATAATGTTGACAGGCAGGATATTCCTTGAACTAGGAACATAAAATATGGACATTATTATACAAACATGCCTTACACCCATAACAGCCATGCCTGTTGGCTCTGACCAACTAGAAGGCAACATTTCATTCTCTCCCTTCTGAGGTCAGGCTGGACCCAGTTTGATCTCTAACTTCTATCCATCTCCTCACTTCCTTACCTGTTCCAATCCTCAGTGACCACTATTCTACTCTATTTTAGTCATCTAATTTACTCATATGAGTAACATCATGCATGAATGAGCCTTAGCAGAACTGTAGTCATAGTACTTTGTTAAGGCATATCGCACATGTATTTTTCATACAGCTTTAATAGGGTTTAATATACTTGTTGCAACTTACCTAGCTAAATATGATGCGAGGTCTCATGTATTAATGGCAACATTTAAAACCTTCCACGAAAGAACTTAATCCTTGTAAACAAAGACAAATAGATAAGAACTGTTGTGTGTGGCATGTGCGAATGTATGTGTCTGTGTCTGTGTCCTTATGTGTGTGTGAAGCATGCAGATATTTTTAAACATATCTGCTGAAGAACACATACTTCTTTTATTGAGCATTTTAATGTTTAAGTCACTAGTTTTATTAAGATGTGAACTGCTTTTATTTACTTCCTCTAAATATTACAATCCAGCACTGGAAACTAAATAAAGTCACAAAATTAAAAGTCTTTAATGTAGTTTTAATTAGGAAAGCAAAAATCTAAATGGTATTTATTATATGGTGACTGTTCTATTTTTGTTTTTGTAGCTGTGGCAAACAACCTAACCAAAAACAACTCATAAGAGGAAAGAGTATATTTACTTTACAATTAAAGGTTGAACTTAATCACTGAAATCACAAAACTCAAAGCAGGAACTAAAACAGTTAATGACATCAAATCTACAGTCAATGACAGAGAGAAATGAGTACATCCACTATGACTGGTTTGACTTCAGATAACTTGCCCCTTGCCTATGTAGTTTGGAAAACACTGCCCAAGGAATAGTGTCACTGACAGTGGACTGAGTCTTCCTAAATCAATTAGCCACCAAGATACAGATATGTGACCACCTGCAGTGAGAACCCACAAAGTTATTTAATCTAAATAATTTTACAGTTGAAATGCTATTCTCAAGTAATCTGCATGAATAATAGCAGACTCTATAAAATAAACAAGGATTAACACTGTACATTACATTGATAGTATGCTAAGATTTTTAAAATATTTTTTAATTTATTTTCTATATTATTTGTTTACATTCTAAAAGCTTTCCCTTTTCCCAGTCCCCCCCCATATGTCCCATAAGTCCTCTTCTGTCCATCCATTCTCCTATCTTTCCTCCTCCCTTTTCTCTGTCCTGGTACTCCCCTACAATGCTGGATCAAGCCTTTCCAGGATTAGGGCCCTCTTCTTCCTTCTTCATGGGAATCATTTGATATGCTAATTGTATCTTCAGTATTCAGAGCTTCAGGGCTAATTAATATCCACTTATCAATGATTGCATTCCATGTGTATTCTTTTGTGATTCCATTACCTTGCTTAGGATGATATTTTCCAGTTCCATCCATTTGCCTAAAAAATTCATGAATTCATTGCTTTTAATTGCTGAATAGTTCTCCATTGTGTATATATATCACATTTTCTGTATCCATTCCTCCACTGAGGGATATCTGGGTTCTTTCCAGCTTCTGGCTATAATAAATAAGGCTGCTAAAAACATAGTGGAGCATGTGTCCTTATTGCATGCTGGGGAATCCTCTGGGTATATGCCCAGGAGAGGTATAACAGGGTTCTTAGGAAGTGACATGCCCAGCTTTCTGAGGAACCGCCAGACTGATTTCCAAAGTGGTTGCACCATCTTGCAATCCCACCAGCAGTAGAAGAGTGTTCCTCTTTCTCCACATCCTCACCAACACCTGCTGTCTCCTGAGTTTTTGACCTTAGCCATTCTGACTGGTGTGAGGTGAAATCTCAGGGTTGTTTTGATTTGTATTTCCCTAATGATTAATGATGTTAAACATTTCTTAAGGTGTTTCTCAGCTCTCCGAAGTTCTTCATGTGAGAATTCCTTGTTTCGTTCCATACCCCACTTTTTAATGGGGTTATTTGGTTCTCTGGATTCTACTTTCTTGAGTTCCTTGTATATATTAGATATAAGCCCTCTGTCGGATTTAGGGTTGGTGAAGATCCTTTCCCAGTCTGTTGGAACAGGAACTTTCCCCCTGTGCCTATGTCCTCAAGGGTTTTCCCCAGTTTCTTTTCTATTAGTTTCAGTATACTTTAAAACAAAGTACATCTTACCTTCACCTCATTACATTGTCAGATACTGACACGAATGATCATTGATATTGCAATCAAGTGATTCTATAGCAGCTCATTTATTCATGGGTGCTATAAAATGAATTCTCTTTCATTTTATTTATGTTCTTTTCAGTGAATAAAAATATACAGTTTATAAAAGGTTTTAAAAAAAGATTTATCTATTGTAAAAATTTTCCCTATTAACATGTCAATTATAGTTATTTTAATATTGTTGAATAAGCCTTTTTACAGGAGGAAATAAAAGTCAGCTAATTTTTATTTCTTTTGTCTGATTTAACAAGACTATGAATCAATTGCATTTGTTGAATATACTTTCTTGCCTTACATAACTGGAATGCTATTGAGCTATTTTTTGATAGTGCATATTCCTATAAAATATATTTCCATGCTGCAATTATTTGAAAACTATGAGGCCTGTGTTTATCAAATTTGTAGAGCTAAATACCCTGCAAAGGATAAAGTTTATGCTGCATCACATAATATTAATTAATCCCATGGGTTTCACTAACTATATTTTGTTTCATTGTATAGCTTTTTTTACTCTGTCAAAGCATGCATTTTCTAGAGTTATGTTCATGTAGAGAGAAGATTTAATGGAAACCTGAAGGCTTAGCCATAGAAAAATATATAGGTGTATTAGGTGTTAGTTTTTTTTTAAAAAAACTATGCACATTGAACTGATAGCAAAGGAAGTCTACTCACTCAAGTTAAATGTTGGTTTCTGGAATCATCTCTTTCCTCCAAAGTCATGGAAGACTCTGATGAAGAATGCATATTTCTTTAGCAAGTAGTTTAATGTTATAAATATTAAGATATGAGATTCCTTTATTTTCTTCATCTCTGTTAAATCCTAATACTGGAAACAACATAAAAAATGGACACATAAAATTAAAAGCTATGTGTTTTGCTTAAGAAAAGTGTGCTATTACTTTGATACCGCAAATAAAACAAATTTGCAGAGGCCAGCAGAAAAAAATCTGTACTAGAAACTCCCAAGATTGGAGAAACATTTGACAGAAAATAGAAAATTGAAACAAATTGGAAATAAACAAAATCCTTTCACATTAAGTCCTCTGAGACAAAAATGGATCAGCTTGCAACCGTACCAAGCAGTAGTGTATGTATATGTGCTGCTGAGAAAAGACACACAGATGCCAAATGGGTGCATTAACCCCCCTTGGCACTGTTAATGTAGATATGGCCTTAGGGATCTGTATAAGACCCATCTGTTCAGTCAAGCATTTGCTTAATTGTGTCAAATGCCTGGCAAATGCAGTGTCAGTTAATAGATAATAGATATGTAAATGCTGTTTGTGTTCCTGTACATATGCCCAAGGGCTTTAGAATATATACATAACATTTTTTTAAAAAAATATATAATTTTCTGTTGAGGATGAAATTAAAGTTTTACAAGTAGCACAATTCCTACTCATAACAGGCCACAATATAATATTAATGAAAGCTTTCTAACAGCGTCACCTTCTAGGGATGCTGACTGAAACTATTTTGTTTTCTTAGCAAATAATGATGATCATGTTATTTACCTACAATGTTATGAAAGTGACTAGTTTATTAGGCTTCCTGAATGCCCATCGGTCATCAAACATGAATTAAGCATCATGAGTGACTGAGAAGAGCACAGCTTTAGAAAATTGTCAATCTGAGTACTAATGCTTAGAAGCACTGTCAAGGCGGAATCTGGAAATATAGATGGACTGTATGTATGTATGTATGTATGTATGTATGTATGGGTACAAGCTCTGTATTAAAGAACTGGAAAATAATGACATTTGGCCTTGTAAGGTTGCAGAAAATTAGCAATATGAAAACATGAAGCACTATAGAGAGCTATAATAATAAATTCCCAATCCTTACTTCACAAGTCAACACTTCAGAAGATCTTGGTTAAACATGAGGAACTGAATGAGTTCTTGCCTTAAACTGCCCATGACACCCTAACTGACAAGTACTGAGAATTAAGTTCTTAATATTCCCTTTTACCTCTATGATACAGACCTATTATCAGTGACACATTTTGACAGCTCTGAAGAAAAGGGCTGCCAAAATGTTTGAGAGGGTGTTGGAGTGACACTTGAGAGCACAGCAGTCCTTTCTGTGTTTTATGACAGGAAATCCTTACAGCTTCCTTTTCTTCTCCAAAATAGCCTTTAAGAATCACTTCCCCTTGTGCTCTGGACATAGATAGAACATCTCAAGCCTATATAGAACATAAAACACTTAAGTGGGCCTTGATGAGCTCTCCAGGTCTTCCAAATAGCGAATCAATCTTGATTCTGACCGTCCATCTACTAGAAATAATTCTCACCACTTTTTATTTCCTTCACAATGACATTAGTTGTATTTTGGTTTCAAACACAAATCCTAATGTTTTCTAGGAAGAACAAATGCCAACAGAGACCTCTATTTTACCTGAGAAAAGCAGGGGGTTGCTTTTACCTTGTTAAGTTTCAACATTATTATAAATACATATGCAAATTTAAGAAAATGTCACAGCCTATATTTAGCATTAAAACCATAGGTCCCATAGCAAGATTTCCAAATTGTAGGTAGAACCTATTCTTGTGCTAGGCAGTGAGGGACTGGTGCAGAATCAGGTATCCTGCTACAGCTTCTTAGGACTGCAGACTTAAGCAGTTTATTACTTCTGTTCTGCTTTATAAACAATGGCTGTATTTGAAAGTGAATCTTGAATATTTGAATATTCTAATGCTATTCTTCTGTTTATCTACCACATTTATGTTTATACCACAAACAAACAATTTTGGAATTCAGATTCTCAGTAACATTGCTATTAGAGGAGCAACCACTAATAAACTTTACTTTTTAATCTATATCTGCTCTTTTCTTTTTGCAATATAAGAAAACACTTCTAAGCCAATAATACCATTCTGACAATTGTGGTCAGGTATGACAAAAGAAACAGGGACATCTGTGTTCAGTAGATATCTCCAGGACTGGCAGACTGTTGGTCAAATGTTATTCCAACTCTGTTTTGGGTCACACCCATGCAGTGTTCAGAGTGTAATGTAACATTGGTTCTAATGGGAGGCTTTAACTAACTCTCAAACATAATAGACAGGGGTCAGCTGTTTGGTGCCTTAGCATCAATTATGTTGAACATTTCTTAAGGTGTTTCTCAGCTCTCCGAAGTTCTTCATGTGAAAATTCTTTGTTTAGCTCCGTACCCAACTTTTTAATGGGGTTATTTGGATCTCTGAGTTCTACTTTCTTTTTTTTTTTTACTTTGTTTTTTCATTTTTTTTATTCGATATATTTTTTATTTACATTTCAAATGATTTCCCCTAGCTCCCCACTCCCCGAAAGTCCCATAAGCCTCCTTCTCTCTCCCTGTCCTCCCACCCACCCCTTCCCACTTCCCCGTTCTGGTTTTGCTGAATACTGCTTCATTGAATCTTTCCAGAACAAGGGGCCACTCTTCCTTTCTTCTTGTACCTCATTTGATGTGTAGATTATGTTTTGGGTATTCCAGGTTTCTAGGTTAATATCCACTTATTAGTGAGTGCATACCATGATTCACCTTTTGAGTCTGGATTACCTCACTTAGTATGATGTTCTCTAGCTCCATCCATTTGCCTAAGAATTTCATGAATTCATTGTTTCTAATGGCTGAATAGTACTCCATTGTGTAGATATACCACATTTTTTGCATCCACTTTTCTGTTGAGGGATACCTGGGTTCTTTCCAGCATCTGGCGATTATAAATAGGGCTGCTATGAACATAGTAGAGCATGTATCCTTATTACATGGTGGGGAATCCTCTGGGTATATGCCAAGGAGTGGTATAGCAGGATCTTCTGGAAGTGAGGTGCCCAGTTTTCTGAGGTGGGTTCTACTTTCTTGAGTTCTTTGTATATATTAGATAAAGGTGCCTTAGCATCAATTAACAGATAATAGCACTGGCTACAGAGAAAGATGTCAGCATACAGTTTGGGTCAAGAAGTTTGTCTCCCATATTGGAAGAAGCATCAGTCAAATTCTATCATATTCCTAGTCCCTGGTTTCTGGTACTGATAGTAAATCACCTAATAGGCTTCATTCTAGACTACGGAAGGAAAATGATGTCATAAGCCTTTTGAACAGCACAGTCACATAAGGGAGACTTAACATTATGAATAGCAGTATGATTTGCTCTAGTCCTAAAATATAGTCTCATGTTTAAGGCTACTATTTTTTTTAAGAAAAATACACAGGCCAGGTTTAAATAAACTTCACAGCTGTACATGAATTATGTAGAGTATGAAGAGTATCTCATTTCTGTTACCTAGTACTACATAGAAAATACACAAATGGATGATGCTTGAAACTGGTATGATTGAGATGCTCCTTATCATTGGAGTTGCACCCTCAACCAGGTTTAAAGGACATAAATTGTCTATATTTTGAGGCACTCGAGGGAGCTTTCATAAATGAATACATATGAGTATTTAATCAAAATTAGTTTACATATACAAGAAATCTTAAGAAAGGTCCTTACAAAAAGTTAGTAATTAATTACTTTGATCACCGGCTAAGTAGAATATAGTTTTACCTCTACAAATACTGTTTTTCATTATTTTCCCAAAATTCTTTGAAAGCAATATGGCATTATTTTTAGATCATTCCATTCTTTTCCCATCTCAGCAAATGAGAAGCCAGCTGGAATTTTCAGTACTCTTTCTGAAAGCCTCAGCTGACAGATCAAATAGTTCTTTTTAGCATCTAGCTTCCAAATTACCACAGGCTGTCTTGGTCAATTTTTCTGCCACTGTATAACACAGATTGCCTTTCTTCAGCATCCAATGATTTCTTATGATCTTTCTGGCTTCTAGCAGCAGCATCCTTGCCATATGAATAAATACCCACCTTTGCCAAGTCACTAATTTACTTGTCAAAGTTTTAAGTTTTTAAACATTGTCTTCATTGTCATTGTTTTCACCACCACCACCAACATCAACACCTAGAACAACAATACCATCACCACGAAGACCATATCTTCTTCATCATACTAGATGCAGACATACCCAGATAAATATTCTATAGTTTAAGGGTTCCCTAAATTTAGGGACTTAATAGGAGAAATAAATTATTTCTCAATATTTGACTGTGTTCTGTTGTTTGGGTGTGTCAACAATGTTATCCCAAGAGTAAGGATGTTTTGTCTTAAGTCAAAGGATGCATGGTAGCCTTTATTTATCTCTTTTCCACCCCGGGGTTGACAAGATTATCTGAGCTTAACTCTCTGCATCCCTCCATGCATGTACATTCACAATGGAAATAAAAGCATGCTCTTTGGGTTTACTCAAAGTCTGACATAGGATATAATTAGAGGGGATAGACAGAATCTCAAGTGACACAAATGGATTAGATGTCCCAGTTTTCAGCATTGCAGTGTTGTATAGCTTGTGACATGGCACTACTGAAAAGTACTTTCCATGATTACATACAATGAGAGATGGTACTTAAAAACAATTCTATATATCTTTTAGAATGATATAATTTCTAATCACAAAACTTTATTTTATGGCAAGAACAATTTTTATTGGATATTTTATTTATTTATATTTCAAATGTTATCCCCTTTCCTGGTCTCCCTTCTGGAAACTCCCTATCCTATCCTACTTTGCCCTGCTTCTATGATGATGCTCACCCACCTCCTTGTTCTAGCACTGTCCTACACTGGGGCATTGAACCTTCCCAAAACCAAGGGCATCTCCTCCCATTGATGTCAGCTATATATATGGCTGGAGCCCTGGGACCCTCCATGTGTACACTTTGGCTTGTGGTTTAGTTCCTGGGAGCTCTGGGGGCGTGGTACTGGTTGGTTAATATTGTTGTTCTTCCTATGGATTACAAATCCCTCCAGCTCCTTCAGTCATTTCTCTAACTCTTCCATTGGGGGGCCCATGCTCAGTCTAATGTTTAGCTGCAAGCACCAACCTCTGTATTTGCCAGGCTTTGGCAGGGCCTCTCAGGAGAAGAGAGGTATATCAGACTACTGTCAGTAAGAACTTCTTGGCATCTGTAATACTATTTGGGTTTGATGTTGGTATATAGGATGAATCTCCAGGTGGGACAGTGTCTGGATGGCCTTTCATTCAGTCTCTGCTCCAGATTTTGTCTCTGTATTTCCTCCTGTGAGTATTTTGTTTTCCCTTTCTAAGAATGTTATCCCCTTTCCTGGTATTTCCTCCAAAAAACACCCTATCTCATCCCTCTCCACCTGCTCACCAACCCATCCATTCCCACTTCCCTATCCTGGCATACCCCTATACTGGGGCATCGAGCCTTCACAGGACCAAGGGCCGAGCCTTTACAGGACCAAGGGCTGCTCCTGCAATTGATGTCCAGCAAGGATATGCTCTGCTGCATATGCAACTGGAGCCATGGGTCCCTTCATGTGGACTCTTTGGTTGGGGGTTTAGTCCCTGGGAGAACTGGGAATACTGAGTGGTTCATATTGTTGTTCCTTCTATGGGGCTGCAAACTTCTTGGGTCCTTTCTCTAGCCCTCCACTAAGGACCCTGTGGTCAGTTCAATAATTGGCTGAGAGTGTCCCCATCTATATTTGTCATGCATTGGCAGATGAGTCTTTCTGATATAATATTACTTCTCATACATCCTGTCCCCCAGGACTGGAGCATGAATTCCACTTAAAATAAAGGGACTCTCCATCAGTATCATTAAAAAGGGACCTTATAATTTTTAGTATTCTAATGCTATTTTTTGTCTACTACATCTGTTTACTGAACTGTGGATTCTATTTGTCCGTGGTATCACTACATAGAAAAGATAGATAGATAGATAGATAGATAGATAGATAGATAGATAGATAGAACCATGCTTTAACATAAAGAACCAATTAATGCTATCACAAATGTATGTTACCTCTAAGTGTGATAAAATATCAATGATAATATAAGTGAGATTCTTAGGAAATAGCAGAAAAATACTCTGTGGAAGAGGATTTAATAGAGATTCTAATAATCTAAGGTGATCATGGTTTAAGAACTCACTCAGGACTAAGACAATTAAAAATAATAACTTTAGCATAATAGTTTTATTCCCAAATGTGAAAGACCATAAATACAATGATAATAGGAGAAAGGGGAAGAGGAAAAAAAGAATGAGAAAAAGAATGAAAGAATGAAAGGAATTCCCAAACCCCTTTGAAGCCAATACCACTCAAATGTAAAAACTAATTAAAAACACTCACAAAGTAAAGGAATAACACTTTAATCCCAGTATGTGGGAGGAAGAGGCAGGTGGATCTCTGAGTACCAGGTGAGCTTGGTCTACAGAGTGAGCTCCAGGATAGCCAGGGCTATACAGAGAAACCCTGTCTTGAAAAAAGAAGAAAGAAGAAAAGAAAAGAAAAGAAAAGAAAAGAAAAGAAAAGAAAAGAAAAGAAAAGGAGTAAGAAGAAAATAAAAAATAATCTAGTATTTCTGAAGAAAAATTCCAAAAAATTGCTCAAATGATTTACAAACAGAATATAGATATGCATCAAAAATTATCCACCCTGATTAATTAGGTTTGTCCCTAAATTGCAGAGATGGTTCAGTAGCCACAAGTCAGCCAGTAATAAGCCACATAAATAGACATAAAGACAAAAAAATCACAAGGTTATCTTAGAAGATGTAGATGAACACATTGACAAAAATTCTAGAGTGTAGGAGTAGTAGAAATATACTTCACCAAAATTCACAGACACTATCAATCCTAAATGGAAAAGGGACTGAAGCAATCCCACTGAAGTCAAGAATTAGGCACAGATGTCTATTATCCTCAATATATTTCAATATAATTCTTAAAATACTGCATAGAACAATCAATAATGCAAGACAAGAAAATTGAGGGATATACATAAGGGAAGAAAAAGTCAAATTATCCTTATTTAAAGAAAATATAATACTTTATATTAGAGATCAACTGAATCCTGCCAGAAATCTAGAAATAATGAATAAGTTCACCAGTGTGGCAATATATAGAATCAACTTGTAAAAATCAATAGCTTTTTATTATACCAACAGCAAGCACACAGAGAGAAGGGGATCTTGGACACACTTGCATTTACAACAGCGCCAAAGAAGATAAATATGTGGGAATCAGCCTGGGGCAATAAAAAGTCTTTACAATGTTAAAGTATTTTAAACCTCTAAGAAAAGATGTTTAAAAATGATACTAGAAAGTTCAAAGACATTTTATACTCATGGAGCCATAGAACTAATTGCAATTCCTCTAAATCTAACACTGTAATTCTACATGTAAATAGACCCATGGTTTCCCCTCTAGATAAATCACAAGGTGATGATTTAAATTTCTGCCAATTTTCATATTTGTTTACTGAAAGTAATAGCACCTTAATATTATTTCCCTGGAAGCATGCGGCAAACTGATAATGCAGAGCCAAAATTGGAAATTCTTTACATTAATTACTTTAAGGTGTTGAAAGTGATAGAAACATAAATTATTTAATCTGTAATATTTTTCTATGCATTTTTAAAGAACGTGGGTGCCCAATCTCTGGAACTCGCATAGTTAATGTTCTTGTTAATCTTACTACACATAAGACATGATTCTCATTAAAATTTCTGCTTCAATATTATGGATAAAAAAGATATAGAGCTACTAGTGATCTATAGTATTTGTTCCTTCATTAAACTCATTCTAATGCAGCAAAAGGAGTTATAATTTTTATTCCTGGAGTGGAACTGTGAGCCTTCAACAATAAGTAATTAAATGCTGAAATTGGAGAAACACAAATTCCACCCTGGAGAAAACATGAGATAGGATATAAAGGTAGTACCATTTGACAGATCACTAGCCCTCTGCTTTGGTCTACTGTAAGAGAATTTTACCTATAAAAGTATAAGAACTTCTCTCCAAAGTTAGCACAAGGTCTGCAGGAGCTGAAGGGGTTTGCAAACCCATAGGAAAAACAATATCAACCAACCAAAACCCCCAAAGCTTCCAGAGACTAAACCACCAATCAAAGAATACACATGGCTCCAGCTGGATATGTAGCAGAGGATGGTCTTATCAGGTATTACTGAAAGAGGAGCCCCTTGCTCCTGTGGAAGCTCAATGACACAGGATAGAGGAATGCTAAGGCACTGAGGCAGGAGTGGGTAAGTGGGTGGGGAGCACGCTCATAGAGGCAGGGGGATAGGGTAGGCGATAGGAGACTTGTGGATGGGATACTGGGAAGGGGTACATTACATTTGAAATGTAATAAATAAAATAACAAAAATGAAATAAAAAACTCCTTAATTCAGGTTATCCAGCTAAAGAGGCAGAAATAAATATTCTCAAAAAATTATTTACAAGAAACCATCTGAATTCAGTGAAGAAGTCAAAATGAAGCTAGGCAAAGAGAAAGTGCACAGTTAAAGTCTAAATGTAACCAGGTCTAACATACCATTTGGGGAGAAAGAATAATGGTGGAAGATTCCATTACGAGACAATAGGACCAACTTCTGCAGCAAGTGCCTTCGAGAAGCTAGCCATCAACTTATACCAAGGAAGGCACTTATCTCTTGATGTTTCTTCATGAATCGTGCCCTTTAAGTAGAAAATATCATCCTGAGTGAGGTAACAAATCACAAAAGAACAAACAAGGTATGTACTTGCTGATAAGTGGATATTAGTCCAAAAGCTCAGAACACCTATCATACAATTCACAGACCACATGAAGCTCAAGAAGAAGGAAGACCAAAGTGTGGACACTTTCCATCTTAGAATGAGGATCAAATATGCATGGCTCACAACCAACCAATTCAATGAGCACAGGGTCCCCCAATGGAGGAGCTAGAGGAGGGGTTCAAGGAACTGAAGAGGTTTGCAGTCCCATAGGAGGAACAATAATATGTACCTACCAGTATCCCCAGAGCTGCCATGGACTAAACCACCAACGAAAGAGTACACATGGAGGGACCCATGGTTCCAGCTATATATGTAGCAGAGGATGGCCTTTTCAGACATTAATGAGAGGAGAAGCCATTGGTCCTGTGAAGATTCAATGCCCCAGTATAGGGGATTGCCAGGTCAGAAAAGTGGGAGTTGAGGGGTTGGTAAGCAGGAGGAGGGTTGATGGGATAGGGGGTTTTTGGAGGGGTAAAGAGGAAAGGGGGAAACATTTGAAATGTAAATAAAGCAAATATCAAATAAAACAGAACAAAACAAAAAACACCACCACCAACAACAAAAAAATCTTAATAGCAAGGTGAAGTCACAAAATGTTAATAATGAACACTCCAAAACCAGATGAATGAATATCTGAATGCGGCAACACATGGTTCTATTACATCTTTCCATTCGCAGAAAATCAAATCTAGAGAGGCATTCCTATAGAGGGTGCCCTATTGTCCTACTTATCTTAATAAAGCAAGGGCACACTTGTGTGATCTATTCACATCTATCTGTAAGAATCATTATACTCTATCTTACATTCTCAATTGTCTAATTTCCCCAGAAATTGGAACACTATTCTCTGCAACATGTTTTCTAAAAGTGTGTGTGTGTGTGTGTGTGTGTGTGTGTGTGTGTGTGTGTGTGTATGCCAATACAAAGTGGTTGTTTATTAAAATCCTATGTTTAGTGAGGTTGTGTGCTTTATAAGAGGTTGCTGGATGGTGGATGTCAAGTGTCTAATGGACTTTATTACTCTTTTCTCATGGGTCCCATGTAGCTAGCAGCATGCATCTCAGTCATACTATAATACCACTGGCAAATCTTATCTAATCCTGAAGAAGACTTTATTTCTGGTCTCTGGGTTTGTTTCTAGCACTCTATGTTGGATGCTAAGTCAATTAATGCCCCGGTTGTATTTCATATTTCAATAGCACAAAACATTAAGGAAGAATTGTTTTGTTTTCAAAACAGGCATTATTACATAAATAAAATGCATACAAACTGGAAATAGAACAATAGTGTCTGTCCCCTACCTTATCACTCACCTGAGCACAGTCTGGTACTCTATACTGTGTAGGACTTGATGGAAGTTGAAAACAGAAACAGAGGAGCAGCAGAGATTTATAAGATATACCATGAAAGAGCCATTAGCAGGCTGATGCTCAAGCTAGTAGACTGTGGCAGAATGTAACAGAATGTATGATCCGACCCAGTTCTATCACTGATCATTTATAGTTGGGGCAAGCAAGCTGGAGTTTGGAGCTCTTATTATACAGTAGAAAGGTGACTTGGTTTATCACCTCATTTTTCTACATTCGCAGTATTTTGCTGTAGAAACATTTCCTGGAATGTTATATTAAGTGTTGAGCAGGCAATCAGTCCCAAGTCAGCTTCACATTTATTTTTATATATTAATACTAAAGGTGTATTTATTTATTTATTTATTTATTTATTTATTTATTTATTTATTTATGCTTACAAAATGGTCTCTTTGTAGCTCATGAAGAAATTTAGGCATAATATATAGATACCTTCGAGGAATTCAACAATTATTTGGTGTAGTTGCCACAGAGAAAAGCAAAAATAGAATTCTCTGTAGAAATAAAGATAGACATTTTATCAATTTTAAAGTACTGTGCAGAAGTTATGGCACTTTACAAAACAGATACCAAAATTGAATAAGAATAAAGGTGTATAGGGGGAAATGCATAGATATAGAGGAAGAACAAAACAAAAACAAAAACAAGAGTGTGTAGGACAAGTGATATCATTAAGGTAAAGAAAACTGAAGAAGACAAAACCATGGTATAAAACATTTTTGAGTAAATTCAACCAGGATGCTAGGGAGTCCCCAAACGATCGTTGTCATTACAGGTAGAAATAATAAATGAAAATGGAAGATGCTGAGCAAAATTTGAATTTCAAATCAACAAGCAATATTTAGTGTACATATTCCCCAAGTGTTTTCTGCATATTCCTCAAGTTGCTAATTGTTAATCTGAAATTCAAATTTAATTGGCTGTCCTGTATTTAATTTGACAACCATAGTTATAAGAATTCCCTGACAGTTAAGAATGCACTAGCACTAGTACTGGCCTTTATTTAATCATTGCTTGTGAATGAGTAAGTGGAGGTCTGATGTAAACACTATATTTGAAGAGACAGCAGATGGGGCTGTCAGTCAACTATGCTTACAGCAGGGGATCCTGCAGAAGATGTGAACAGCAACCCTGGTGACAACGCATGAAAGAATGTGTAGTACCTATATACTTTCCCTAAAGTCTAGAGACACCTGGCGGTCTAGGGCTTCATTCAGCCTTGGCTGACAGAGGGTAGATGATGATCTGGCTAGCTGCTCATGGGTGAAGTGTAACAGAAGTGAACCTATGGGAAAAACAGTGTAGTCAGCATTTATAACGACACAGTTAAACTTTTTTTTTTTGTTTTTTTTCGAGACAGGGTTTCTCGAGGACCCTATTTCTAGTGCCAGAGGTAAGAAAGATAATAGGTAGGATGACATTTCCATGGACTTTCATACTGTCAGTAAAATGGTTCAGTGTCTAGACATGGTTTACAGATTAGTAATTCCATGCAGAAGTAGTAACATGAATAACAATAACATGAAAAAGAGGTGAGGAAGAACGCAGCCAAGAAGCCTTAGACACCACACTTGAATCAGTACATTGATAGGAAACTCCCAATAATGAAGTGTCTACAAAACCTGTAAAATCGAACAGACTTCAACTACTAATAGATTACAATGACAAAACACATTCCTTATTAATGTTACACAATGTCAAGTGTGTGTGTATACATATACACATACACATATACATACATGGATATATATATATATATATATATATATATATATATATATATATATACACATATACATATACATACTATATCAAGCCAAAAAATGTGATTTCTTTTTAATTTTTATATGCTCTTTGGTAATACCATATGTAAATAGTCTTTATTTAGATGATAACTACCATACCTTCTCCAACTTCTTCCAGATCTCCACAAATGCATTTCCCCCAACTACAGTTTTAAATAACCCATTGTTCCAATTTGTAGATCCTTAAGCCCATAAGTGGGTGCCATTCCCTGGAGCAAAAGCAACCTATCAGGGCCTATACCACTGAAGAACACTATCAGCTTCTCAGCTAGGTGCAGAGTGAGGTAAGACCTTCTCTAATTATGTTGAGTGTTGATTGGCTTAATGTTGTATGGTTCTTGTGGTAGTAAACTATCTCTGCTCTGTGTTCCAGGCTTTCTATACATGAGTCTTATTCCAAAATTCAGACTCGCAAACAGAAAAAAATGTTCTCATGGAAAGGAGTAATTAAGCAAGTTGAAAGGGTGTGCTTGTTTCAGGTTAGACTAAGATTGTCAGATGTGCCCTTGCCCATCCTTAAAGTCAAACAATGTGACCAAACTCAAGCAACAGGAATGGAAAACCAATTTGGCAGTCCCCACGATGGCCAAATTCTAGCAATAAACAGCTATTTTGGAATTTTATAGACAAAGTTATACTCCCATATCCAGTATATTAAGAATTGATTAGAGTCCTAATCATAAGCTTACTATCTCAGAAACTGACTCTGTGAAAACAGAATTTATTATAGATGGAATAAAAATAAATTTTTGAGTGAACATTCTTTTTTAATATAGCTAACATCAATTTTCAAAAACCAAATTCAGACATAGAAACTCAGACATAGCAGCTTACATACTGGATGAAGGCAAAGGTTTCCTTGCTTATTTATCAAGATGGCGTGTTTATAGCACAAGAATGACAGTGCTAAGAACCTCTATAAAGGCAGACAGGAGACATGAACACATTCTCCCTAGGGCATAGGAGGGATTAAATCTTTCATTAAATATTTCTGT
Organism: Apodemus sylvaticus; assembly: GCF_947179515.1. Classification (NCBI taxonomy): domain Eukaryota; kingdom Metazoa; phylum Chordata; class Mammalia; order Rodentia; family Muridae; genus Apodemus; species Apodemus sylvaticus. The sequence goes on from NC_067483.1 coordinate 49,684,971, forward strand.
CCACTACGTTCCAGTTTTGAAAACAAAGACTTAATTTCTAAGCTGCATTTTTGTTACTTTATTACAGAAGATCCAGTAAACTACTACAGTAGTAATAATAATAATATAGTTAATTGTTATTTATCCTGAGAAACCTTAACTTTAGATATCAAACAAGTATACATCATGTCCAAGCCAGATCAATTTGTCTTTCTGCAGTGAAAAGGAAGGATCTGATCCGCTCATTCTTCTGGATACTCCACCCCATCCAAGGTCAGTGTATCAGCATCCCTGCTTTAAACTTGGCTTAAGAAAGACAAGAATTAAAGTCAGATACTGAGTTGTGCTATCTATACAGGATGGACAAGACTGTTACCAAAGGCTGTGTTTTCAAATGACCAGAAGACTATCCCATAATAGTGTTAAGAACCCAGTAATACAAGTTTGGTTAGCTCTAAAATCTTATATTCAGGACCAAAGGAAAATTTAATTTCTGCACAGCTTTAAGGAGACTCTCAGATGCCAAAGGTAAAAATAAGAATAATTATATTGAAAACTGTTCTTGCTTGAAGAAACATGCACTCGTTTTACAAATGAATAAACTTAAACTGAGAAGAATGCAAATGAGTTACTTAAGGTCAAACAACTAATTAGTAGCAGGGCTGGGACCAGATCCAGATTCTTCCATTCCTCTTTTAAATTCCACTAAACTCTACTGACTCACCTTAGAGACAGCAGAGATATTTTCGGACTATCTGAGTTCTGCTTTCCTTTCCTTATTTAACCACATCTAGGAAAGAGTTTGGAAGCACCTCCCACACTAAAACAGAATAGCCTATGATCAGGTCATTCCATTATTTGCTGCATGACAGATACAAAAAAAAATGTTCTAACATAAGGCCATACATAATGCTTGAGAATTCTATTACTTCTAAGGGTACAGCCATGAGCAAAGTCCTCATGCAACCAAGTGCAGAATGCATAAACGAAATGTGACATACAACATAATTCATTATAATTAAACAATTAATAGGAATAGTACACTGATTAAAAACAATGAATTCATGAAATTCTTAGGCAAATGGAGAGAGCAAGAAAATATCATCTTGAGTGAGGTAAATCAATCACAAAAGAACACACATAGTATGCACTCACAGACACACATGGTATGCACTCACAGATATGTGGATATTAGCCCCACATCTTGTAAAAACCAAGATACAACTCACAAACCACATGAAGCTCAAAAAGAAGGGAGACCAAAGTGTGGATACTTTGATCCTTATTGGAAAGTGGATCAAAATACCCATGGCTCACAACCAACCAATAGACTGAGCATAGGGTCCCCAATGGAGCAGCTAGAGAAAGGACCCAAGGAGCTGAAGAGGTGCGCAGCCCTGCAGGCAGAAAAATAATATTTACCAACCAGTAACCCCAGAGTTCCCAGGGACTAAACCACCAACCAAAGAGTACACATGGAGGGACCCATGGCTCCAGCTACATATGGAGCAGAAGATAGCCATTTCAGACATCAATGAGAGGAGAGGCCATTGGTCCTGTGAAAGCTCAATCCTACAGAATAGGGAAATGCAAGTCAAGAAATTAGTAGGGAGTGAGCAGGAGGATAGGGACAATGGGGTGGAGGTTTTTGGATGGGTACCAAGGCAAGGGGATACCATTTAAAATGTAAATAAAGCAAATATCTAATAAAAAATAAAATAAAAAAGGAACAGTATTCTGAAGCATGCTAAATCCTTAGATATAGTTGATGTGTAGCTATTTTCTCTGAACTAAAACATTTCCAAGAAAAGGAAAGGGTAAAAAAGAACACTGGGAAATTAGAAATCTTATAAGCTAAAGAAGTTTATTAATCTTACAAAATGATATGTAAGTTCCTTAAGTCATATAATCAGTTTGCATGTGTTGTAGAAGATTCTTCTATAGAGCTACTTGTGATGTCAGTAGGGACTCCTGATCATTTAGATTAGGAGTCATCACCCATGTTGGGAAGGATTTTCCAGTAATACAGCTATCTTTTAATAACATAAGTCCCTCTAAATAACTCCAATATTCTAATTTGTTTGCTTATCTAGACTTGAATAGAACCATTTCATTGGTCATTTTTATGACCCTATGGTCTTTGGAAAGATTACTGTTTACATTTTCCCAGGAAACATTATAGAATAATGGCATACCCACATAATCCAAAAACAGGTCACTCCTGATCATGAATTCATTTATATAAAATGTCAAGAATAAACAACACACCCCTAGGACAGAATAAAAAAAAACTTTCTATGAATGAGAGAAATGTAGTCATACAGGAAAATTTAGTAATCAGGGAAATGAAAATCAAAACAACCTTGAGATTCCAACTCACACCAGTCAGACTAGCTAAGATCAAAAACTCAGGTGACAGCAGGTACTGGTGAGGATGTGAAGAAAGAGGAACACTCCTCCATTGCTGGTGGAATTGCAAACTGGTACAATCACTCTGGAAATCAGTTTGGAAATTCCTCAGAAATTTAGACATAGTACTACCTGAGGACTCAGCTATACCACTCCTGGGCATATAGCCAGAAGATGCTCCAAAATGTAATAAGAACACATTCTACACTATGTTCATAGCAGCCTTATTTATAATAGCCAGAAAGAACCCAGATATCTCTCAACATAAGAATAGATACAGAAAAATGTGGTATGTTGACACAATGGACTCAGCTATTAAAAACACTGAATTCATGAAATTCTTAGACAAATGGATGAAACTAGAAAATATCATCCTGAGAGAGATAACCCAATCATAAAAGAACACACATGGTATACACTCACTGAAAGTGGATATTAGCCCAGAAGTTCAGAATACCCAAGATATAATTCATGGACTACAAGAAGCTCAAGAGAAAGGAAGACCAAACTGTGGATACTTTGGTCCTTCTCAGGAAGGGGAACAAAGTACCCATGGGAGGAAATACAGAGACAAAGTGTCAAGCAGAGACTGAAGGAAGGGCCATCCAGAGACTGCCCCACCTGGAGATCCATCATATATATATTTACCAAACCCAGACATTACTATGACTTCCAACAAGTGCTTGCTGACAGAATCCTGATATAGCTGTCTCCTGAGAGGCCCTGCCAATGCCTGACATATACAAAGGTAGATGCTCTCAGCTAACCATTGAACTAAGTACAGGGTACCCAATGGAGGAGCTAGAAAAAGGATCTAAGGAGCTGAAAGGGTTTGCAGCATTATAGGTGGAACAGCAACAATATGAACCAACCAGTACCTTCAGAGCTCCCAGAGACTTAATCACCAACCAAAGTGTACACATGGAGGGACCTATGGCTTTAGTAGCATGTGCAGCAGAGGATGGCCTTTTCGGATATCAATGAAAGGAGAGGCCCTTGAACCTGTGAAGGCTCATTGTCCTAGTATAGGGGAATGCCAGGACAGGGAAGCCGGTGTGGGTGGGTTAGTGAGCAGGGGGCGGAGGGATGGGATAGGGAATTTTCAGAGGGGAAACAAGGAAAGGGGATAACATTTGAAATGTAAATAAAGAAAATATCTAATTAAAAATATCAAAAATAATAATGCAAATAAAGTTCCTTTTGGCTGGATGTGTAATAATATAACTTAGTGTGATATTTTCCCAACATTGTGACTGCAATAAAAAGCACTGAATTGTGTAATTCAAACAAACTATATATATATGGCATGAGCATTTATGGAACATATGTCAACATATGTCACTACTTATTTGCTCTGAAAAAGTAACTGATAAAAATATAACTCAAAGTAAGAAGCTGTCTCTTTGCTTACAGTCTCAGAGGGTTCAGTAGTTATCAGCTGGCTCCAGGACTGGCAGCTTCTAGTGAGACAAAATCATGATGACAAAAAAATGTGTGACTAAAGAAACTTCTGACCTTACAGTTGCCAGGAATCAGAAATAAGAGTATGTAGGGAGCCAACTAGAAGACACACCTTCAAAGGAATAACCTAATCTACACCAGCAAGGATCCATCTCCTCATATCTCCTGACCCCTAAGTTATCAAGTCTATTTGGTGATTCTAGCACTGCTGAACACCTTCCTCATCTCTTCAGTAGAATTGCCAGATGGATAAGCAATCATAAACACATGAGGCTTTGGGACTGGTACTTATTAGTTTATGTAGAAGAAATCCCAATGAGCTTCTTCCAGGGAAACTAGTACTGTCTAACACTCTAACAAAATTGTCAGAATCTGAATTTATGCCTTGTCCTCTGCACTGTACCTCAGCTCTTACATTCATGCTCATGACTTAGCTCCCAGTGGCTGACTCTCAGCAGACATCATCTGTGAGTTAAAGCTTAATACACAGTGTTTGAACACCAGATAAAATAATGACCTTCAGCTTCTGGAGGATATGAAATGGAAATTCTCTCTCTATCCCTCTTCAAGACACTGTTTCAATCACGTGAAGAAACTATATAATCTTAAGCACTATAACTTTCATTTTGGCATATGCATTTCTCCGCCGGGTTGCAGAGATAAACATTTCTTAGACTCTCATGTGCTTATAGTTATCAGAATCTCAAAAGGCAGAACTCAAAGTATATTTGGCAAATAAACACCACAAAATTAAATTGTGTATGACAATTTAACTGCTAAAAGAAACCCTCACAACTTTTACTCTCCTTTAAGTGTCTCTATTACAAACACAGTTAAAAATAAGGTCACTTAGCAAAAACGTTCAATGATTTTGTAGGGAATCTTAATGATGAGAAGACATAAAATATACAGAAGGTAGTTAGCCCATTTAACTTGGAATGCATTCTAAAAATCAATAGAGAGAAAGTAAGGAACATTCCTCATAGAAAGTGCATCACACATTGTTATTGAAAAGGTATTTTTGGCATTTTGTCTGTTTGACCTTAAGGCATATTTAGACAGCATTGACTATATTTATATTGCCACAATTCTTGTTTTACTTGGTTGCATAATCTTACATATGTGTTTCTTTCTCTGTTTAAATTATTAGATCTACCTAATGTGTTAGCTCATTTAGATTATATATAATTCATATTTAAATTTTTCTGTGTATCATTTTGTCTATCTCTGTCTCTCTGTCTTTGTCTTTGTCTCTGTGTCTGTCTGTCTCTCTCACACAGACATATTCTCTCTCTCTCTCTCTCTCTCTCTCTCTCTCTCTCTCTCTCTCTCTCTCTCTCTCTCTCTCTCTTACACACACACACACACACACACAGAGAGATAAAAGAAAAGAGTGTCCTTCCTGTCTGAGCCTGTGCCCTGAGCAGACCTTAGGTGCTAGCTCTGCACCCAGTCCCACAACACCCAGAGACCCAGAGAAAGCTGGACTCCCAGGTGCTCTAACACACCCAGGATCATAGGTAAGGAGGCCACAATATCATTCTTAATATCATGAGTAACTAGGATCCCTAGGGATCCAGGGATAGAGAAACCCTCTATCAGTGGCAACCCCACTCTACCAGTGGCATGGGTTCCTTCCAGTCTGAGCCAGTGCCCTGAGCAGACCTTGGGCACTACCTCTGCACCAAGTCCCACAACACCCAGAGGAAGCTCAAATCCCAAGTGTACTAACACACACAGGATCATAGATCTTAGAATAGAAGGATCTCAGGAGCTTGGTCACAAGAGGATTTCAGGATCCCAGAGGCAGCTTGACTCCCAGGAGTTCTTACAACCAGGATCACAGGATCACAGAGACAGTGGAACTCTGACACAACCAAGATAACAGGAGGGACAGGCTCTACTCATAGACGTGAGTGCAGGTAGAACTAGAGATAACCAGATGGCCAGAGGCAAACACAAGAATATAAGCAATAGAAACCAAGGTTACTTGACATCATCAGAAGCCAAGTCTCCCACCATAGCAAGTCCTGGATACCCCATTAAACTGGAAAAGCAAGTTTCAGATTTAAAATCACTTCTCATGATGATGATAGAGGACTTTAAGAAGGACATAAATAACTCACATAAGGAAATACATGAGAACACAGGTAAACAGGTAGAAGGCATTAAAGACTAAACACAAAAATCTCTTAAAGAATTATAGGAAAAGACAACAAAACAGGTGAAAGAAATGAACAAAATCATCCAGTTTCTAGAAATGGAAGTAGAAACAATAAAGAAATCAGAAAGGGAGACTACCCTGGAGATAGAAAACCTAAGAAAGAGATAAGAAGTCATAGATGCAAGCATTACCAACAGAATACAAGAGAGAAGAGAGAATCTCAGGTGCAGAAGCTACCATAGAAAAAAATGACACAACAGTCAAAGAAAATGCAAAATGTAAAAAGCTCCTAACCCAAAATATCCAGGAAATCCAGGACACAATGATAAGACCTAACCTAAAGATAATAGGTTTAGATGAGAGCAAAGATTTCCAAATTAAAGGGCCCGTAAATATCTTCAACAAAATTAAAGAACACTTGCCCAATATAAAGAAAGAGATACCCATGAACATACAAGATGCCAACAGAACTCCAAATAGACTACACCAGGAAAGAAATTCCTCCAATCACATGATAATCAAAGCACCAAATGCACAAAACAAAGAAATATTATTAAAAACAGTAAGGGGGAAAGGTCAAGTAACATATAAAGGCAGACCTATCAGAATAACATCAGACTTCTCACCAGAGATTATAAAAGCCAGAAGCTCCTGGACAGATGTCATACAGACCCTAAGAAAACATAAATGCCAGGCCAGGCTACTATACCCAGCAAAATTCACAATTAACATAGATGGAGAAAGAAAGATATTCTATGACAAAAACAAATTATACAAAGTCTATACAAATCCAGCCCTATCCTCTGGGTATATGCCCAGGAGTGGTATAGCAGGATCTTCTGGAAGTGAGGTGCCCAGTTTTCGGAGGAACCGCCAGACTGCTTTCCAGAGTGGTTGTACCAATTTGCAACCCCACCAGCAGTGGAGGAGTGTTCCTCTTTCTCCGCACCCTCTCCAACACCTGCTGTGTCCTGAATTTTTAATCTTAGCCATTCTGACTGGTGTAAGATGAAATCTTAGGGTTGTTTTGATTTGCATTTCCCTAATGACTAATGAAGTTGAGCATTTTTTAAGATGCTTCTCCGCCATCCGAAGTTCTTCAGGTGAGAATTCTTTGTTTAACTCTGTACCCCATTTTTTAATAGGGTTGTTCGGTTTTCTGGAGTCTAACTTCTTGAGTTCTTTATATATATTGGATATTAGCCCTCTATCTGATGTAGGATTGGTGAAGATCTTTTCCCAATTTGTTGGTTGCTGATCTGTCCTCTTGATGGTGTCCTTTGCCTTACAGAAACTCTGTAACCTTATGAGGTCCCATTTGTCAATTCTTGCTCTTAGAGCATACGCTATTGGTGTTCTGTTCAGAAACTTTCTCCCTGTACCGATGTCCTCAAGGGTCTTCCCCAGTTTCTTTTCTATTAGCTTCAGAGTGTCTGGCTTTATGTGGAGGTCCTTGATCCATTTGGATTTGAGCTTAGTACAAGGAGACAAGGATGGATCAATTCGCATTCTTCTGCATGCTGATCTCCAGTTGAACCAGCACCATAAGGATACATGCTCTACTATGTTCATAGCAGCCCTATTTATAATTGCCAGATGCTGGAAAGAACCCAGGTATCCCTCAACAGAAGAGTGGATACAAAAAATGTGGTATATCTACACAATGGAGTACTATTCAGCCATTAGAAACAATGAATTCATGAAATTCTTAGGCAAATGGATGGAGCTAGAGAACATCATACTAAGTGAGGTAACCCAGACTCAAAAGGTGAATCATGGTATGCACTCACTAATAAGTGGTTATTAACCTAGAAAACTGGAATACCCAAAACATAATCCACACAGCAAATGAGATACAAGAAGAAAGCAGGAGTGGTCCCTGGTTCTGGAAAGACTCAGTGAAACAGTATTTGGCAAAACCAGAACGGGGAACTGGGAAGGGGTGGGAGGGAGGACAGGGGAAGAGAAGGGGGCTTACGGGACTTTCGGGGAGTGGGGGGGGGGCTAGAAAAGGGGAAATCATTTGAAATGTAAATAAATTATATCGAATAAAAAAAAAGAAAAAGAAAAAAAAAAAACAAATCCAGCCCTATAAAGGATAATAGTTGGAAATCTCAAACACAAGAAGGAAAACTACACCCTAGAAAAAGCAAAAAAGAAATCATCCCCAAAAGAAGGTAGTCACACAAACATAATTCCACCTCTAATTAGAAAAATAACAGGAAGCAACAATCACTTTTTGTTTAATATATTAGCATTAATGGAGTCAATCCCACAGTAAAAAAAACATAGACTAATAGACTACATATGTAAAGAGGACTCAGCATTTTTAAACATACAAGGAACAAACATATCAGTGTCAAAGACAAAAACTACTAGAGTAAAAGACTGGAAAACAATTTTCCAAGAAAACGGTCACAAGAAACAATCTGGAGTAGCCATTCTAATATCAAATAAAATTGACTTTCAACCAAAAGTTATCAAAAAAGATAAGCAAGGAAACTTTAAACTCATGAATAGAAAAATCTACCAAGATGAACTCTCACTTCTGAACATCTACACTCCAAATGCAAGGGCACATACACTCATAAAAGAAACTTTTAAAGCTCAAAATACATATTGAACCTCACATAGTAATAATGGGAGACTTCAACACCACAATCTCACTGATGAACAGAACATGGAAACAGTACTAAACAGAGACACACTGTAACAGAAGTTATGAACCAAATGGATTTAATAGATATAGAACAGATATAGAACATTTCATCCTAAAACAAAAGAATACACCTTCTCGGTAACTCATGGTACCTTCTTCAAAATTGACAGTATAATTGGTCACAAAACAGGCCTCAACAGATACAAGATAACTGAAATAATCCCATACATCCTATCAGATCACCAAGGATCTGATCATGGCTGGTCTTATATATTAAAAAAATGGAAAGCCCACATACACATAGAAACTGAACAACACTCTCCTCAATGATAACTTGGTCAATGAAGAAATAAAGAAAGAAATTTCAGACTTTAGAATATAATATAAATGAATGCACATCATATCAAAACTTATGGGACACAATGAAAGCAGTGCTAAACTCATAGCTCTGAGTGCCTCCAAAAAGAAACCGGAGAGAACATACACTAGCAGCTTAACAGCACACCTGAAAGCTCTAGAACAAAAAGAAGCAAATATACCCAAGAGAAGTAGACAGCAAGAAATAATCAAACTCGGGGCTGAAATCAACCAAGTAGAAACAAACAAACAAAAAAAATCTATACAAAGAACCAACAAAACCAGGGGCTGGTTCTTTGAGAAAATCAATAAGATAGACAAACCCTTAGCCAGACTAACCAGAGGGCACAGAGACAGTATCCAAATTAATAAAATCAGAACTGAAAAGGGAGACAAAACAACAGAAAGTGAGGAAATTAAAAAAAAAAATCATCAGATCCTACTACAAAAGTCTGTACTCAACAAAACTGGAAAATCTGGATGAAACCGACAATTTTCTAGACAGATACCAAATACCAAAGTTAAATCAGGATCAGATCAACCATCTAAATAGTCCCATAACCCCTAAAGAAATAGCAGCACTTATTAAAGTCTCCCAACCAAAAAAAAAAAAAAAAGGCCCAGGACCAGAAGGTTTTTAGTGCAGTATTCTATCAGACCTTCCAAAAAGCTCTAATACCTATTCTCTTCAAACTATTCCACAAAATATAAACAGAAAGAACACTACCTAATTCATTCTATGAAGCCACAATTATCAAAACCACACAAATACCCAACAAAGAATAAGAACATCAGAGCAATTTCCCTCATGAATAGAGTTGCAAACATATTCAATAAAATTCTCACAACCTGAATCCAAGAATACATCAAAAATCAACCCTCATAATCAAGTAGCCTTTATCTCAGGAATGCAGGGATGGTTACATATACCAAAATCCATCAACATAATCCATTATATAAACATACTCAAGGAATAAAGCCACATGATCATTTCACGATATGCTGAGAATGTATTTGACAAAATTCAACAGCTCTTCATGGTAAAAGTCTTGGAAAGATCAGGAATTCAAGGCCTATACCTAAACATAGTAAAAGTAATATACAGCAAACCAACATCACCACAGTAGCCAACATCAAACTAAATGGAGAGAAACTTGAAGTAATCCCACCAAAATCAGGGACTAGACAAGGCTGCCCATGCTCTCCATACCTATTCAGTGAAGTACTCAAAGTCCTAGCCAGAGCAATTAGACAACAAAAGAAGGTCAAAGGGATAAAACTTGGAAAGGAAGAAGTCAAAATATCACTATTTGCACATGATATGGGAGTATATATTAGTATCCACAAAAATTCTACCAGAGAACTCCTAAATCTGATAACTTCAGCAAAGTGGCTGGATATAAAATTAACAAAAACAAGTCAGTAGTCTTCCTTTACTCAAAAGATAATCAGGCTGAGAAAGAAATTAGGGAAAGGATGCCCTCCACAATAGTCACAAATATAAAATACGTTGGTGCAACTCAAACCAAGCAAGTGAAAAATTTGTAAAACTTTAAGTCTCTGAAGAAAGAAATCAAAGATCTCAGAAGATGGAAAGATCTTCCATGCTCATGGATTGGCAGGAATAATATAGGAAAAATGGCCACCTTGATGAAGGCAATCTACAGATTCAATGCAATCCTCATCAAAATTCCAACTCAATTCTTGATAGAGTTAGAAAGAGCAATTTGCAAATTCATTTGGAATAACAAAAAGCCCAGGATAGTGAAAACAATTCTCAACAATAAAAGAACTTCTGGGGCAATCACCATCTGTGATCTCAAGCTGTACTACAAAGCAATAGTGATAAAAAAACTGCATGGTATTTGTACAGGGACAGGCAAGTCGATCAATGGAATAGAACTGAAGACCCAGAAATGAACCCTCACAACTATGGTCACTTGATCTAAAACCATCCAGTGGAAAAAAGACAGCATTTTTATCAAATGGTGCTGGTTCAACTCACACTTTGCATGTAGAGGAATGCAAATTGATCCATTCTTATCTCCTTCAACAAAACAAAAGTCCAAGTGGATTAAGGACCTCCACATAAAACTAGATACACTGTAACTAATAGAAGAGAAAGTGGGGGAGAGCTTCAAATACATGGGCACAGGAGGAAAGTTCCTGAACAGAATACCAGTGGCTTATGCTCAAGATCAAGAATTGACAAATGAAACCCCATAAAATTCCAAAGCTTCTGTAAGGCCGAGGACCCTGTTAATAGGACAAAATGGCATCCAACCGATTGGGAAAACATCCTTACCAATCATACACTGGATAGAAGGCTGATATCCAATATATACAAAGAACTCAAGAAATTTGACTCTAAACACTCAAATGTTGCTATTAAAAATGGAATATGGATCTAAACAATGAATTCTCAACTGTGATCAAGAAGCACCTAAAGAAATGTTCAACGTCCTTAGTCATCAGGGAAATGTAAATAAAAATGACCCTGAATTTCCACCTCACATCAATCAGAAGAGCTAAGATCAAATCTCAGGTGACGGCAGATACTGGGGAGGTTTTGGAGAAAGAGAAACACTCCTCCATTTTTGGTGGTATTGCAATCTCATACAACCACTCTGGAACTTAGTTTGGTGGTTCCTCCGAAAATTGGACATACCTGAGAACCAATCTATTCCACTCCTGTGCATATACCCAGAAGATGCTCCAACATGTAATAAGGGCACATACTCCATTATGTTCATAGCAACCTTATTTATAATAGCCAGAAGCTGGAAACAACCCAGATGTCCTTCAAGAGAGAAATGGATACAGAAATTATAGTACACTGACACAATGGAGTAAGCAATGAGTTCATGAAATTCTTAGGCAAAGTGATGGAACTAGAAAATATTGTCCTGAGTGAGGTAACCCAATCACAAAAGTCACACATGGTATGGACTCATTGGTAAGTGAATATTAGCCCAAAAGTTCATAATTCCCAAGATACAATTAACAGACCACATGAAGCTCAAGAATAAGTAAGACCAAAGAATGTGTGCTTCTGTCCATATGAGAATTGGTAACAAAATACTCACAGGAGCAAGTATGGAGACAGTGAGTGGAACAGAGACTGAAGGCAAGGCCATCCAGAGACTGCTGCACTTGGGCATCCATCCCACATACAGTCACCAAATGTCGATACTATTGCAGATGCCAAGAAGTGCATGCTGACAGGAGCCTGATATATCTGACTCCTTCGAGGTTCTGCCAGAGCTTGACATATACAGAGGTGGATGCTCACAGCCAGCCATTGAAATGATCATGGGCTCCCCAATGAAAGAGTCAGAGAAAGGACTAAAGGAACTGAAGGTGTTTGCAACCCCATAGTAAGAATGACAATATCAATCAACCAGAGCTCCCAGGGTCTAAAGCACCAAATAAAGAGTACACATGGATGGGCCCATGGCTCCAGCAGTATATGTAGCAGAAGATGGCCTTGTAGGGCATCAGTGGGAGAAGAGGCCCTTGGTCCTGTGAAGGCTCAATGCCCCAATGTAGGAGATTGTGAGGGCGGGGGGTTGGTAGTGGGTGGGTGTGTGGGTGGGGGGACACCCTCATAGAAGCAGGAGCAAGAGGGATAGGATAAAGTATTTTGGGGGGAATCTAAAAAGGGGAAAACATTTGAAATGTATAAAATATTCAATTAAAAAAGAAGAAAAAGAAGAAAAGGGATAATGTATGTGTCTGTTTCGTTTCCTCTCTGCCCTTCTATGACATTCACACTGACTTCTATTTAGTACAATCTGGTCCAGTAGGTTCTATTATCATTTCTTCAAATGCATCCAAGTCATCTGACTATCTCCTCACTGTGAAGTCTTTAATTTGACCATATCACTAAATCCCTTTTCCACACAAAGTATGCATTTATTTTCCCCAGCTAGGAAGACATGGATAAAATCAGGGACCCCTAACCTACCACTTTCCTTGACTCCTAAAGTAAGCATTACCTCATTTGTAAATGAACTAACTTGACTTCTTCAAGTTATGTTTATCTACTTAGGTTTTTCAAACTTACCAAATATATATGAAAGTAAATTATTTGGTGATTATAAATAGAGCCATTGCATGTATCTCATATTTACAGTAAGCTGATTTAATGCTGGATTTGAATAATAAAAGAGAAATATATAATATACATTATACAACAATGAATGTTTTTGTAAATTCTTTATATGAAAAATGGGAATTCATAACATTCATCATTATTAGAAATTGTAAAGGGTCCATGAAACTCATGTTTTTATGATGTATGGATAATTATAAAACATTTAAATTTAATTTAAATTTTAATGTTAAATTTT